>NC_057813.1:77785114-78096475 GCF_018294505.1 Triticum aestivum | reverse complement strand
GTAGGACGCGGGGGCGGCGGCCGGATCGGGGGACGGCCGAGGGATTCGATCTGGTGGTGTGAGCGTGTGAGTGCGAGTGAGGGGAGAGGGGTGGTGCGCGGGCCGGTGCGGGAGGAAGAGGTGGGCTTAGCGACAGCGCGGGGGAGGAGGCCCAGCGCTATAGCTAAAGCTGCAACGGGGGACCCAGAGCGTGGCCCATTAGCAGTAGCGCTGGCCGTGAAATCCAGCGCTACTGCTAACGTGTGCTTGTAGTGCTGGTGCTGGCCGGCGCTACTGCTAAATAGCAGTAGCGATGGGTATATAACCAATGCTACTGCCAAATGTCTACCTATAAGCATTTTCCTAGTAGTGCAACCCCCCCTCTCTCTCACAAACACACACACACAACTCCTGCTTCCACTCCCCTTCCCGACTACCGTTTCTCTCTCTCACACACAAAGCTCTCGCTTTCGCACCCTGACTCATATTTCTCTCACAAACATTTATCGACTAGCCTCTAGATAGGTTTATACACCCGCACACTCGTGCTTCGACTCCCCTTCCCGACTACCGTCTCTCTCTCTCTCACAAAACTCTCGCTTTCGCACCCTGACTTGTATTTCACTCACAAAAATTTATTGACTAGCCTCTAGATAGGTTTATACACCCACACACTCGTGCTTCCACTATCACATACATGTCTCTCTCCCGCTCCTTTTATCTATGTAGATTTTTCTTCCCTTCTTGAGACACGCCCTCTCCATCGTGCAAACACACACTATCACCTCATTTTAAGATGATACCTATCGCACACACACTCCTTGTGTCTTTGTCACACATGCACTACGTCCTCCTCCACTCTCCCTCTCTCTCACACACACATGGGCTTTTTGCAACAACTAGCAAGATGCCCATGCGTTGCACGGAACATCAAGATGCATTTGTATGAGTAGTTTATCTGGTGGAGGAAAAGGATGAATGAGGGAAGGCCTTATTTGCAAATGTGGAGAGGGGCGTGGGTATCTTTTTGCAAAATTGCCATAGTTTCCTTCCTATCCGTCAGATATAGATCGGACGGCCTATATTGCAGGATGGCAGGCACACGATCATCACCGACAATGCTTTTTATAAGAGTAGGGATAAAAAACAGAGTTGGTGATGATGGTGGGCCTGCCATCCTGCAATGTAGGTCGTCCGATTTATATCTGACGGATAGGAAGGAAAATATTGCAATTGACCCACACTCCTCACCACATTTGCAGATAAGGCCTTCCCTCGTTCATCCTTTTCTCCCATAAGATCTTGATGTGACGTGCAACGCACGGGCATCTTGCTAGTAGGAGTAGAAATTAGACATATACCACTTCTCGAATCTTGAAACCAACAACATTCCTCCCTTATCTCATCAAAACCGCCGAAGGAATATATTTTGAGTGAAACATAACATATTTTTAATGATATACGTATTTCAAAACTAGACTTTTTTTCTATCAAATCAGTGAATATGTATTAATCTACTTTGATCGTGTGGCAACGCATTGGCACATTGCTAGTAGTTATTATAATTTTTTGGACACCAGACAAACGGTGGAGTACATATACGAAGAGAAGAGGCGCACACACGCAGTCGGCCTCTCGCTGTCTTGCACACATGAGTGTTACATAAAGGCGATGTTAGTAAATAAACCCTAAAACCCTAGGTGCACGATTGCTGCATTCGTGGGTACCGGGTACGTGGTGGAGCACCTTTGTAGGAATAGTCAGCTCGCGTGATAATTTGATCCGTAGGAGTTGATGGTCGGGACCACATGTGAACGACTTGGAGGCGGTGGCTCGCTAGTTGCCACAGATCGAGTGGCCACGTTTAAAATATCATTTTTAGCGGGGTTAAGTGTTCCGATTTTCAATGGCGCGTTATAAGTACTAAGTAGTTTTTAGAACGATTGGTATGGAGCGAAAATGGAATTCATAGTACTACGTACCTCCTTGGCGTATGGTTGTATGGGTTTATGTTGCGAGATGTTGAACCTGGTAGTTCTAGGGCAAATACTATGGTTTAGATTTAGATGTTGGTTTTCAGTAATGAAAATCGGAAGGGGAAACCCTTCTTTGATTAAAAAAACTACTACCTCCATTCTGGTTTACTAGTCCCCATCATATTTTGGGTCAAAGTTTGTCCACGAATTTTACTTGTAAAATGTGAAGTGAAAACGAGATTTTGTTATACCCAAACAAAAAAGGACTGGGGCGAGTGATTGCTCTGACACGGACGCGACCTCTCATAGCGCATTGAACCGGCGCGCCGACCAAGAGGGCCCCACTCGCTGCAGGCCCGGCTGAGCATGCCTCCTCGCTGAGGGAGTCCTGGATTAGGGGGTATCCGGACGACCAGACTATATACTTCGTCCGGACTATTGGGGCATGAAGATACAAGACTCAAGACTCCGTCCCGTGTCCGGATGGGACTCTCCTTTGCGTGGAAGACAAGCTTGGCGATCCGGATATTATGTTTCCTTCCTTGTAACCGACTCCGTGTAAACCCTAGCCCTCTCAGGTGTCTATATAAACCGGAGAGGTTGGTCCTTGGAGGGACAATCATGATTACAATCATAACCATCATAGGCTAGCTTCTAGGGTTCAGCCTCTACGATCTTATGGTATATCTACTCTTGTACTACTCACAGCATCAATATTAATCAAGCAGGAAGTAGGGTTTTACCTCCATCGAGAGGGAACGAACCTGGGTAAACATTGTGTCCCTTGCTTCCTGTTACCATCAGCCTAAGACGCACAGATCAGGACCCCCTACCCGAGATCCGCCGGTTTTGACACCGATATTGGTGCTTTCATTGAGAGTTCCTCTGTGTCGCCGCTGCAAGGCTTGATGGCGCCTTCAATCGTCAACAACACGGTCCAGGGTGAGACTCTTCTCCCCGGACAGATCTTCGTGTTCGGCGGCTTCGCGCTGCGGGCCAATTCGCTTGGCCAACTGGAATAGATCGACACCTACGCCCCTGGCCACCAGGTCAGGTTCGGAAACCTGAACTACACGACCGATATATGCGGATACTTGATCTTCGACGGAATCGGTCCTGAGCCAGGAGCGTCGGATAGTCACGATGATCACGGCTTCGACCTGCTGACGGACAATGCTCGAGATATCACCCCGGTAGTAGCCCCGGACCTAAATCCAGAGCAGACTGTGTGGTCCAAGGACGGGTGGATGGACCCCGCCCCGCAGGCCGCACATTCATCGGCGGTAGAGCCGGACACATGCCTCAACTCTAAGGAAGCCTGTGACTCCGGACCCCCAGATTTGTATCCGGTCGTAGGATCCAGTCCGCGCGCTCCTGAGCGCGCCGAGCCTGGTTGGGCTCCGATAATGGAGTTTACCGCTGCGGATATCTTCCAGCACTCGCCCCTTGGCGATGTGCTGAACTCGTTAAAATCTCTCTCTTTGTCAGGAGACTCATGGCCGAACTATGTCCAGCACGAGTGGGAAGTAGGCGACGAAGGAATCCGTTGCCCACCCGCCACCCACTTCATAGCCACGGTCGATGATTTAACCGACGTGCTAGACTTCGACTCCGAAGACATCGACGGTATGGACGACGATGCAGGAGAAGACCAGGAACCACCGCTCATGGGGCGGTGGACAGCCACCTCCTCATATGATATATATATGGCGGACGCTCCGAAGGAAACCAATGGCGATGAGGCAACGGAGGATAACCCCTCAGGGAAGCAACCAAAGCATGGGCGACAACGCCGCTCCAAGCCCCGCCACAAGAATACCGGCGCAGGAGACGAAAACAATTCGGATGGTGCCAAAGATGAATACAACCCTGATCAGCCTGCCTTCAAGCAGGCAGGACTAGCCATGGTGGGATACTTGGAGAGAAACAACTATATGCCCTCCTCCTAAGATGAGGTAAGCCTCGGCGATGCCGAATGTGGCGTGCCTGAGGATCCAGTGGAGCAAGTTCGCTTCAAGCGATGGCTCATGACCACGGCAAGGAGCCTGCAAAGGAAGCAACAACAGCTTAAAGCTGACCAAGATTTTCTCACGGACAGGTGGACCAAGGTCCTGGCCACCGAAAAATACGGACTCGACCGCCCCGACAAAGGGCACACACGGCATAATTTGCTACCCCAACCTAAGCAGGAGAACCCAAGACGCATACCCCGATGTCAACACACCACAACTGTCCAAGACAATACGAAGGATACACGAAGAGGCATCCTCAAGCCTCGGCGCAATTGTCATAAATGTCAAGTCAGGGAAGTTGGTGCCAAACCTAGCAACTCCCAGTCCTGTCAGCGGACAAAGAAAAGCTCAAGCCTATCCGGCCCGAGCAACATACTCGATCAACCATGTGAAATTCATGGTACTCCTAGAAGGACGACCAAGCATACCAATAGAGAATGCCGGACCCTCAAAACATAATGGCCGTTCGTATGCCGGAAACAATGAGGGGAGGAGTCCAATAGAGGCAAAGTCAAAAGATCCTCCAGAGCATAAAAGTACGTCCGATCTCCCCCAATCACATCGACCGTCCGGACCTAGTAGTCCGGGGGCTCCATCTCACACAAAGCCCCCGCGGGTATGAAACCACAAATAACATCTTCTAAAAGATGCCAGGTGCAAAGGCCAAGTTTTACTAGCCCACCAGTCCAACGGTTGTCTTCGGATCACCAATCAAATACCACGCCAAAGAATAAGTCTTCGGCACTTTCCCCTCACACAGTAATTACCATATGTTAACGGGACGAACCACGTTGACTAGTTTCCACGTGGGAAACCATGAGGCCAGCCCCGTGCGATATAGTCACATCTATGGGCTAGGCCGAACCCCACCCTTAGAGCGGAAATCATACCGCTCCGGAGTAGCGAGTCATCCCTGCCTATCAAAATTTTGATATGACAGCCAACTATCCGGACACCAACTAAGGAGTCCGCGCTACTTTACGGTATAACGGCTGGGTTAACCAGGCTCCGATCAGGCACCCTCAGTCCAACCACAAGAGGACATTTAGCTGCCCTCAAGTATTTGCCTTTACAAACTAAGTTTGACGCAGAACAGGATTAGCGACGTGGAATCAGCTCGGACACACAAGGGCAGGAACACACAAGTGAACCCCCCCCCCCAAAGAAGGCAGTCCGGATTCACTCAGATCCACTCACAGCCCCCCCTCCAGCCCGACCATGACAGGTTCCACCAAAAACACCTCTTTTCATAATCATAAATCATACTCATATGCATAGACATATCATCGTACCATAGTGTGTAGATTCAAGTAACACTTACCGGTTGTCATTCTTCATTAGACGCCACTTTTTCTCCCTAAACGGCACCCATACGTCGTATTAGGCCCCACTACGCCAGGGGCTTCAGAATACTCCTAATACGACAAAGTGCAGCCACCTTCCCGGTCGCTCGGCACCCCGAACTTATAGCACTATATGGATCAGCTCCGAATCATGTCTTGGGTCATTAGTTGGGTTTGCCCGACTCCCATGTTTTGGTACCTTATGTCATCAGCTTCTCCGCATCAAGCTTCCCCCAATGCACTTTTGCACAGGCAAACGCCATGCGCGCACCCTCTATACACACTGATCGCTTAATGACATCAAGCCGAGGGCAGGCGCCAACAATCCGCTTCACGAGTCCGAAGTAACTGCTTGGAATCGGCTCCACGGGCCACAGCCGGACAACCAAGTCCTTCATGGCTAGTTCGGCCGCCTGGTGCAGTTTGACCAACTACTTCAACTGATCGATAAAGGGCACCGGATAATTCGGCGCCAAATACTACGACCAGAAATCCCTCTCCGCAGACTTCTTCTCCTCGGTCCGGTAGAATTGGGCGGCATCTAATATGCTGCGAGGCAGATCCGCAAACGCCCCTGGAAAAACAAGAATTCAGCTTGTCGCTTAGAGCCACATTACTATAAAAAAACGTGTCCCTGAATACCAAAGGCCTTACCAGCCGCAACCTTTCGTGCCTCCTGAATATCCTTCAGAGCACCGCGGGCCTCTGCCCGAGCATCCTCCGTGGTTTGGAGAGCTTGAGCGGGTTCGGATTCTTTCCCTGCTAAACTCTGCTCTAGGGCATCACTTTTCTTCACAGCCTGCTGGAGCTCTCGCTCAGCTGTGATGATTCTGGCCTCGTGTTTCTCACGAGGCGCCTTTTTGGCGGCAACCTTCTTGTTGGCATCAGCCACAACCTTCTTCAGTGCCTCATATTCGGCACTCGCTCCTAGAGCATACAATATAAATACTTTTCATTAGGCACAATTACTCATTCGTGCCGAATTCAAGACAATGTTTCAACATACCTTGCTTGTCCTCCAATTGCTTCTTCACACGGCCAAGTTCCTCTTCGGCCCATTCCAGGCTCTGCTTCAGTCCGGTCACTTCCGCATTATGAGCGGTCGTCTTCTCTGCAGACTCCTGTTTTCACACAAAGGGATATACATCATTAACAAAGGCTCCTGCAAATGCAGATGATTTGATCTCCTGTCCGGCTCTTTCTCTCTTTCGCCGGACAGTGTATCAGGGGCTACTACTCAGATTATGACAATTCCTCAAAGGTTTCTTAGAAAACATACCTCAAAGGCCTTTATAAGGCCATGGCAGGACTCATTCAGCCCGCTCTCTATGGACTGAATATTTTCAATCACCGCAACCATGAGGGTACGATGTTCATCGATGATAGACGCGCTCCTTAACACTGTCGATAGACCGCCAGGCAGCTCTGCTTGGACAAAGGTTGCCGGCGGAGTAGGCAAGCCTCCCACCGTCAAAGGTGGCTGCTCGCCCGATCCTGGAGCCTTAGAGGTCTCCAGGACCGTGTTCGGCTGTGGTCCAAACCTGAGATCGCCCCCACCGTCGACACGCCTGGGGGCCACCGCTCCCGTGTGTCCAGCCCCAGAGACATGCCCCGCCTGGTCCGTGTCCCATTGAGACGACACCTCAGTGTCGCGCCTGGACTTTGGAGAAGGGGCCTCTGGAGGCATCTCGCTCGCCAAAGCATCTGAGCTCAGCGAATCCTCCGATGAGGACTGTCCGGTGCGAGACCTCGCTGGGCTGTATGAAATATGGCAACAGTTGAAACTACTATACCCAAACGACCCTGGATGCATATGCGTGTTCGGATTTCGTATACTTACGACTTTTCCAGGGGCTGGGCCCTGGGATCCCACTCCGGGCTGTTATCGGCAGCCGTGGTGGATGCCTCTGGGTGGGAACCTCTCCCCCTCTTGGGCGATTTGGCCTCCAGGGACGAGGAATCCATCCTTTTCTTCCCACCTCCAGAGGGAGGCTCGTCTTCCTCCGCTTCCTCCTCTTTGTCTTCGGAAGAAGGATGGTCATTGGAGTCTTCAGATTTTGCGTCTGAAGCATCGCGACGATGGAGGCCACCCCGGGTCTTTTTGACCTTCTTGGAGGCCTCTTTCTTTGGCGCCTCGTAAGGCGCTGGGACCAGCATCTTCGTTAGAAGAGGTCCGACCGGTTTCTCCAGCAGCGGGGCCGGACAATGTATTCGCTCCACCTTTTTTATCCATCCCTGGGGTCATGATAAAGCATGATAAAAATGTATCCCTCAGGACATGCCAACTGGAGCATGAATGGACAGAGCATATCAATAACTTACCGGGCTTGCATAATGGGATAATTGATACCCACGGTCCTCGGTGGAGCCCGACCATGAATTGCCGGACTTAAAGAGCACCTTCTAGATATCCTTGTGGGAGGAATCATAGATCTCCCGAAGGGTCTGGTGCTCAGTTGGGTCATACTCCCACAAATTGCAGGCTCGACGCTGGCAAGGGAGAACCAGGCAAACTAACATCACCTGGACTATGTCGACGAGTTTGACGTCCTTGTCGACCACACTCTGGACGTGCGTCTGGAGTAGTGACAGCTCATCAGACGAGGACCAGTTCAGGCCCTTCTTGGGCCAGGACGTGAGCCATAGTGGGGCTCCGGATCTGAACTCGGGAGCTGCAACCCACTTTTTGTCGCGCGGTTCGATGATATAGAATCATTGCTACTGCCACTCCTTGACGGATTCGTTGAAGGCACCCGTCGGCCAAACGACCTTGGGCATCTTGCTCACCATGGCACCGCCGCACTCGGCGTGCTCGCCACTCACCACCTTGGGCTTCACATTGAAAATCTTCAGCCACAGACCGAAGTGAGGCGAAATCCGGAGAAAAGCCTCACACACGACGATGAACGTCGAGATGTTAAGGAAAGAATTGGGGGAAAGATCAAGAAAATCAATCCCATAGTAATGCATGACTCCGCGAACAAATGGGTGAAGGGGAAACCCGAGCTCGCGGACAAAATGGGGAAGAAACACGACTCTCTCATGGGGCTCCGGAGTAGGGACGATCTGTCCCGCCGGTGGGAGACGATGGCCGATCTTCTTGGCTAGGTACCCGGCCTCTTGGAGCCTCTTGATATCCTTCTCATGGACGGTAGATGCCATCCATTTGCCTCCTGCTCCGGATCCGGACATCTTTGGAAAACCTCTCTTCGATGGAGAAGAAGTGTGCTTGGGCGCTAGGGCTCGAACAGAGGGAAATGGGCTAGCGGAAGGAGAAGGCGTGGGTAAAGAGGAAGAGACCTTATCTCTTTATCGAGACGGTAAAAGATTTTTGCGCCTACCCACTTTCCTGGTGGAACCCGCTCGTTCTCCACTCGTCGCGATCAGCGGTGAGGTTGGAATACCCATACCCGTATTGATGAGAATCCCGCAATAAGGGGACACGATCTCTGCTATGGCAAAACATGCAGAGGAAACCGCCTCGCGATATGCGCTGAGGTTGGTTATGGGAAAACGGTTCGAATAATGACCCAACCAGGGCGACATGTCATGCTGTCTAAAAATTGCCAGCAGATCAGATTTATGTTATGCCCCCTACAGCGGCATGTGAAGATCATTTTGCACATCCGGACACGGTTTAGGTGTCTGATAGTTACTATGGAGTATTCGGAGATGGAACCCGCCTTGCAATGCCGAAGACAAGACTGCATGCCGGACTCATCGTCATTGAAGCCTGGATCAGGGGCTACTGTGGCAGTCCTGGATTACGGGGTATCCGGACGACTAGACTATATACTTCATCCGGACTATTGGAGCGTGAAGATACAAGACTCAAGACTTCGTCCCGTGTCCGGATGGGACTCTCCTTTGCGTGGAAGACAAGCTTGGTGATCCGGATATTATGTTTCCTTCCTTGTAACCGACTCCGTGTAAACCCTAGCCCTCTCCGGTGTCTATTTGAACCGGAGAGGTTGGTCCTTAGAGGGATGATCACGACTACAATCATAACCATCATAGGCTAGCTTCTAGGGTTTGGCCTCTACGATCTCGTGGTAGATCTACTCTTGTACTACTCACATCATCAATATCAATCAAGCAGGAAGTAGGGTTTTACCTCCATCGAGAGGGCCCGAACCTAGGTAAGCATTGTGTCCCTTTCTTCCTATACCATCAGCCTAAGACGCACAGATCGGGACCCCCTACCCGAGATCCGCCGGTTTTGACACCAACACTCGCCGCGTGCAACCACCTTAAGACTGCCCCGCCTACCTTGATTGAATCCGCGCGTGTGCCGGCAACATGTCCTTCCGTGAGCCGGCAGACATTTTAGAACACAAAAAATGACTAAAATATAATTAATTTAAGCATGGTCTTGACTTGTTGTGCTCGCACTGGTAGCAGGAACTAGTAGAGGTTTTTCTTTATTTATAACTCTCCTCACATTTTTTTTGGCTTTGAAGTGAATCATGGTTGTGGACATTATATATGAATGTGCAGATATCTGTGAACATGAGTTTGATGTGGAAGTTGATCTTGGAATGTCGGGCTTGCGCGTGAACTATTCCATGTCCAATGCTTCGTCTGTTATTGTTTGGAAAGTAATTGTTGTTATTACATGACTCGAAAAAAATATTGTGTGCCACATCAGTAGATGCATGGACATCACAACAGGCATGCTGAATGGATAAACATTTGAACCTAGCTATGAAGGAAATTTTGTATTGACAACCGTTTTAGATAGCAGGAGACGCCTAGCCCGCTCTACCTCTGCTAGCTTATTTCTGGCTTCTTCCATCTCTTCTTTGGCTTGGGTGAAGAGAGAATCTGATTGCTCTTTTCTCTTCTTCAGGAACTCAGCTACATTCTCAAGGGCTGCTGCACACTTTCTTTCAGCCTTTACTAGAGCCACAAGGACACGAACAGCTGACGACTCCACCTGGCTTGTGTGTAATCTAGCATCATCTGGGAATTTGCACCTTGTGTCTAATCCAGCATCATCTGGGAATTTGCACCTTGTGTCTAATCTAGCATCATTAGGGAACTGGCACCTTGTGTGTAATCCAGCTTCATTTTGGAAACATGATCTCGAGGTTGACCATACTTCCCTCCTTGCAGGAACTGCATCCTGACATGAAGTTACTTCTTTTTTAGATCAATACTCAGAGCAACCCAGATCCATTTAGTAGAAGCCAGATAAACAGAACTCGGGGAAGTGAACTCAAAAGGAAAAAATATATAAAAACAGACTACAAGGTGAGAACACCCACTTCCTACATCAAGCTAAAAATGAAAGTATTAGGACGATTAAGACTCTTCTTATTACACATCGAAGAACACCACGCTTAAGAGAAATAGAAACTACAACATATACACATAGAAGAACACGAGGCTAAACGAAAGTAATTGAAAGGGTGTTACTTACCAAAGCTCGTTCTACAGGTTTGGTGCAGCTCCTCTTTAACTTGCAATGCTCCTTGAGGATGTCCCCAATATCCTGTGTTTGGTCTTCATTGCTCCTCTGCATGTTCTCACTCGTGGATTTAAAATCTCAACATGACAAGAAAAATATACTACTAGTAATACTCGCGCATCTTGTGGGCAACATTAAAGCACTCGTCTGCCATCTTAGAGCATCTCCAACAGAATCGCAACGCGCGACACTTTAAAAAAGCGTTTACAGTGCTAAGATCGAGAAGTGGAGAGACTAGAGAGTAGAGGATAGTTCTCACCATTGATAGATAAAAAAATAGATAATTCAACTACTCCTCATCGTGCGACTCCTCCTCGGTGATGTCCTCCTCCGACGTCTGACTGTAGGCGTGAAGATACAGATCGTCGTCAGATTCCCAGGGCGACGCTGCTCCTAGCCTCATGTTGAATTGAGCGCCCGCTTTTCTCCTACGCTGGTACTCGCGATAGGCGGCTTGCTCCGCCCTCCTCTTATCCCTCTCCTCCCTCCTTTGGGCGTAGAACTCGCGCTCGTTGATGATGTCCCGCGGGAAGCGTTGGCGCCACAACGCCATGGCTTCCTTGTCCATCTCGGTGATGCCGAGACGGTGCTCCCGCCTCCGGTTGTCGCGACGATCCTTGTCGGTTCTAAGCCACGGTAGAGGCGCGAGCTCCTGCGCCCGCTCCCACATCAGCATGTTGGGGAAGTTCAATGTTCTATGAGGCCACCGGAGGCGCCACACTACCGTGTCGTATGCGCGGGCGGCCTCGTTGGCAGTGTAGAAATTGCCGAGGCCGAGGCATATCCCACTGAACCAGATCTCGGCGGAGAAGCCGCCGGAGGGGCGCGCGTGGGCGCCGCGGTATCCTCAAGTTTCCCGGCGACGCAGCGGTATGGTGGCGCAGCGGCGGCGGGGCGAGAAAGAGCAGGGAGCGAGCGGTGGCGAGGCACTGAGCGGGAAGAGAGCGGTGGCAAGGCACAGAGCGGTGGGAGGGCATTGGATTTTATAAAGCGCGCCGGACGCCGCGCGCCAAAACTAGCGCACGCCCTACCGCTTTTTCCCGCGCGCACGTGATCTTTTCCCGACGTCTCTACTATCTCTACTCTCTTCTCTACTGTTACATTTATTTTATATTTAATATTTATATCTACTTCTCTACTGTCTACTTTTTTTTCTCTATACTTTTTTTTCTTATAAAAAAAAAGAGTTGGTGATGATGGTGCGCCTGCCATCCTGCAATATAGTTCGTCTGATTTATATTTGACAGATAGGAAGGAAACGATGGGAATTTTGCAAAAAGATACCCATACCCCTCTCTAGATTTGCAAATAGAGCCTTCCCTCGTTCATCCTTTTCTCCCACAAGATAAAATACTCATACAAATGCATCTTGATGCGTGCAACGCATGGGCATCTTGCTAGTTCTAAAAAACTTTCCATCATTTGCCACAGTACTGGTTGCAGATGAAAAACGTACCCAAGCACAGCGCGATACAGGAGCGACGCACAATTACAAGCTGATATTCTGTTGGACAATGGAGGCTATAACCAATTACTTTTATGGGAACAATAGCACCCAAGAAATTTGAAGGGTAGATATGAACAAAATTGGAACTGCACATGTACTGCTAAGTGATTCAATACACACATTACCAATCGAGGAGGAGAACGATGGTCGCGGCGGCCTCTGTGAGTCATGGTCGGCAACGGGAGACAGTTCATTGTCCACGACGGTGGTGCTTCTGCGCTTGGCGTCGGCTTCCGGGAAGCAGATCCGAGATCGTGTGATACAGGGTTAACCCGGTGTAGGCCGATCTTTCACGATTGGAGTGGGATCCCGCAAAGAACACGAAGAACGCGGGGAAGAATGGGGAGAAATCACAAGGGGAAACACTCAAGAACAAGTCCAATCACACATCCACTAGACAATCAAACACACAAGATCCACAAGGATACATGAACAACAAAAGGAAAGATACAAGGTAAAGTTCATCTCCAAGAGGAGGTCTTGATGATATCCTAGACGGATCTTCCCACGAGGGGGTCTTGATGATATCCCGCAGGATCTTCTCCTAGATGGAGGTCTTGGCCTCCAAAGGAGTGGTGGTCTCTCTCTCTCAAGAGTAGAGATAGGTAGGATCAAAGCTCACATACAAATGAGCTATCACTTTGCTAACCCTAACTAGAGGAAGGGGATGGAGTATATATAGGCTAGTCCATGAAGGGATAAGTGAGGAGGGGTTAGATGGGCCTCTGGCCTGTCTCTGCACGCAGGCAGGCGCCGGATGTCCGGGCTCTCGTGAGACGCCGGATGTCCGGGGCGGTTGGCCGGATGTCCGACCCGAAGTGGCCAAGCTACTGGATAGGGGCGCTGGATTTCTGGGGGAGAGCACCGGATGTCCGGTGGTTGCCGAGGCGCCGGATGTCCGGGCACACGGGCTGGATGTCCGGGCGCTGATGCTTCGGCCGTCTTGTTGGTGCAGCTCCTCGGAGGCTGCACAGGCGCCGGATGTCCGGCCGCTGTAGCTTCAGCAGCTCCGTCTTCTTCCGTCGTCGCTTCCAGGCTTCCCTCGCGGATGGTGTAGTTGTTCCTTGGCGCTTGCACTCCTCCTCGACATCCGTGAAGCTCCGACAATACCTATGCATGCACATGGGAGAAGTGTCAAGTAGTATACCATCCTCGAAGGGGTCAAATGAGCACGTGTAAAGGAGAAGATTCACCTTTATGTATGAGAAGTAGAGGTCGCACGTGTCACTTGCCAAACGGACTCTTGACATGGTGATGACCGTAGGATGCTCCGCATCATCCCCTCCCCCTTGGAAAATATCCGACCTTGGATCGAAAACCAAATCACCATGGGAAAGAGATGGCAGTGCCGTGTCGAAGTGGTCGGTCACCGAGCACTCATCGTCTAATAGCTCGAAATGGGCACTCGCCAATGTCACACCATTTTGTGATTCCTTCAAAAGGAGCAAATAGAACAAACACTTGGAAAAACAAATGTGGTTAGCATTAGTGCAAAACCAAGCATTCAAGAGGTGATTCACCAAACAAGTGTTGTCATCAAGTATAGCATAGGGTGTGACAAAGGATTGTGACATGACATGTAAGCGTATGAATTGAGCAAACTCAAGGTCATCATGGAAACAAGCATGTAAATGTGAGGTAGAGATGCAAATATTTGTGACAAGAGAATAAGCATCTACCTCAAGGTCATTGCAAACAAGCATCAAGCACTCAATGAAAGGTCTATGGTAGGCATAAGCAGTATTCACAACACCAAATACAATGAAGTGTCTAAACACATGGGACAAGTGAAAGACAATCCAAGCATTATGTGCATAGGGTGTAGTGAATATAGTGTGGCACTTAACATAATAGAAAGAGCAACTGTTCATCATGTATGAGGCAATCAAGTCAAGCATGTGACAAGCAATGGGACATGGCATATGTGAAGAAGTGACATTGTTGCAACCAAACATATGATAGTAGCAAGTATTCCAAGAATTGGATGCAACAAACAAGGTATATATGTCATGAGGCATGGAAATGTGAAAATGACAAGTCTAAGCAAGATCTCTAACATGTGCGCAATCTAGTGGTCTAAGATGACCAACAAGTCTCATGGTGCAAGAAACACAAGTAGTATGATCCACAATATCCAAGCTCAAGAAAGATGTCACTTTGAAGGCATGACCTTGTGCATTCTTCACAATGCCGAAGTGGTAGGAAGTATGGTGTAGAAGCGAGTCGTGGTAGAATATATGAGGCTCGCTCTCAAAAGCTCGAATGGTCAACTCACGTGAAGTGGAAGTCAACACAAATTCCAAGTATACTACACATGCACACAACAAAACAAAGAACGTATGTGCATGGTAGATAAACACATCATCCATCATGATGGTTCTCCTCTCTTGCACATAACCATTAGAAGCAAAAGTGCATGCATAATATGATGCAACAATGGCTATATTCATGGCACTAGGTATATGGTGCAAAGAAGTAAGATAAGCATGCTTCACAACTAATATGTCAAAATCTCCAAATATATGTGAGAATGCTATGGGGGCAATCTCATGAGCAAGACTATAAGCATTGTTGCACTCAATAGAGGGCAAGTCATCTAACATGAGAGAGGCAACACATGGAGATATATGACAAGAAACAATATGAATCATGTGCAAAGCATATAGATGGTTGTCATCAACCGCATGAAATGAGCAAGTATGAGTCATTGGTGGTGCAACATAAGCAAGCATAGTAATCAATTCGTGCAAACTAGTGGAGCGAAGATGCAACACATTAGAAGAAATCATGGCAATCATGTCATGTGAGCAAATAATAGGCATAGGGAATGCACATGACATATCGCAAGCACGAACACAAAGCAAGATGAAAATATCATCATAGGAATGGTGCACAAAAGGAACATGGCAAGAACAAGCAATATCTCCACCAAGCTTGCAAATACACATACAAGTACTGGAATCAATCATCATGTGTAATGCAAAGCATGGGTCACAAATGCATGTCAAAGGCATAGGAATGAGCATATCATGCAAACTGAACATGGCAAAATGGGCAAATGATATATAATGGACAATAAGCCATAACCATGTGAGGGACATGTAGAAGAAATGCGCGAAGTGTTTGCGCGAAGAGAGCGGTGGGAAAGACAATCCATGGGATCCCAAATCATCGTTGCTCTCTAGAGCTCGTTTTGTCAACTCGTGGGATTGCAAGGTTGACAAGTATTCATGGGTACCTACAAAAAGGACACAAACCAAAGAAATTGTGCTCGTGGTAAATGTACACATCATCCATCATGATGTGTATGTGCACATGTGAGTTAGCACAAGATAAGCATCGCTCAAAGAAATTTGATGCATGGTATAAGAACATGTCATCCATCATGAAAGAATAGTTATTATGTATGACACGATGGGGACACAAATTGAGAATGCAAGTATATGACACATCAATAGCATGTTCATTCATGGGGAGCATATGGTGTACACAATTATGGGGATCATGCAATGGAAGGGATGGATCGAAATCTCCTAACATGTATGAGGAAACTATGGGGGTCTCCTCATGAACAACATTGGAAACATCATATGGAGAAAATGAACAACATCCAAAACAATGCATATCCGAAGCTAGGTAGTCATGGCATGGCATATGAGATAAATGATGCAAAGGTAGCATATCAATATCATCACAAGAAAAACAAATGCCGATAACCATGGGCTTGTCATCTATGCCATATGTGCAAATTGGGTTCATTTTAATGGCATATGCATAGTCACTATGAAGAGATTGCAAATAAGACATATGGTTGATCTCATGCATAGCATATGACAAGTCAAGCGAATTATCAAACATGATGTGACCTAAAGAATTGTTACAAGAAATCCTATGTAACATGGCATCACAACTAATATACTCCACATGAGAATCATCATACTCATCATAAATGGGCAAATCATCACATGGGGAAATCATACTAGCATGAAGCATGGTAGTAGGTGGATCAACATCATGGAAGCAATCAATGTCAAGAATGTCCACTAGTGGGACTAGAGCATCACCTTCACCTATGTTACCTTGTTCATTCCACTCAAGTGGTGTAGGTGAGGTGGGAAAGACCAAATGGTGGTCATCTTCATCTTGATGAACCATGTGGGGGGTGCATCATATTTCACCATGGCCACCATCTTGTCCAAAAAGGGAGGACGAAGTCATCGAGGATCGACGCGTCATCATAAATGAGACCTAGCACCAAATGAGAAGACACAATAGAAGTAGAGGTCAAGTTGTTAGAAATGCAAATGGCCTCACAAGACCTATCAACTATCACTCTCTCTCTATGTGGTGGTTCACTCACTCCCTCAAAATAGGTGCACTCAAAGTCGCATATAGTGGAGTCACTCATCTCACTCAAGTGGTGGGGGTTGTGGCTCTCCTCACATGGGAAGTGGGGCAACTCATCATATATGGGGCTAGTGGTGAAGTCACTCTCACTCTCAATATGGTGGCAAAAGTCACTCAAGTCATCATACGTCACCGTGGTCGAAGGGAGAATCCCATGCTCAACCATCTCGTTGTCGTCGCCATGGATGAAGGCCGAAGATGGCACATCATCACTCTCCTCCATGACCGAAGGGAAAATCCCATGCTCGATCATCTCGTCATCGTCGCCGTGGATGAAGGCCGAAGATGGCACATCATCACTCTCCTCCATGACCGAAGGGAAAATCCCATGCTCGATCGTCTCGTCATCATCGCCGTGGATGAAGGCCGAAGATGGCACATCATCACTCTCGCCTCCAAAGATGGAAGCATCATCCTTGCTCGCCACCTTGTCACTCGCCTCCAAAGCTTGGTCCTTGAGGGTCTCCGTAGTCGTACTCGTCACCACACCATCTTGAAAAAGATTCGTGGTAGACTCGGCACCATCAATGCCACAAAGAGGGGTGGCGGCGAAGTCGAACTTGGGAGCATCGTCTTGGAGCTCGTTGGGCTTGGACATCTTGGTGGTACTAGCCTCATGCTCGTTCTCATGGAGCTTGGTCGCCGCAAAGTTTTCTTGGGGTGGAGATGCCTTGGCCTTCATGAGTTCTTGTTCCGCCTTGAGAGCACCAATGTAGTAGTAGTCAATGGACTTGTAGTTCTCGAGGAAGATGGTCTTGGAGATGTCATTGTGCAATCCCATCATGAAGTGGAACTTCATCGAAATGGGGTCATCCACGCCGGCTTGTCGCAAGGCAATCTTCATCTCCTTGAAGTACGCGGCGATGGACTTGGATCCTTGGATGGTGTTCTCCAATTGGCGTCGAAGTTGTTCCGTGTAGGTTGGAGGCATGAACTCTCGCCCCAAAGCTCTCTTCGTCTTGGGCCAACTCATGTCGTAGTACTCCAAAGGTGTGTGAAGCCACCATGCCGATGCATAGTCGTGGAAGTTTCTTGTGGCGCACTTCACTTGATCTTCGGGACGAACTTGATGTAGCTTGAGGTAGTCGTCCATCAAGCGCTCCCACTCGAGATACTCCTCGGGTTCTTGAGTCCCATAGAAAGGAATCGCATGGTCGATGTCGAGGTCGTAGTAGCTCGTGGAAGTCGTGGACTTGAGCTTGGGGAGCTTCTCTTGAGAGTAGTCTTGGGGTGCTTGTTGGCGAAGATGCCGTATGTCCATAGGCGAAGATGCCTTGAAGTCGCTTGGCGAAGATGCCAAGGGAGATGGTGAAATCGTTGAACGGTTGTTGGTGTTGAGCTCTCGACCTTCACGTTCTTGTTGGTGATGGTGTCGATGGCGATGTGATCTTGACGGAGATGGTAGCTCAGAAGGATGTGCTCTTGAGCGTCTTCTCGAAGATGAGGAAGATTGCTTGTAGGACTTGATGAGGGCTTTGATCTCCTCCATTTTAGCTTGCATCTTGGCGTCGGAGTTGTTTTTCGTGGCATCAAACTCGTCGTTGTTGTTGTAGACTGAAGGTGAAATGCATTGCCTATCCATCACAAGACTCGAGTAGAGGTGAGTAGGAAATGAGATAAACAATACCAAGTTACCTTTTCCCAAAGTTGAGGATGTATCTCGTTTCACTCAATGTGAAACGAAAGAATAGTGGAATTGGTACCGGACTTGTTCACTCACACCTATCAAGTAAAGCTTATGGTAGAGCTCGGTGAGGATAGTGGCACAAAAATTTGATGCAAAATGTTAGCAAGAGTCAATAATGTTGACAGAGATTCACAAATTTGCAAGTGAAACAAGTAGACCAATAGCAAAGAATGGCACACAGAAACACACACACACAGATAGATAAATGGGGTTGTGCAACCGAGGAATGAGCACAAAATGTGGAATCCACGGAAAACGCTCGTGTTGCACAACTCAAGAGAGACGCTAGCACGATTGCTCAATAGGCGGATACGACACTTGTGCACAACCTATAAGATGCAAAATGGATAAACTTTCTATCCCAAGTATGCTATATATGTATGGTTCCTGGTGTTTCTCACACAATGATCCAAGATGATCAAGTATGATACCATATGATATATTTTGATGCTATGGCTATTGCTTACAAGCTCTTTGCTCTATTTCTTTTGCTTAAAAGCTTTATTTCTTTTTTATGGCCACTTTGGTACAATGCACAAACCAAGATAGCAATTGTGTATATGTGGGAACAAACTTGTGACACAAGATATGATACCAATATATGCACCACGATGATATGGTATGTATGCTGTAGGAAGTAAGATCACTAATGTGCACAAGTAACATTGCCGGCAATACTCAAATGGCTAGTCTCGATAGGCAAGTAACACAAAATGGGCTAGGGGTTAACAATGCAATTGCAAGGGCAATGTACAATGGTGTCGTCGAGGTTACCGTCCTCGGTGATGATGAGAGACGGTGTTGCCAAAGTCGACCCGTTCCTAGTTAGCCGAAACACCCTAGGAAACGGAAAAACCGCCAACTCAAAATCTCCAAAGGAAAATGTAAAATGGTGGTAGCGGAAAGCGGTGGTGTTTTGCACTTGGCAATGTGGAAGTGAAATGATGGGCTATACACGTGTCGGAGTTGAAGTTGCCGTCCACAAGTAGCCGAAACACCTTAGGAGACACAAGCCACAACTCAAACAAAATTGGGTTAAGTTGGGGTGGAAATGTATGGTGGGCACGTCTATACGGAAGTGGTGGTGGTGGTTGATGAAGAAGCAATTGTCCCTAAGTAGCCGAAACACCTTAGGAGACTCGAATCACTACTCAAGCAACCACTAATGCTAAGGGCTAGGTTGAGCTTGTTTGAGTTGATCAAGATGGGTTAGGTTGCAGTGCTTGGTGGTGGCTATGCGGATGATATTGTGGTGGCCCTAGGCAAAGATGCCAATATTCACAAAATTTGATGGATTCAAATGGTGCTGCAACCTATATATATGTATGGGGGGTGTCAATATCTACTCAACGAGCTAAAGAACGCGAAAATCAGACTCCGGATGTGAAAGTTATGGGCAAAATGGTGAAACACCGAAGGCTGAAATGACAGCGGGCAGACATCCGGGGTTTTGGCCAGATGTCCGGGACCTGATGTCCAGAAACTTGCGCGAAAATGCACTCCAGGAGCCGGATGTCTGGGCTAATGGGCGGATGTCTGGGCTGGCCGGATGTCCGGTGGTCGGGCCGGATGTCCGGGCTCCAAATCCGAGGATGAACTCGAGGAACTCGATTTTGGCGCGGAAATTGATGATTTCGGGGGAAAAATTTGATGGATTTCGTGGATGGAAGGTGGGGAAACTTGGGGAAATGCTAGATCCACTCGAAACCAAGCAAATCCATGGATCAAAATCAACAAAACATCATCAAACCAACAAATCACAAAAAAAATTGGGGCTATTCTTGGTGGGGATTTTCGAATTTAGGATGAAATCAAGCAAAAGAAGGCTAGAAAACGATGGGAGGGACTCCAAATACATGATAAACGTGGCTCATTATACCATATGATACGGGGCTAACCCGGTGTAGGCCGATATTTCACGATTGGAGTGGGATCCCTTGAAGAACACGAAAAATGCGGGGAAGAACGGGGAGAAATCACAAGGGGAAACACTCAAGAACAAGTCCAATCACACATCCACTAGACAATCAAACACACAAGATCCACAAGGATACATGAACAACAAAAGGAAATATACAAGGTAAAGTTCATCTCTAAGAGGAGGTCGTGATGATATCCTAGACGGATCTTCCCACGAGGGGGTCTTGATGATATCCCGCGGGATCTTCTCCTAGATGGAGGTCTTGGCCTCCAAAGGAGTGGTGGTCTCTCTCTCTCAAGAGTAGAGATAGGTAGGAGAAAAGCTCACATACAAATGAGCTATCACTTTGCTAACCCTAGCTAGAGGAAGGGGATGGAGTATATATAGGCTAGTCCACGAAGGGGTAAGTGAGAAGGGGATACATGGGCCTCTGGCCCGTCTCTGCGCGCAGGCAGGCGCTGGATGTCCGGGCTAGGGCCCGGATATCCGGGCTCTCGTGAGACGCCGGATGTCCAGGGCGGTTGGCCGGATGTCCGGCCCGAAGTGGCCAAGCTACTGGATAGGGGCACCGTATTTCCGGGGGAGAGCGCCGGATGTCCGGTGGTTGCCGAGGCGCCGGATGTCCGGGCACACGGGCCGGATGTCCGGCCGCTGATGCTTCGGCCGTCTTGTTGGTGCAGCTCCTCGGAGGCTGCACAGGCGCCAGATGTCCGGCCTCTGGCCCGGATGTCCGGCCGCTGTAGCTTCAGCAGCTCCGTCTTCTTCCGTCGTCGCTTCCAGGCTTCCCTCGCGGATGGTGTAGTTGTTCCTTGGCACTTGCACTCCTCCTTGACATCCGTGAAGCTCCGACAATACCTATGCATGCACACGGGAGAAGTGTCAAGTAGTATACCATCCTCGAAGGGGTCAAGTGAGCACGTGTAAAGGAGAAGATTCACCCTTATGTATGAGAAATAGAGGTCGCACGTGTCACTTGCCAAACGGACTCTTGACATGGTGATGACCGTAGGATGCTCCGCATCACCGTGGAAGACGATGCCGGGGAAGAGGCTCCGTGTATGAAGACGACGGTGGACCGGCTCTAGTGCGGCATACGAGGTCGTCGATGAGGCTGATGCGCTGCGGTGGACGAGTGTGCTGATGTAAAGGGGAGGAGCACGAAGGCTGCAGTGCCGTGGAGAAGTCTATTTTGTGGTGGGGATAAAAAATGGGGAGTATTCAGGTGTACTACTCTGGGTGCCGCGGTGGGGTTGGCTGGGTAGGGTGAGCCTGAAGTTTCGAAAAGAGCCCCCTACCAAGCGTCATCCGTAGGCCTGTTTCGAAGGCTAAGATGGTAACTTCCCACTGCTCGAATCAGGGTCGTGGGAGATTTTCCCGCCGACCTCAAAATTTTGTGACACTGAACTCCCCGTGTGGCGTGTTGAGTGATTCGGCTAAGCAACTAGCGAGTAGTACTAGTAAACTCTACATATTAGGTTTGAGCTAAGTCAAACTTCCTAAAGTTTGACCAAGTTTATAGAAAAATATAAACATACACCATAACAAATATGTATGATGTGAAAGTACATTCAATAATGAATCTAATGGTATTTATTTGTTATTGTATATGTTAATAATTTTTGTTGTAAGCTTTCTGAGAGTTTACAAAACTTGACTTTGACCAATGCTAATACGCGGACTTAAATAAACATGGAGGGAGTACACATTTGTTTTCTTAGTTTGTAGTGAACTAATCATTTGTTGAAATTGTGAAATAAATATATTAGGCTATTGACTTCGAATGTAATGGTCTATGCAATTCAATAGTTACAATCATTGTCGAATCCCAAGATGTATACAAGGTCTATAGTAGTTTACAACATGCTCAAACTCACATAATCCCAGTCGAATGAGAATCTAAATGCATTTCATAGTTATTACTTAGTAGGATGCAACAAAAGCAACCATAAGTCTACATCAGCCATTATAGAAGCAACATTTTGAACATATCCCAATGTGTGAATGAAACATGAGAGAGAGCTTGCGAAGATGGAGCAGCTAGGGCGGGAAAGATTGTATGTATGTGGACGAGAGAGTAGGAGATAAACCTAATGAGACAGAGAGAGAGAGAGATAGAGAAAGAAAGAGAGAGGACGAAGTTAGGTCTGGGAGAAAGATGGAGACATGTAATATACGTGAGATGCGTGTGCGTCGGGATTCTGTATACGTGGAAGGAGAAGAGACAACATGTTTGATGAGAGATCCCGAAAAACATGGACGAGAGGGGAAGGATCTCGTGGGTTGAGGGATTGATAATTTTGTGAGGGGGAGAGAGGGATTGGTAATTTTGTGCGAGAGAGAGAGAGGGTGGGGGGAGGAGTCAGTCAGCCATCGTCACATCATCCTGCTTCCAAATGGCCCTGCATTCTCTAGCATGGTCTAGTCGCTGTCTTCGATCTCCTCGACACCCTCTTTGAAGATTGAGGTGTTGTGCATGTTGGGGGTGCAAATAAGCACAAGCGAGAGTGGTCGCTGTATAACCTTGGATGGGGATGAATTGTGTGCTCGGGGGAGGGTGTGTGTGTGTTGTGCTGTGTGTGTGTGTGTCAGATATTGAGAGAAAACAAACCTAAGGAGAGAAATGGGTATTCACGAAGATATTGTGCGGGCCTTGAGGTGGGAAGGGGCCGGGTGAGGGTGTCAAAATGTGCGCGTTGATGCATGTGTTACATGCGATCGTGTGAGGGACGGACGAATCGAGAGAGATGGTTGTTGTGTTACAGATGCTCCTCTCTCCTCTCTCTTTATCACACACACACACACACACACACACACACACACACACAAGTAAACCAGAAGACCGTTCTCTCATGTATACACAATGTATCAACGTCTGTCTATGTCTCACTCATGCATGATCATTTGCAAATTCACACCTCTCTATGTCTGTATCACACGCACACCGTCTCCACATCGCCCTTCTGCCACAACACACATATGGACACATACACACGTTCTCTGTCAGTCACACACACAAAATCAGTATTAAAAAAATAGGGCACACCTAAAACGTCCAAATCCAAATAAACACGAACTGGAGCTAAATTCAAATATATGGAAATATTGCAGCGTCAAGAACTTTTCCAGGAAAAAAAAGTTGAGTAATATTCGGGGATTGTTTTCACACACACAAAAAGGTTCGGTGGATGTCCTTCGAGCGCGACACAGTGATGCACCGTTCTATCGACCGCGCGGCTGCGGTTCACGCGCTTGCACAGGATTCCGTAACGTGGCTGTGGTACTAACTTGTAAAATCATTGCCTAAGTCTAATGTTTACGTCTACTAGTACGATTTTCTTTTAAGTTTGACCAACCTTATATAAAACTAAAGTAAGCTCCCATACGCGCACTCATCAATATGCCGCCGTCGCCATAGCGCATGTCGGTGCCCGCCTGCTCCGGCCAACAATTTCTCGCCCACCACCGCCGTGTCGCCGCCATCCCTGTGCCATGAAGCCGAAGGCTCTCCCGCTCATGTCATCTGCAGTCCCTCCTCGCGATGCCGCCGCGCTGCCAAGCACGCGAGCACCTGATGGAGCTGCGTTTATGCACACATCATACGAAGAGGAGGACGAGCGCGTGCTCCAGCATGCCGGCGAGGAGGAACTAGCGTGTCATTGTTGTCTCCACCCGCGCGGAGGAGGCGTGCATGGTGGCTGTCGCGGCGGAAGCCTGTCGCCCGCGCGTCGAGCCCGCAAACTGGGTGCGGACGAGGAATCTACCTTCGAGATCTTGAATGCCACGTGGATCCTGCAATCTGAAGGAGCAATTTGGGCCAGTCGACTCTTGTGAGCCATTTGATGCAACATGGATGGCTAGAAGGGCTTCTTCCACCTCTTCTGCCGTCTTCTTCCTTCGCTCCGTCGAACTTTTTTTGCAAATCGACTGACCCAAATTATACTACTAGTACGAACGTATTAAGTACTGTAGGAACACGAAGATACGAGCAGTAGTACCAACTGCAAGAAGAACAGTAGTAAGACATAGTACTAGTACTACTGTACGTACTAAAGAGTTCAAATAACGAGAAAGAACATAAACATAGTTCTGCTGTGGCCTCAGCACAACACACCCTTGAAAATACAGTAAGAAACTAGTCCGCTTGACACTACAGTAGAACCAGCATGAGCTACGGCATTGCCACCTACTCGGAGTCCGAGTCCATGTCCTCGACTTCGTCCTCGTCCCTCTTACTCTTCCTCTTCGCCGACGCTTCTTTGCTTGAACCGAACACTGGGCTCTGCTTCTTCATCCAACCCTTGTAGATATTTAAACAAAGGTAGGCATCCATTGTTGTGTACAGGATGTGATTTTCATCTAATGTCTTCGATTCCCATGCATGATGAAACTCGTGATGAGGTTTCTTCAGTTTAGCGTACGAAGGATCAATCATGGCTGCTGCCAGGGTCAACATTGAAGGTTGAGAGGAGGATACCAGGCTTGCCTTCTGGAGATCGAAGGGTGCCTACAATGAGACCTATCCGACGCAGGACATCCCTGTCGTTCCTAAAGTCTACAGTAACGAATTTCACTCTTTTGTCCTTGAGGAAGTTCTTAAAATCCTGGCACTCAACATCGGCATGGCATATGTGGTAGATCAAGCAAACATTATGTATGCAAACCTGGATCACGGCGGGCTTCTTCCTCTCTGCCTCCTTTAGAATCTTCTCTCTTTCCAGGACTGTGGGGTACTCAACATCTAGCCCAGCGACCCACTCATCCGTTTAACTGTTGAACATGCACAGGAAGCGAGCATGCCATGCTTTCACCATCGCAGATCCACATGTGTGGATGACGATGAACTCATTGCCGGTGATGGCTCTAACCTGGTACTCAGCGGCGACCATGGAGATTTGGGAGGCCATGGATTTTGGAGGAGGGTTAGGAGAATTTGAACTGTTGTACCCCACAAAAAAACTGGGAGCGAACTAATGTGAAAGGACGGGATGACTGGGAGCGAACTGTTGTAAGGTAGAAGACGGGGACGAGTAGGGCGTGCAAACGGCGTGGGGTTGCTGGCTTCCCTGGTGGATAAACTGCTGCAAGCCCCCAAAGAGTTCTCGAGAACTATGCAGGACCCACTAGATGTCATGTCTACTAGACCCATATCGTAGGCCTGGCGGTATAGCTTCTGCCTGTTTGCACGCCATGCCGGCGTGTGGATGTAACTTCACTTAATTCCGTCAACCGTCGCGCCTCCCACGACCTTCGCCTCCCTCGCGCGGTCGCACCCTTTGAGACTTCGACCGGCTATAAATGAGCAATGTTTTTGCCTACTCCGCATGAATGATACTCCCTCTGGTCCTTTTTACTCCCGTCAACCGTTTGCAAAGTGTTTGAGCAAATTTATACTAAAAATATCAATATCGACAATACTAATTATAATGAGAATAAGAACTACATTTTATAATGAGTGTAAAAATATTTATTTGACATTGTGAATGTTGATACATTTTTCTATAAGTTTGGTCAAAGTAGAGGTACATTGACTTCAGACAAAACTTGAATGCACAATGCAGACTAGTTCCTCCATCCAGGTGCGTGCCATGTCCTATCTTGTCATCACAACAAGGTTAGTTATTAGAGTACTACTACCTCCCTTCTAGTTTAAAGGGCTCGATTCAAAAATTACACCTACTCTTAGCAAGATAGTAGAGGCGGTGGAATAGTTTTTAAAGTCTGCAAAAGTACTCAACTAATGCTGTCGTTCTTCACAAAAATGTGTTTACCAATGCATGCATGAACACTAGTTACTCTAACCCCCCTCTCTTCTTTAATTCTTTGCCACATTAACATGTTTGCTATTCCCGTGTGCATGATACCAGCTAAGATACCACCATTATGGCCATCCTTAATCATCGCATGCAATAATTTAGTGCACCTTGAAATATGAACATGTGTGGGGTGTGTATGTTTTTAATGACTTGAGACTATATATACCTGGTACTGACTAGAAAATGGGCAGCAATTCTAAAAATGGAAAGCGGGCTGCAATAAATTCCATATGAATTCGAAAATGAGTAAAAATAATAGCAAATGGGTTGTACATGCCACAGATTTCGAGGCTAACTTATTTACACAAGGCTTTCTCAGTCAACACATGATTCTAGCAGCAGTGACTGTTGGATGTCCATCCAACAGCCGACATGCTTCTTCAATCTCTGATCTTCCTGCTCCAGCCGCCTAAACTAGCGCCGGCGGGACTGCCTGCTCCCTCCTCTTGTGGCCCGCTATGATGCCGCGCAGGCTTCCCCGGCCCACCATACTCCCTCCGCTGGCCTGGCCACACGCAATCAACTGCCTCCTTATTACGCGAAAAAATGATTCCTCCCACTGACATCTGGGGCGCACCGGTTGGGAGGCTGACCTGTGGGCCTACTAAGTTGACGCGTACACAGGGCTTGTCAACTTAGTCAACAAATGATTGTAGCAGCAGTAACCATTGGACTTGAATCGAACGGTCCTGCTGCTTCTTCAAGTGCTGCTCTTCTTGCACCAACCGCCCAAACCAGCGCCGGCAAGACCGCCTGCTCCTGCCTCCAGTGGCCGGCTGTGCTGCCGTTGAGGCCTCACCGCCCCCTACTACTCCCATCGCTAGCCAGGCCCTGCGGCGACGGCAGCCTCACACCGTAGCCGAACTAGTGAACCCTCATACTCCTCTCCGCGCGGGCATCCACTGCCGCGTCTTCCCCGGCTCCGTGTTGTCCCCTTCCTAGGCCTCGCCATCGTCCAACGCCCTGGTGCTCTCGGTGTGGCGAGGTCAACATGGTCATGGAACGACTTCCATCTGGCGTGGACTATACGTGGAGAGGCTGACAGCTGGGTCCACGGCCGCACACAAGGAAATGCCTCCTTATTATGCGCAAAATAAAGATTCCTCCAGCTGACATCTGGGACCCACCAAAAGGGCCTCTGTATTTCACGGAAAAAACGTTCCCCCCACTGACAGGTCAGACCCACCAGCTATATCTCCGCACGCAAGGAAGTGTCTCCTTATTACACACAAAAAAATTAATACCCCCTGCTAGCTGGGACCCACCATAGTGGATGGCTGACTTGTGGGCCTACTAAGTTGATGGGGACGGAGGGCTTTCTCAACTTAGTCAATACTCTAGTGACCGTATGATGTCCATCCAACAGTCATAGTGCTTCTTCCACCTATGGTCTTCTTGCTCCAGCCGCCCAAAGGAGCGCCGGTCGTGCCACCTGCTCCTGCCTCCCGTGGCCGGCTGTGCTGCCGCGGAGGCCTCACCGCCTCCATACTACTCCCACCGCTGGCCAGGCCATCCCTCTACTCACCCACACCCCCCTGTTATTCTGCGGCGACGGTAGCCTCACACCGCAGCTGAACCAGTGAACCCTCGTACTCCTCTCCATGTGGGCATCCACTGCCGCGTCTTCCCCAGCTCCGCGTCATCCCCTTCTTAGGCCTCGCCGTCGTCCATCGCCGTGGTGCTCTCGACGCGGCATGGTCAACATGGTCAAGGAACGACTTCCATCGGACGTCGACTGTACGTGGAGAGGCTGACAGCTGGGTCCACGGCTGCAGCAAGGAAGTGCCTCCTTATTACGCAGAAAATAATGATACCTCCACCTGACAGCAGGGACCCACTGGACGGGCCACTGTATTTCGCGAAAAAAAGTTTCCCTCTGACTGCTGGGACCCACTAGCTACATCTTCGCACGCAAGGAAGTGTGTCCGGGCAAAAAAAATGATTCGCCCCCCTAACTGCCGGGACCCACCAGCTACATCTTCACACGCAAGGAAGTGCCTGACAGTCGGGACCCACATGGTCGAAGCGTACATAGCGTTGTCATTCTGGCCGTGAACATGTACGTACATACTGGTGGATGTAGAGGCGTGCATGTAGCATGTACACATATGTACCGCGGCCAGTGTGCAAGAAAGAAAATACGGCCATGTATGTGTACATACGGGCGGGGTCTCGAACGCCTACTCGCGCATACGTACGGCCAGGGCTCGTGTACATGGTTGGGTCGGAACGGAGAAACAGTGTCATCGTCATCTTCATTGGGAGCCAACCGGCTGGGTCAGAACGGACTGCGTCGTCGTGTTCATCGGGAGTGCTTGAACGGAACAGGTGATGGAAACGAGGCTTGGCGTACCGCAGAATGGAGGAAACGGCCTTGTGTTCAACTGACCACGTTCGAAACAGGATCCTGTTCATCGGGAGGGGTCTGGCGTACCGCAAAACGAAGGAAACGGACCTCCTACGGTTAAAACGGGGGTCCTGTTGATCAGGAGGGGTGTGGCATACCACAAAACGGACGAAACGGACTTGTGTTGGAGCGCTACGATCGAAACAGGGGTCCTGTTCATCGGGAGGGGTGTGGCGTACCGCAAAACGGGACTCCACGGGATACTGTTCATCTCCACCATCGACCTCCTCCAGCCTCCACGGGCTGCTGTTCATCCACCGTCAACCTCCTCCATGCTCCACCTGCGACTGTTCATCAACGGGCTCCTGTTCATCCAGCCTCCACCACATGCTACTCCACCGGCTACTGTTCAACCACCCCTCTCCACGGGCTCCTGTTCAACCACCCCTCCATGGGCTACTGTTCATCCACCCCTCCACTGTCAATTGTTCATCCAGGCCTCCACTGGGACGTCCTGTTCATCAGCCCTCCACGGGGTCCTGTTCATCCAGCCCCAACAGGCTCGATCGATCGGGGTCCTGTTCATCCAGAGGCAACGCCACGGGGTCCTCTTCATCCACCCCCACCGCTCACTGTTCATCCATACCCCCCCGCAATGCTCACTGTTCATCCAGAGGCAGCATCGATCGGCTTTAGTTAGCAGCAGTAGCGAAGGAATCGCTCGATCGGGTTTAGTTAACAACCATTGATCGATCGCTCGGGTTCTGTAACGCGTAGCCTGCAGTGCAATCGCTCGGGTTTCAGTTAGAGCCCAACGCCTCACTCGGGTTCAGTTAGAGCCAAGGCCTCGCACACATGCGCATACGTGTACGAGAGAAACGCGCATCACTCGGCCCTCGACCACCCACCGTAACCGGGAACTCGCCAAATTTTCCTCGCCCTCACTTCTACCACGGTTTTTCCCGTCATGGACGGCCCAAAGAATGTCATGGAGCTGCATCTCCGGCCCGCCCAGGACGAAAGGCCCATTTTTGTCATAGAAGTAGGATCCCACCACATCTATGATGATACCGGGTTTTGTCACAATTATCGTCATAGAAGTCTCATAAGTATGACAGAAAAAAATTTCGTTCGGCCCAAAATGTCACAGATGTGTCTTTTTTTGTAGTGCATGTTCACCACGCCGCGCCGAGAGCACCAGGGTGGTGGACGACGACTAGGCCTAGGAAGGGGACGCGGAGCCGGGGAAGACGCGACAGTGGATGCCCGCGTGGAGAGGAGTACCAGGGTTCACTGGTTCGGCTTCGGTGTGAGGTTGCCGTTGCCGCAGAATAACAGGGGGTGTGGGTGAATGGAGGGATGGCCTGGCCAGAGGTGGGAGTAGTAGGGGGCGGTGAGTCCTCCGCGATAGCACAACCGGCCACGAAAGGCAGGAGCTGGCGGCACAATCGGCGCTGATTTCGGCGGCTGGAGCAAGAAGACCAGAGGTTGAAGAAGCACGACGGCCGTTGGATGGACATCGTACGGTTACTGCAGCTAGAATTGTTTATATTGACTAAGGTTACAAAGCCCTTGGTACACGTCAACTTAGTAGGCCCACAGGCCAGCCTCCGAAACGGTGCGCCCCAGATGTCAAGGGGAGGAATCATTTTTTGGGCGGCCGAAGCTAGAATATTTGAGATTGAAGAAAAAGCACGACATCCGTTGGATAGACATCAAACGACCGCTGCTGCTAGAACTGTGTGTTGACTATAAGTTGACAAAGCCTTGCATACGCGTCAACTTCTTTTAGGGGACGCGTCAACTTAGGAATCTACACTGTAAAATATGTCTATATACATCCGTATGTGGTAGTCCATTTCAAACCTCTTGAAATACAAATATTTAGGAATGGAGGGAGTACTTCCGATGAAATAATGATCCACGCGTCCTAGCCGCACTTCCTGTCCTTCACGTGCGGTACACTACCCTCCCTCAAGTGAACAACCACACATGCGCCAAATTATCGGAAACGTGTGAGAGTGTGTACAAATAAAGAATTTTAATTTCAATTATCGGAAAGGTTTGAGAGTATGTACAGTTTGCCCTCTCTAATAATTATGGTTTGTTGTGTTCGGCCTAAACTTGGTCAAACTTTATAAAGTTTGACTTCAGTCAAATCTAATATGCGGAGTAAATAAAAGTGGAGGGCTACTACGTCCATCCGGGTTTTTAGTCCACACCATTTTTTAATCAAAGTTAATAGCTGGACAAATAAAATTACAGGGGAGACGGAGACAAAGTTGTGAGAAGGCTTAGAAATCAATACAAAACTTATGCTCTTAGTACCAACGTCAATCCTTCTTCGAGGAAACATTTGGTTCATAGCCAATTGTGTGATAAAATTGCACCAACATGAAAGACGACTGCGTCTCCAACGCAACCAAGGTGAACTGACGAAGGATATCATCTTTGTGGGTAACAAGCAAAGAGCGCTGATGGAAGACAGCTTGTTTTTCATTGAAAATCAATCAGCTTCACCAGCCTACGCAACCATGAGGCGCAACCATGAGCATCGATAAGTCATTGTGGTGATGCATCATCCATTTGGCATCAAGTTTGGGTGCGGCACCTATGAAGTTCGACAAGTCCTCACTGTGGTCTATTTCTTCTTGGTAATCAAGCTCGAGGAAGGAAGAACCACGTGGTAGAGGACAGTGAGGCGGAACAACAATGGCCATCCAATTTTGTGCAGTTCCGCTAAAATTGAGGAAGACATGCCCGGGTATGGAGATACGCATCGCTGTTTCCAAAAATATAAAAAAGGGATATAGTGTTGTTACTTTGTTTTACAAGATTAAAAACGACATCTCAATTGTCAATAAGAATTAATGAAAAGTACACAACAAATAGAAGCATCATGATTATCTTGATGGGAACTAAACTAGGATGCCCGAGAAAAAAAAAGCATTTCTTCATTTAACTAGTGATAGTATTAGATTAGCAGCAGCAATAGGAGCATATGGACAATGACCGCATAACCACCATGTACTTTTTGTCGAAATAACATGTATACCTCCACCGAGGCATAAATCAGGACAACTTTTTGAGTGGCATTTCCTCTATAATAGTAGGTGATGTTGGACCAGCCGACGAACCCTAGCTACTATACATGGGGAGCTGGAGAGTAGTCGCATAGAAGAAAACCCGCATGCAGCGACCTGGGGAGCTTGACCAGTACAAGAAGTTATATCTCAGGTGGGAGAGATGTCGCTTAGGAGGGTGGGCGGGATCTGCCCACATGACGACAACGAACAAGGGCGCGGAGGACCTTTGTCCGCGCCAGCGCCGACTTCGAGAGGACGGTGCGCATCAGCTTCCTCCGTTGCCGACAGCGATAGCGTCAATGCTGCACCTCCACACCTCCCGCAGCGGATGGAATTCAGCCGGATCTGTGACCACCTGTGAGGAGAGAGATAGAGTGGACACTTTCATCTTGTTTTGATATGGAGAGGGTGAGAGAGAGACGCGAGAAACCCTATCAAAAAAGAGGCTATAATGGAGTAAAAAAACCTCTCCATAGCTGTGGTTTTAAATAGAATACGCACGTTCTCGGAAAAAAGAAATGAAAATTGGCGGACAATTTTTAACGTACCAAGAAAGAAAACTCGATCAAAAACATGCCCCCGCTTCAAGGTCGTGAGAGTCCTCGCGCACACACACATAGACATAGACATGCATATCCGTGTTTACGTAAAATTCCATTTCCATCTCCATCTCCATCTCCAATCAAATTTGTCCAACTGGCAGATTATTTACGTTGTTAATTGTATACGCAACAATATTAATGTACAACATCTCTTGTTTGCGAGCATCCGGACCGCTGCCACGGCCGCTCCTGACCAACCCAAACCCTCTTCATCACCCGCGCGTGCTTCCAGCCCGAAACGGTCAGTGCCGCATTCATGCCTGGCCAGAGCGGGCGCGACCTCTCACTGGCACCGGCATTGAAGCGGCACGCCGGCCGAGAGAGCGTCGCCCGCGCCGCTTCCTGGTGCACGCGGCTGCTCCGCGTTCAAAGGTCGCAATAGCCGGCCACAACATGCATGTAAAAAGTTCTTGGGAGTCCCTGCTACAGCTAGCTGTCCTCCCCCAACTCATCAATCTCTTCCAGTAGTGCTAGTACTCCATGGCGCGATCCATCAACAAGCAGGCGGGAAAGTTATCGTATAGTTGGTTTGCGGTGAGTGGCATGCCGAGCGACCATGTGGGGTCGAGCCATGGAGGAGGGTGAGACACGAACGCGACAAACGTGATTTAAACGTTGGTTTTGCACGATGGCGCGATCCAACGAACAAAACGTTGGTTTCTCTCTGTTTCCATTTTTTTCTTCGGTAAAACGGATACTTTCCACTCCATTTTCATTCCTACTCCAAGGTTGCCCCGTTACAACATTCCATCAAATACAAAGGAAAACTAACACGCATGCTGATGCATCTCAATGATTCACAGATCATAGCCAATATTTACTTCACAACTAAAGACAAAAGTTGTGAGAGTGTGTACGAAAGAAAAACTACTGATGGGGTCACTACAACTTAAACCCTAAACCCTAAACACGATTTCATTTCCTAGCTAGGTAGAACCTGTCGAAGGAAAGATGGTTGGCACCCTCGGATCATACGATGCTTTTGTGCAGGTCCACTAAAATCGAGCTGAGCATCCCTGATGGCAAAGATGTTGAAGAAATGTGACTAGAATAATAGTACTGGCACTAGTTCATGAGACATAAACTCATCACAAGTAGAAGCCGGTAGAAGTAGAGAAAGATCGACATGGAGATGGAGCTACGTGGGAGCTGCCGCAGTGGAGCAAGCCGGCTCCAAAAGGAAGATGTACTACTTGGGACATCGGGCTGTAGCTAGAAGGGCGGATGGGACGCGACATCGGCCCATACCGCGGTGACCCCTGATTGGGATGCATCGACTATGGGTTTTCTCCCTCGCTAATGTCGACCGCGTCTACGCAAAACATTGTTCCCTTCCCCCAGCTGCGGGATCAGGCCGGATATGTGACCATTGGTGTGGCCACCATTGTTCTATGCTTGTGAATGGAGCAACCCAAGCAAGCGGGCTTGTAGCTTAGGCTCCTGTTAGTGTATATATAGTTGTTTTATTTTTCTTTCCATATCAACAATTTTATATTGCGTGTAATTGAAGAGTAAAATGATGGTTGCTTCTTCCAACTGACTTACTGTGTGATTTGACTGCTCCTTAGAGGCCCCTACACGTACCCCCCCTACGTGTATGCAACAGTCACACTTACACATGGACGCAAAAACGCGCGCGATGCCCTAATGCATGCATGTCCAAGCACACGACAGACCACACATGGTCATGCTCAAGTGCTCAACCTACACGTGCATGCACACACATACTCAGCCAGGGTGAGCTAGTGACCGTATAAACACCGAAAAATGTATATATTGAGCGCAACGAGCATATTATGAAGTCCACTGACCGTACTTTTATAAATATACAGTGACAAACAGTGTACTTATCTCGTTTGAAATTAAGCCATATTAACCGGAGAGGATGCAGTATGGACTGACATTACTTTGTTGTGTCCCGTCAACTTGTCAAACGAGGAGAAGCTTGTAGGACAGGAGAAGCTTGTGCGCGATGGCTCGCAGGACAAGGAGAAACTTTTGACTAATGCAAGATCTTGCTCGCTCAGGCGGTGGACGTGCAACAGTTAATTTGGTGTGAGATTGCGAGAAGCATACACTGTACTAGTATTATTATTGTTCGACTTCCCGAAGAGGCGAACAACCAAGCACAAAGTTTACTAGTACTAGAAGTACTACTATAGTCTATAGAGGTATGTACTATACTACTAGGAACCGGATGGAGGAGCATCTGCACACTTATTATATTTTTAAAATGTGATAAAGCAATCTTCAACGCATTTGGTTCTCTTTGAGGGTTCTCGCATGTGATAATGGAAGTTGATTGCATGGAACAGTCGCCACAATTCTTGCTTAATTCTGGATCATATCCTGTTACAAATAGGAGCGCTCGGCAATATTTGCTCTTTTTTTATCCAGCATGTAAACATGTCAGCAAACCTTGCGGCGCATCTCTGTGCGAACCGTGCTTGCTGCACTTTGAATGTGGCCGAGAGCTGGCTTGATGAAACACCTCGCTTCCTACTTCTTTTTTGTGGGGTACCTCACTTCCTAGTGACCAGTGTCTTGGCTGATCGTCCTAAGAATGCTTATATATAAATAAAGCTCTCTCATTTACCCGCAAAAAATATTAAGTCATATTAATCGGAAAGGAGGGAGTATGGACTAGCACTTCTTTTTGGTGTGTCCCGTCAACTTGCATAACAAGGAGAAGCTTGCTGGACAAGGTGAAGCTCGCTTACGCCTTTTGACTAATGCAACCTACCCTCGCCCAGGCGGTGGACATGTATCAGTTCATTCGGTGTCAGATTGCCAGAGGCATACACCATAGTACCCAACATGCAAAGTACCATCATTGTTTGACATCACGAAGAGGCGAAGAGCCAAGCGAAGGTTTAGTAGTACGAGTAGTACTACTATTAGAACTGCATGGTGGAGCGTCTGTACTCTTATTTTTTTAATCTCTGATAAAGTACACATTTATTTCGGAGAAGGGTGGAAAACGGCGAACCAACATGTAATGATGATTTCGATCAACCATGCTCGAATATATCTTGGCCTCAGTGCGAGCCCGTCTGTGTGTTCTCGCTCCACGTCTCTCTCAAGGAACAGCGGGTTAGCCATTTGCCATCAATTGAGATCGGTTTGCTCACAGTCCGGTCCCACATGTCAATGATATGCCAAGAGGAGGAGCATTGACCGACTGGCCATATGCGTACTTGGTTTTGCACCTTCATACCACTCTTCCCTCCGTCACAGTTTACAGGGCACACTTCATTATGATGCGTTTTTTCATTGCATTTCCACCGGCAGAGTGACTTTAGACATGTTTGGTTTACTGTTCAATTAATTAGGGCGTGGTAACCGCAATCAAGTCCACATTTTTCTCTTGATGTACTACGGAGTGGAGTAAGTGCATGCATGTGTGTACCCGGGGTGGAAGCACTACATGCATGTGTCTACGCATTATTTCCTCTAGTAATAGTCGTAGTGCTATAAGTACCAATGCTATTTTTCAGGTTGATCGCTAGTCGCCTTGGTCCCAGAGATTTTTCTTTTTTTGAAGCGTGCTCTATAAACAGTGACGGATGGAGTAGTATGAGCGGATTCAAAGAAGAGCGTATTCATGGTTGCTTCTTTCGAGCAACTTACAGTGGGAAAGGTGGGGCTTATGATTTGACTGGTCATTACTCAATATTAATGTGGCGCAACGACCGGGCTGAGTCTCCCATGAGGTTGTGCACTACTCCCTCGGTTCTTAAATATACTCCGGAGTATTTGTCTTTCTAGAAATTTCATCGAGTGACTACTCAGATATTTGTGTTTTTAGAGATTCAAATGGACTACTACATACGGATGTATATAGACATATTTTAGAGTGTCGTCACTTGTTAAAATCTCTAGAAAGACAAATATTTAGGAACAGAGGGAGTACACATACGAAGCAAAATGAGTGAATCTACACGCTAAAATATGCCCATTTGAAATTTGTAAAAAGACAAATATTTAGGAACGAAGGAGTATAATTTTGTGCATGGCACATGGACCCGGATGCTGAAGAGGCTTCTAGCAATGCTATCAAGCTTCCAGCATTTGTTAATTGATGTACTATACAAATAATTTTCTAGCGACATGAAATTGTACAATGGTGTGAGCTTTCAGCTTTTGTTTCATGTGTCTTGCCATCTATGCTCTTTCGGAAACAATAAAAAACTAACTTCGTTGCTAATGCATCTCAATTATTAGCACATCAGAGCTAATATTTACATCAAAACTGAAGACAAAGTTGTGAGAAGGTGTTAAATTAAAATTGATCCATGCTTTCATTGGCAGCAACGTCCCCTCAGCTTTGTCCAAATCAACAAGGCATGTTGGGAAAAAAAGTAGCTGTCTGGAGCATGCAACATTCCGATAATTTTGTGCAGTTCAACTAAAATAGAGCTGAGCATCCCTGTTCCAAAGATATTAAGTGTGATCATGATAATAGAGGACTGCTGATAAAACAATAAACACACAAATAGAAGCCGGTCACCTTTGTAGTCTCTATTAAGACTAACTAGTTGGAGAAGATTAGGCTCGGAGTTAGATGAGGAGGACAGAGCAAAACCAATCTCCCTTTGTGCAGTCGCACTGAAATGTAGAGACGTTACCCGTGTGACATTTTAGTACAACTGCACAAAACACTCTTAAGAAAAAAGTGATTTGTGCAGTTCACCAAAAGGTCACAATAGCAACAAGGTGATATGGATAGCCCTGTTCGCAAAAAAGAGGTAGAAAGGAAACAATTACTGGCCAATAACAGTTGATGACACATGCGACGACAAAAAAGAAGCATATTCCTTGTCCTAAGGGAAGATAACAACACGGTTGTGTTTGTCTAAAACAGTGTGAGGACGAGATTGCAATATGGAAAGTATGCCGCACGAGCTACGTTTTGGGCAAAGAACTATGGAAGATCCACATGCAGTGACGTGGGAAGACAGGCAGTGGAGCAAGGCCGGAGGGGATACCTGGAGGTCATCGGGATGTAACTAGGTGAGCGGCGGCGGGCGGAATCTGCCCATACTGCGGCAGCGAGCAGGTGGCGTAGGCCCTACCGCGCCGGATCTTGGTCAAAGAGAACGGTGTGTACCGGAGATCGGGACGTGCTGCCTCCACTACAAACAAAATACACTTCCGTGATGATACGTGTTTGTCACAGTAGGTCGCGTTTTCTATCATGCATGTACATCCATTACGATTTTATGACAGAATCAATATAGTCATACCTGTGCTGTCGTAGAAGTGTTCCATGACATTACCAAAATTATCATCATGGAAGTGTCCACTTCCATGACGATAAATCGCACGTCACAGAAGTGCTTTCGACAAGGGTGACCGACACATGACATCCACCGTAACGGAACGCGTTAAGCTATCGGGTACGGTTTTGGATCCAATAACCCGTTAACAGCCCGGACCAATGGGGATTTTACACGTGTAAAATCATCATTGCCCACAGGAAACACGTGTTGCCTCACCGTTGGGATAGATGTCTCCACTCATTGGACAGGAGGCGCCTATGATATGTCGACATGTGGCACGGCCCAACAGTGGCCCATTCCGGTGAAAAAGGCCGGCTCAGTAAAAATTAGCAGGCCGGCCCATATAAGGCCTACTTGTGTTAGGTCCATTTAAGCCAACGGCCCATACGAGATATGCCAATTCGGCCCGTCAACGGCCCGTTAAAGATTTGACACCATTGCAACCCATCGTCAATTCGAGCCCGTTAACAGCCCGCTATATATTTCGGCTCAATATCGGCCTGATGAGATTTCGTCCTGTTAACGGCCCATTCAATGTATGGGCCAATTTTTAGGATGTACATCTTTCGGCGTTTTAGCGACCCATTTAAATGTTGGGCTAATTTTCGGCCCGGTGTGTCTTTCAGCCTGTTGATGGCCCATAAATCTGATTGGCCATTTGTAGTCGGACCTGAGTTTCGGCCTTTTAGCGGCCCATTTTAGTGTTGGGCCAATTTCCGGCCCGGTGTCACTTTCAGCATGTTGACGGCCCATAAATCAGTTGGGCCATTTGTAGTCAGACCTGAGTTTTGGCCTTTTAGCGACCCATTTAAGTGTTGGGCCAATTCCCGGCCCTGTCTGCCTTTCGGCCTGTTAACGGACCATAAATGAGTTGGGCCATTTGTAGTCGGACCTTAGTTTTGGCCTTTTAACGGCCCATGCCCTTCATGGTCCAATACCAGCCCGGTTTCTTTTTCGGCCTGCTAAAGGCCCACAACACAGTTGGGCCATTTACAATACAACCTGACTTTCGGCCTCTTAGCGGCCCATGTTCTTCATGGTCCAGTACAAGCCCGCTGTCTCTTTGGGCCTACTAAAGTCCTATAGTATAGTTGGGCCATATGTAGCCCAAATTAGTAATGGCCTATTAACGGCCCGTGAAATAAATTGGGCCCACCTATTGCCCACTTCGATGTCGGCCTGTTAACGACCCGGGAGGTAAGAGGGCCGACCATTAACTTTTGGCCTTGTAACGGCCCATTAACTTAATGAGCCCACTAGAGTTCGTACATGTCTTGAGCCCATTACGACGAGCAATTATGCACATGACCAAAACCGATCAAGCAAAGGTACGGCATATAGGGAATAACATTGCACATCCAGCATATATTATAGGAAATTACATCCACTGGGCAATCAAAGATTGATGCCAGTGCAAATAAATGAGCAGAACCTAACCATCTACAACGTCACAATCTGCAACCTCAGCACAGAGGACGCCCTAAGCATGTGGGCAAGTTCTTGCTGCTTTGCTACACTGTCTTTGAAAACATTGATCAGTTGTTGTGTCGCACGACTCTGCACCTCTGATTCATCCACCATTTCCATCATTGCTTCAGCCATTAATTGGTTCACAAACATACATTTATTCCGTTGCATTCGAGACAGAGGATACTGAACAGATTTAGATGGCGATTTTGTCAGGCTTGTATTATTGATAGTGGAGAGTGTCTCGGACACTGCATCATAACATAAATTAGGACGGGAACGAAACAGATTAATCATGAGTTATTGCCATATTACCTGGCCTAGATTTACTGGAAAGAAACAATGGGGTTGCCTTGCTGTTTTCAGAGTTTGTCTTCTTATGTTCAGCAGCCTGCACAAAATTAACACACTAGCATTGCTATCATTGGCCAAGTCAGATAATAGGAAAGCAACATTGACACAACGAACATTTGGGCAACTAGCCTACACCAAATTAGCACAATATAGCACAGCTATCATCAGCCAAGTAAGGTAATACGAGAGCAACATTGACACAATGAATGAATGGGCAACCAGAGAAGCACTACAATTCAATAATGTGCGTGATATGAGATAGTACACTCATGCAGCTCAGTATGCAAAACTACCAGGCAGTTTTACTTACAAAAATCAACATTGGCGCCTTTAACATTTTGCTACAACTAATTTTAGATCAGATAAAGGTTAGATTCATGCTGATTAACAAAATACATGTTGATGTAAAAATATAGTGATATACAACAGGTACTTACATCATCATTGGAGCACAGAGAATTCCCACAGGATATTTTCCTCCAATACGATCCCAATGGAGGAAGTCTTCTATCATTTAACCTTATTTTCTAAAAGAGAGATGGGTAAGAAACATGTAGAAAATATGATTAGAATGCTATAAAATTTCATGATGCGAGGATATGCACACGCTTCTTAGAATGGAGTTGACATTCTTTTGCTGGACTGGAGCGGACTAGTTCTTTGGCCACTGGAATCTGCTTATTATCAGTGGGAGTTGGGTTTCTCTATGCTGGAGCAGTATCTATGAAAAATGGAGTTGGTTTATTATCTCCTGGCGTTTGGATCTTTTGCAAAGACCTGGTTTGTAACCCTTCAGATTCTAACATAGTCGTCTTCCCCTTGCATGCCTTATATAGAAGAATGGTGATTCAGTTATAAAACATGCTACAGCAGAGATGGAATAGGTACTGAAGAATAGAAAGGCATGACATATTGACATGTATTCCCTCCATCCGGAAATAAATGGATGGGTCTAGGCGTATTTCAGTTCTAGATACATCCAGTTTTATCCATTTTTGCGACATGTAATCCGGACGGAGGGAGTATGATGTAAGAGCTATTCCATCTGCAGAACCAAAGTAAAAAACACTAAAAACCCACTACAGAACCCAAGTATTCAAACCCACTGATATGAGATAGTACACTCATGCATCTCAGGATGCAAAACTACCAGGTAGGTTTCCTTACAAAAATCAACATTGTGGCCTTTAATCATACATTTTGCTACAACTAAATTTAGATCAGATAATGGTTGGATTCACGCAGATTAACAAAATACATGCTAATGTAAAAATATAGTGATATACGATAGGTACTTACATCTGCATTGGAGCACAGAGAATTCCTGCAAGAATCTTTGCTCACATACGATACCAGTGCAGAAATTCTTCTATCTCTTAAGCTTATTTTCTAAAATAGAGATGGGTATGAAACATGTAGAAAATATGAGCAGCATGCTATAAAATTTCATGATGCAAGGATACGCACACGCTTCTTAGAGTGGAGTTGGCATATTTTTGCTAGATTGGAGCGGACTAGTTCTTTGGCCACTGGAATCTGCTTATTATCAGTAGGAGTTGGGTTTCTCTGTGCTGGAGCAGTATCTATAAAAACTGGAGTTGGTTTATTATCTCCTGGCATTTTGATATTTGGCAAAGGCCATGTTTGTAACCCTTAAGATTCTAACATAATCTTCTTCCCCTTGCATGCCTTGTATAGAAGAATGGTGCTTTAATTATAAAACATGCTATAGCAGAGAGATGGAATAGGTACTGAAGAATAGAAAGGCATGACATATTGACATGTATTCCCTCCATCTGAAAAAAATGGATGGGTCTAGGCGTATTTTAGTTCTAGATACATCCTTTTTATCCATTCCGGCAACATGTAATCCGGACGGAGGGAGTATGGTGTAAGAGCTAGGGATACGACGGGACAACACAGCAAAAAAAACACTAGTTGAATGTAAAAATGTATGCTAGCGGAATACATATAGAAATAACTAAGGCAACCTACACATGTATGATTGGGAAACTAAGATGGCATTGCAACAGAGCACTAGAACAGCACTTCAATGTAAAAAAACATGGTATGGTAGACAGATGAAGTACATACTGATGAATAACAATGCATAAGATATTCAGAAGCATGATGTCCAAATTATGCAGATGAAGTACAGTACTTGAATTTCAAAACATGTTATCATGAATGAAATAGGTACTGAAAAACAGGAAGGCATGACATATTTACATGCATGATCAGCATGCTAAGCACATGGCATTGCAACAGAGAAGATACACTCCGGGACATTATATGCATGTTGTACCCATATCACAGGCCAAGTTAGAGCAAGGACCTTGTGGGGTGAAGAGGATTCATCATCTTTCTGCAAGTCTTCCGAAGAACCGCCTTTACATGTTCCATCATATTCGGTTTCATTGACATCAAGTTTATTGGCCTTCACATTGCTCCGTGAGGTTCTTGTGGATATATCAGTGTGTGCAATTATATCTGACATGCATGGAAGACAACTAGTAGTTAGATTTATGTAATGAGTGCCTGTAGGAGACGACATAAATAGTAGGACTGGGGTTAACTAGCAGCAATATGTCTCATAAACTAAAGGGAGAACACAAATGAAAGCTATAGAATATGTATCGTTTGTACTCGAGATTAACTAGATGGCACACAAAAGTATTAAAGAACAACATAGGTAATACTAGAAGTGGTATAATACTATAATCACCAGCCCGTGGGATAGCATTGGCTGATGGATGATAACTATGGAACATCGTTACCTAAAGAACAAGTATCTTAGCTGAACTATGGAACAACGTTAACTCCTCAACAAGACCCGTAAGAGATCAGCATGAATATACGGTGAAATGTGATGATCTATTTTCCATGCTTATATGAATAACAAAGCCATAAATTTTGCACACAAGTAAGATGAGGGTACAACCTATCTGGCTGCCATCCATAGGAGTGAGCATCATGTGCTGACTTGTCGATGGCCCTACAGTTGTTGTGGCTGTCCATGTCGGGCACACACACTCGATGCAGGGAACTGTTGAGTGGGGACTATAGCTCCCTTCTGGTGTATGCTTCCCTTGTTGGAGCAGCGGCGGTGAATCAGAAGGCGGTGTGTCTGAAGATGCAGATAACGCATAATGTTAAGAACGACATATCTCTTTGATCTGAAGAAATACACTAAGAGATCAACATCAAGGTACAAGAGTGGTCACACTTCTGTTGACTGCAGACTAAATTGGGGTCACACAATTTTATTTTACTTTGGTACTGTTCGATCTACGCCGGATGGCTTGATGGCCGTATTGTGCCTCCCGGCTGACATTGTTCGAAATCTTCCTCGAAGAGCCAGCGACCAATGGCAGAGCAGCCTACCTCTGCCGTCCGTGCCCCCGGCCAAAACCCCGCTCCCCGCCCCACCACACTGCCGTGGTTGCGCCGCCCCCGGGGCAATCCACAAAGACTCCCCGTCATCCAGATCCGGCGGCGGTAGTGCCTTCAACCCACACAACTCTAAAAGATAGCCATCTAAGCACTGCTTCCGCGGCGAACTTGCGGCCCCGCACCCTTACGTTAGACACCAGCCAACCGACAGCTTAGGAGCTCTACCGCCTCGAGGGGTGCTGCTTCCCATTGGGAATCGATTGGCCCAGAATAAAAATTTAGACAACTGATGCCTAAATAAAGTGATTTGAGATGAGGGTGCGACCTATCTGGCGGTATGGTGAAGTAGGCAGGTCCAGCTGCCGAGTCGGTGAGGCCGGCGTGGTTGCGGTGGTGACTGGCAGCAGGGAAACATCGATGTCGGGACGGTCGACGGCTACGGTTGCGGTGGATCCGAAGTTGGAGCCGCTCCGGTGCCGTGAACAATGACGGTGGTGAATCGGCTCCGGTATGGTTCACGCGGCCGTCGTCAAGGCAGCTCCAGCAACACGGAGTAAGAGGCACACAGCCCAGTGCACGACGACAAATGGACAGCGTCTCCGGCATTAGGGAGGAGGGCGGCTGTGAAATTGGTGCGGTGGGGGCGCCATGGAGGAGGGGTTGAGGTTTCGCGGCTCGGGAGAACGGAGCTTCTCGGGGAGAAGGTGATTTGGCGCCCACAAGGTATGAATGAGGGGGCGGGGGGGGGGGATTGGGAGGGGAGTGGAACCATGTCTTACAGACGCATTTGTCTGAAATGCGAGGGGGAGTTATAGTTCTACCCCTGCCTTTAGGCTTCTTGGCTTGGGTCTGTGTACTGAGGGTCGGGGATAGTAGAGTGACTTTGCTTCTCCCCAAATAGTGGGCGGGAGCGATTTCGGGCAAGGAGGGCGTGTTTTGAACTATAGTGGGAGCGAGCGATTTCGGGCAAGGAGAGCGTGTTTTGAAATAGTGGGCACGAGCTATTTCGAGCGAGGAGAGCGTGTTTTGCCGACCACGGTTTATGAATTATTCGGCACATGTCATTTCGGCCAAGGAGAAAGCGCGCTTGGATGAAGTTATGAACCTACCCTTGATGTACAACACGCCAATTGATGCGTGTCCCACATAGGACGCTAATTTCGTGTCTCCCATTTATTTGCTCGGGCGAATTCCACCGATCAGAGGATGTTTAACGGTTCGTTAATATTTTTGGAGAACGAGCATCCACGTCTACCTTACCGAGTCGATTCGAATCAAATTTTGAAACATTAGCTTGCCACTTCTTTTTTAGATGGAGAGATGATGCTCGGGAGTAAGGTGTTTTTACATGCTCGTTGCTAGCGATTTACTATATGACAAATAGTTGACCCACTCAAAAACGCGAATCAAACCCAAAATGAAATATCTCAATTCAATGAAATAGCTCGTTCACTAGGTCAAAATAGTGAACTAAATCCAAAATTGAACACCTCAATCGAGTAGCATGTTGTACAGTATTATAGTACTCCATGAACATGTTGAAATTCAAATTAATGAACTTGTTTGATATACGCATATATCCGTTCATGTGTGGATTGCAAACAACATGTTCTCCAATTTAAATATTTGAATGCATGTTTATATCGAAACATGGTTTATATCAGTCTTTGATGCATAAAACACGACATCCCCCTCTCTCGGACTCCTGTTCTCTCTCTCTCTCTCTCTCCCTCCCTCTCTCTCTCCCTCTCTCTCTCTCTCTCTCTCTCTCTCTCTCTCTCTCTCCCCCCCCTCTCTCTCTCTCTCTCTCCGACAATCTTCAATTCTGTCGCACGCACCCGACACAAAAACCTTGTTGGTCCCTCTCCCTTTCTCTCCATCTCTCTCTCTCTTTGTGTGTGTGTGTGGGGGGGGGGGTCTTTCTAGTTCACATGCATATATACACCATCTATAGGTCTCTCGCACACTATGTATGATACTCTAGCTAGTCCAAGCTAGATACCTTGGGTGCACTCATCACACGCACACAAATTCCTTGGCTCATTGCCCGTAACTCTCTCACGCACCACTCTGTTGTCTTGGAGCTCTCCCCCCTCTCTCAAACTCTCCATCCACCTGGGTCACACAGACACATGCATATCTCACTCGCACTTGATAGGACCATCTAAAACTCTGTCTCTCTCCATCGTTCTCTCTCCATCTCATGCCTAGCTAGTCAAGTATGATGGTCTCTCACTCAATTGTAGGCACACGCAGTCCCCCCTATATGTATATGACTAGCTAATCTTAGTCTCCATCACAAACATGTGCATGGTCTATCTCGTTTTCTCTCGGGGCATCTTTCTATCGCGCACACACCTCCCTTGATTTCCCACCCATATAGTCCCCTCACGATCTCGAGGGGATCTCTCTATCACAAGCACACCCTCTCTCCCTCCCCATGCGTCCATGTCCTCCATGTGTCCCTCTCAGGTTTGTTCCTTGTTGGCCAGACCCTATTGGACATGTGCTACAGGGGTGTCTCTCTCTGTGCAAACAATCACACACTAGCAATCTTCGTGTATCTCCTTGCCTCGCTTTTCTATCTCGGAGATGCATGCGTGATATGTTCGCATAAGAAACGAAAAAATACACTCTCTCTCTAATTTATCGTTTGTTGTCACTTTCTCTTTCACACACATACTCTTTTTGCACACTTACTCATTCTCCTTCACACGCACTTGATCTGTCTCGACTTAGGCACTCTCCTCGGTCCATAGCATATAGATTTATTGAAAAGTCAAACATCACAAAGTTTGACCATGTACGTGGAGAAAAACAATTACATCTAGAACGGAAAACATATACCATTAGATTCACCATGAGATTTAATTTTGTATGATGTATCTTTGGTATTGTAGATATAAATAACATTTGCGTAAACCTGATCAAAGTTTCCAAAGTTTGACTTATAAAAAATTTACATGCACTGCATTTGCGTAAACCTGATCAAAGTTTCCAAAGTTTGACGCACCACACAGCCTTATTGGGGCTCCTCAATCTCTCTCAAACTTTATTGGTCAGTTTGGTTCGTGAGCTGACCCTCATGCCTTGATGGCTAGTACTTCCTGGTGTGGACGTGAGATGTAAAATATTTCTGCCTGGCCAGGATTGTGTGGTGCTGAAGCGTTTGGTTCATGCCTGGGCCAGGCAAAGCATCAACGTTCCATCAATCAATCCATGCAGCAATTATTTAATGCTAATATCCAGCCAGGTTGCTGTTAGCCTCGTGGCCGCACGACCAGGCACGGCCAGGTGTCCGAAATCGGTCGCCTCGGCCAGGCTACTTGCAGTGTCTGGAGTCCAGCCAGGCTAATTAAAGTGCAAGGGAATCCAGGCCAGGCGGGCTTTCTTTTTCACAGTGTAGCAACCAAACAAGCGTGCATCAAATCCAGCCACAACCCCAGGCCAGGCAAAAGATGCTCAGGACGCAAGCCAAACTGGCCTTATATCTCCCTGGTTCACACATACACATGTCTCGCTCGCGCTATACATATAGACCCATCCAACACTCGTCGCCCTTGTTCTCTCTCCATGTGACACGCACCCCCCCTAAGTACCATAATCTCTCACTCCATCATAGGCGCAAGCAACCCCCTCCTAAGTATGATTATCTCTTACTAGCCATCAGGAACACACGTATTGTCTCCTTCCATCCATACGTCTATCTCGATATCTCTCGGGGCATCTTCTATCACGCACACACCTTGTCACTCGATTTCCAACCCATGTAGTCCCATCACGATCTCCAAGGGATCTCTCTATGACAAACATACACTCTCTTCTCCCCATGTCTGCATTTTCTCCGTACGTCTCTTTCGACCTCTCTCCCTTGTTTGTCAGACCCCTTTTGGCCACGTGCTAGGGGTCTTGCTCTCTCGGTTCCAAACAACCACACACTATCTCCTCACCTTGCCTCCGTTGTCGAAGATGCATGTGTGATATGTTTGCATAAGACACGCACGCTTTTTCTCTACTTTTATCGTGTGTTGTCCATGTCTCTTTCAGACACGCACACACACTTTTTTCACTCGCTCTTTCTACTTCTCTCTCTCTCCCTCTCTCTCTCTCTCTCTAGTTAGGGACTCTGTCACGTCCATAAGCATATGTATATTTTGAAAAGTCAAACCTCAGAAAAGTTTGACCAGGTATACGTGGAGAAAAACATTTACATCTAGAACGATCATTAGATTCATCACAACATGTACTTACTTCATACTATCATTTATCTTTGGTATTGTAGACATAAGTAATTTCTTTATAAACTTGGCCAAAGTTTCAAAAGTTTGACTTTAAAAATGTTGGAACTACGTTATTGAACGGAGGGAGTAGCTCTCTCTCTCTCTGCTATCTCTCATGGCCCCCCCTCTTACTCGAACTCTCTATACCGACGGATTATACGCTCACTGTGTCAGCGTATAGCTCCATATATTGTTTAGTTGACCGGTCAACCAGTCCACATGCTGCCTTGTTAGCTCGTGTTCTGTATCTTCGTGTGCTGGCCCATGTGGCAGTGGGTGAAAATAAGTAAACTAGTGGCCCATCTGACACGCGGTGAAGTAAACAAAGTTGAAACCACTCGGGGTAGCACCCGGCACGCTAGTAATTTGAGGGTGCATTGAGGACACACTTCTTGCGTGTGAAGGACGCACTCACACACAATTCACCATTGGCCGCGGCATGCACAGAAGGACGCACTCACTCACACCCAGCACACAACACACACCAGCACACGTGTACACCAGCGTCGCCGCCGGTTGAGATGGAGTTGCTCGTCATCATCGGCCTCCTCCCCACCAAATCTGCCGTGCGGACCGCCCTGCTCTCCCGGCGGCGGCGCCCCCTCTGGCGCCGCGTCCCCCTTAACCTCACCGTCGACAACTGCCTCTGCGATGGGGATTGCAAACGCATGGCCACAGTCTCCAAGATCCTTTCATCGCACCCTGGGCCAGCCAGACGCCTTGACATCCGCATGTTCAGTACCAACTGCAAGGTCCAAGCCAAGTTCGACGAATAGTTCTTATCCCCCGCCTTAGATCAGCTCGAGGAGCTCAGCTTTGAAGCTGGACAATGCCGCTCTCTGCCGCCGTCCACGCTCCGCCTCACGCCAACGCTGCGCCGTGCCAGATTCAGCTCCTACTATCTTCGCCAGATTAATGCCGCACCCGCTCCGCAACTCAAGCAGCTCGACCTCAACTCAAGCAGCTCGACCTCTTCGACATTGTCATCTCGAAGAAGGCTATGGAGCACCTGCTCCGCAACTGTACTGCGCTCGGGTACCTTCATCTTGAGTAGATCCACGGGTTCATTAGCCTCCACATCGCCTCGATGAATCTCCGATGGATTTATGTGTCTTGCTGGCCCCGCAACAAGCCATCAATTGGGAAGAGATCACTCCAGCTGTTCCACGTTATGGTCACTGAGAATGTGCCTTTCCTTGAGAGATTGCTTGTACCGGATCTAGAAGGTCCAACAAAAATCAGGGTCATTGACATGCTGAAATTGACTTCGTTGGTGTACTCGTGTGCCAAATTCTCCGAACTCTTTATTGGATCCGTAATCGTTCAAGTACAACACTCATCTTCTTCTCCGTCTTCTTGAAATTCACATTTTTAAGCTTCTTCTTGATGTATTTACGACCATCTTCCAGAAAATGATTCCCGCAAGCTTGACCCAGTCCATGCGCACAGTCAAGATCTTGGCACTAAATCTATCGGCCCCAATCTGGATCAAGTTGTTGGATTCCTTACATGCTTTCCGTGCACGGAGAAGCTACTCATCGAGGTGAAACTTCTTTCCTATTAGTAAACGGTAACCACAAGATAGCTCAACTTTTTCTTAATTTTCCCAAATTACGATGACAAGTGTAGTGTTCAAAACTGCATCTACGCACTGCACCGAAAGAAATGTTTTTAGTATTTTTTCTCACGTGATCACCTGCATCCTTTATGTGCTGTACTACTATAGTAGCCTAGGCTAGTCATAGTGGAAAGTAACTTAGACAACTCCAGTAACTCTATGGTTACCCTAAGAGCAGGTACTACCTCCGTCCTGGTTTACTCTTCCAATTTTGTAGTATCAAAATTTGACCATAGATTTAACTGACAAAATGTTAATGCATGTCACTAAGAACTATATCGTTGGATTCGTATTTGAACATAATTTCAAATGGTGTAATTTTTAGTGACATGCATTGACATTTTCTTAGGTAAATCTATGGTCAAAATTTTATACTAAATACGAGGTAGTATTCCCTCCGTCCCAAAATTCTTGTCTTACATTTGTTTAGATACGGATGTATCTAACACTAAAATGTAACTAGATACATCCATATTTAGACAAATTTAAGATAAGAAATTTTGGATGGAGGTGAGGGAGTCCTGGATTAGGGGTATCCGGACAGCCGGACTGTGTACAACATCCGGACTATTGAAGTGTGAAGATACAAGACTCAAGACTTCGGCCCGTGTCCGGATGGGACTCTCCTTTGCGTGGGAGGCAAGCTTGGCGATCCGGATATTATATTTCCTCCCTTGTAACCGACTCCATGTAAACCCTAGCCCTCCGGTGTCTATATAAACTGGAGAGGTTGGTCCTTAGAAGGCCGATCACAATTACATTCATGCCATCGTAGGCTAGCTCTTAGGGTTTAGCCTCTACGATCTCGTGGTAGATCTACTCTTGTACTACCCATATCATCAATATTAATTAAGTAGGAAGTAGGGTTTTACCTCCATTGAGAGGGCCCGAACATAGGTAAACATCTGTGTCCCTTGCTTCCTGTTACCATCAGCCTTGACGCACAGATCGGGACCCCCTACCCGAGATCCGCCGGTTTTGACACCGACATTGGTGCCTTCATTGAGAGTTCCTCTGTGTCGTCGCTGCCGGGCTCGATGGCTCCTTCGATCATCATCAACGATGCTGTCGAGGGCGAGACTTTCCTCCCCGAACAGATCTTCGTGTTCGGCGGCTTCGCACTGCGGGCCAATTCGCTTGGCTACCTGGAGCAGATCGATAGCTATGCCCCCAGCCACCAGGTCAGGTTCGGGAACTTGAACTACATGGCAGATATTCGTGGGGACTTGATCTTCGACGGATTCGGGCCAGCACCAGAAGCGCCGAACAGTCACGATGAGCATGACTTGGACCTGCTGTCAGACATTACGCGGGATATCATCCCGGCAGAAGCCTCGGATCTGAATCCGGGGCACGTTGCGTTGCCTAAGGACGGAGGGCTGGACCCCGCCCCGCAGGCCATACCCTCGTCGGCGATGGAGCCGAACACAGTTCTCACCTCTGAGGGAGCCTGTGACTCCGGACCCCCGGATTCATATCCGGATGTAGGTTCCAGTCCGCGCGCCCCCGAGCCCGCCGATCCTGGTTGGGCTCCGGTGATGGAGTTCACCACGGCGGACGTCTTTCAGCACTCGCCCTTTGGCGACATGCTGGACTTATTGAAGTCTCTCTCTTTGTCAGGAGACTCCGGGCCGAACTATGTCCGACTCGAGTGGGAAGCAGACAACGACGGAATTCGTTGCCCATCCACCACCCACTTCATTGCCACGATCGATGATTTAACCAACATGCTTGACTTTGACTCCGAAGGCATCGACGGTATGGACGACGATGAAGGGGAAGACTCAGAATCTATGGGGTACCGGATTCCTGCCTCGTCACACGATATATACATGGTGGATACGCCCAAGGAAGACGACGGTGACAATCCGGAAGATAAAACCCCTGGACAAAAACCAAAGCGACGGTGCAGACGCCGTTCCAAATCTAGCAACAATAACAATATCAGCAAAAGCGCCAGAAGATTGGATACTCCGGTCAACCCCGCAGGCAACAATGACCATATGGAACCAGCGATGGAGCAGGACGAACCAGGTCACCCCAAACACAGTTCGGAGTGGACGCCCGAAGACAAATGTCCAGATGGACGAGTTCATCAAATTGTCCCAGGACAAGAAGACAGCCCGGACGATGCCGCATTCATCATCCCGGAAGAACGCGTGGAACGAGAGAACCTCCACAAAAAGCTTATGGCCACAGCGAGAAGTCTGAAGAGGCAGAAGCAATGGCTTAAAGCCGCACAGGAAACGCTCAATCGCAGATGGAATAAAGTGCTAGACACTGAAGAAAGATACAAGGACGATCGCCACACAAAGAGCTACCCAAAACGTAAGCTACTGCCAGAATTCGACGACGAGGCCGTCCCACCAAAAAGTAACACGACCAGGAGACCAAAAGTACCACTTCATAACCGCAATAAATCAACTACCAAAAGGTCTATCTACGGATCTAAAGGACACACCCCGGCGGGGGACTGTGGTCGTCAAAACAATTATGACAACCAGACCACAGTTCGGAATAAACACCGAACACAACAACAGCCGACGGCATGCCACAACGCGTCCAGATACAGAGGGGCTGCTCACCCCCTATGCTTCACTGATGAAGTACTGGACCATGAATTCCCGCAGGGCTTTAAACCTGTGAACATAGAGGCATACGACGGAACTACAGACCCAGGGGTCTGGATGGAGGACTTTATCCTACACATACACATGGCTCGTGGGGATGACCTCCATGCCATCAAATACCTTCCTCTCAAACTGAAGGGACCAGCTCAGCACTGGTTGAAAAGCCTCCCCGAAAATTCAATTGGGAGATGGGAGGAACTAGAGGACGCTTTCAGGGACAATTTTCAAGGGACTTATGTCTGGCCTCCGGATGCTGACGATTTAAGTCACATAATCCAACAACCCGGAGAGTCCGCCCGCAAGCTTTGGAACAGATTCCTCACTAAGAAGAATCAAATTGTCGATTGTCCGGATGCCGAAGCGCCAGCGGCATTCAAACATAGCATCCGTGATGAGTGGCTCGCCAGACACCTCGGCCAAGAAAAGCCTAGGACAATGGCAGCCCTAACAAGCCTTATGACCCGCTTTTGCGCGGGTGAAGATAGCTGGCTAGCCCGTAAAGGAACCAGCGATCCCAGCACATCCGAAATAAGGGATGGCAACGGGAAGCCACGGCGTAATAAAAACAAACGCCAAAACAAGGAAGAGATCCCGGACAACACAATGGTTAATGCCGGATTCAGGGGCTCTTGACCTAGCCAGCAAAATAAGCAATCTAAATTTAATAAAGAAGGACCGCCCGGTCTGAACAGAGTTCTGGACAGACTATGCCAAATCCATGGCACCCACGACAAACCTGCGAAGCACATGCACAGAGAGTGCTAGGTCTTCAAGCAGGCCGACAAACTAAATGCCGAACACAAGGAAAGGGAAACACCAAGTGAAGACGAGGATGAACCTCACCAGCCGAACACTGGGGGACAGAAAAAATTCCCGCCAGAGGTTAAAATAGTGAACACGATCCACACGACTTGCACATCCTTGGGAAGGCACAAACACGCCCATAAAGGCACGCACGATATAGAGCCCATTGTACCCGCACCTAACTACTGGATGTCTTGTTCGATCACTTTCGATCGCCTGGACGGCCGAACTAGTATTCGGCGTGAAGGATCAAATGCCTTGGTGCTTGACCCAATAATCGACGGATACCATCTCGCTCATATCCTCATGGATGGCGGCAGCAGTCTTAGTTTGATATATGAGGACACTGTCCGCAGGATGGGGATAGACTCATCCAAAATCAGCAAGATTAACACCACCTTTGAAGGGGTGATACCAGGCGTTGAAGCCTACAGCAGGGGCTCCATCATACTGGAGGTAACATTCGGCTCTCTAGGCAACTCCAGAAGCGAAGAACTAGTCTTCATCATCGCACCCTTCCAAAGCAGCTATCAAGCATTGCTTGGAAGAACGGCCTTCGCCTGCTTCAACGCATTGCCGCACTATGGCTACCTTACACTTAATATGCCCGGTCCACGTGGCGTCATCACCGTTAGCGGAATAACAGAGCGCTCTTCGCGCACAGGAATACGCGACGACCCTAGCGGCCGGACTATAAGCGGCCTCTAACAAAAATATGATGGGTCGTTAAGACCACGGACACGGTTAGACGAGTTCGGCAGCCCATATCAAACCAGGGCACTGTATATGTAATCCTATAGTGGACACCAGGGGCTAATAATAAGGCCCCACACTTCGCTCAACCTTATTGGCAGGCCAGTATCTTACATTTTTTACTATCCATCGCATACTTACGTTGCACTCCCCTACGAGTTGCCCTTTTCCGCAGTCAACGCTCGCGCTGTACCCTTCTAGGAGGCGGCACAATGGAGACAAAGGCGCAGATGTGCATCAGGGCCCCGTTCAACATGTTTCTTTTTAGATTAAGCCCCTGTGTAAACCTTTTCTATTGCCTCGTGTTTGTTTAACCATCCCATGGGTTCCATACCCACAGAGGATACTGCCGTTTTTGGCATTTCGCCACGACAGATTAATGCACGTACCTGGAAATACATGGTTTATAATGAATGGGCATTCTTGAGCTCATCATCTTTTATAAAGTCCGAGTACCTTCGGGAGTGTTCGGTGTCACGAGTTTGGCCTTATATGCATCAGCTCCGAATCATGTCTTTGGTCAAATATTGGGTTTGCCCGGCTCCTGGGTTTGCCGCCTTACGTTCCGTTATAGTCGGCTAAGGTGGCCAAAGGAGAACTACTGCGATTGTGCCCTAGTTATTCCGGATGAGCACCTCAGTAGAGAAAGCCGAAAACTGACTGTCATGATACAACGAGAGACTGGTCAACGACTCGATGACTCACCGGAATCTCTAGGATTCCTCCGCATTAATGAAGGGCCATTTCCCGGCCAGGTACATACGCGCCCGTATTCGGATGCACGCGATGGTACCAAGGGCTACATAGTAAACCCGGGCATGGGCAGCCCGGCCCGACGACCCGGCCCGAGCCCGGCCCGAAAAATCGGGCCGGGCCGGGCCGGGCTTGACATTCGGGCCGGGCTCGGGCTTTGTTTTGCAGCCTGAAAGATAGTTCGGGCCGGGCTCGGGCTTCAATTTTCCCGTATTTCGGGCCGGGCTTGCATGTGCGCATACTAGAAAATAGCATTCGGACCGGGCTTTCGGGCTTCGGGCTTGACTTCGGGCTGGGCTCAGGCTTGAAAATATGGAGTATTTCGGGCTTCGGGCCGGGCTCGGGCTTGAGAAATGAAGGTCGGGCTTTTACAAGCCCGGCCCGAAACCCGGCCCGGCCCGACGTTTGCCCAGGTTTACTACATAGTAGCCCCAACGTTAGAATCCCGTGGCTAAGCGAAAGTGTTACACCTATATAGTCTGGTTGCCTAGTTCGACGTGCAATCACCTCCTTGCCGGACCAAGACATTGGATAAAGAGTGATTAAGCACATTTTTTCGCGAATACCCCCGCATTGTATGCGTGGGGGCTGAAGCCAACGACTGCTATCTTTCGGATTACCCCCCCCCCCACACACACACACACATATATATATATATATATATATATATATATATATATATAGGGAAAATCCATCCTACCACCTGGTGGTAATTACCCCACATATCTCATATACTACCATGTGGTACTATATATACTATTTTATTATTTTAAATATGTTCATATAATATATCTAAGATATTTCAAAGCAAGTTACATGAAAAAATTGCATATGAGCCCATAGTTTTTGTTATATTTGTGAAATACGTACATATTTGTACGTAAAAAAGAGCATACTCAAAAAATGGTACATACTACCTAAAAATTTGTATATATACTACCTAATCATTGTTATATACTACATACTACACGTACATACTCTCGGTTTCGATAGATACTACATACAACATACAAAACGCAAGTGGTGCTAACTACCACTGCTTGTAGGAAACATTTGTCCTATATATATATATATATATATATATATATATATATATATATATATATATATATATATATATATATATATATATATATATATATATATATATATAAACGGCCGCACAGGGGACACAATCATATTTTCAGACAAACATTATAAATATAACCTTCTAATCAAAATAAACATTGTTTTTACAATGATTTGAATCATCACTCGAATAAGAGATTCTTCGGGCACTGCGCCTCTATCAGGCGGGCACCCTCTATGACCTGCGCCAAGTAGTGCCCGGGCGGATATTGGCCCCCCACCGGATCTTGAGACGCTATCATAGTGGCATCCATATCCGTCCAATACGCTTTAACGCAGGCAAGGGCCATCTGAGAACCCTCTATGCATGCCAACCGCCTCATGGCATCGATCCGAGGCACGGCCCCAAGGAACTGTTGCACCAAACCAAAGTAACTGTCCGACTTAGGCCCCTTCGGCCAAAGATGGTCTATTACAGACCGTATCGCAAGCCCGGACAGCCTGTGAAGCTCCGCCACAACAGCCATCTTATCACTTAACGACAGCGGGCGAGTGGGAGCATGGAACTGCAACCAAAAAAGCTTCTCCACCTCCTTTTCACCCTGATCTTTGAAGAACTCCACAGAATCAGCCGTACTCTTCACCAGGTCCACGTATGCGTCCGGCGAGATCCAGCGTCCATCAAGGGGAGCGTACTTCGGATCGAAGAACTTTGTCCGCAGCAAATAGGAGCCCCCAGCCACGATTTTACCGGCCTGTTGAAGCTCCTCCCGTGCACCCCTGAGCTCGGTCCGTATTTCCTTGGTGGCAGTCAGTGCCTTGCTCAGGTCAGCCGATTTATCTTCATGCTTCTTTTTCAGGAGCTCATACCGGTCAGTGGCATTTTTTTAACTCAATAGCCATTTCGGCTATCTTTTCCTCGCTTCGGCGATGATCAGCCTGTTCGGCTCTCAATTCCTCGTCCGCCTTTAGCGCAGCCGCATTGCTCACTCGGGCTTGCTCCTTGGCTAGAGCAAGCTCCGCCCTCAGGGCCTCCACGGCAGCAGCACCATTTGCAGTCCGAACATATTACATTAATATGTGCCACCTTAATATTTTCCTATGCAATGGAAGGACAGGACACATACCTTGTGATTTATCCAGCCGCTCATTCATCAGAGTGATATCGGCATCAATTGACCCAATTTGCCTCGTCAGTTCGGCAACTTCAATGCACGAGCCGGCGGCCGGACCCACAGGTAACTGCACATATTTACAACATAAATCATTGGTTTATGATCCTCCGTTTGCTGCCTAGGGCAGACAACCAGAGTCTTAGGGGCTACTATCTATATGGAGCACACCTACCGAGTGCCTCACAACTAAAGAAACAGTGGATTCTCCATTACATACCTCAAAGCCTCTGAGCAGGCTTGTGAATGCTTCATTCAAACCGCTTGTAGCGGTGAAATCTTCTTAAGCATCGCACTCATTAAAGAGCGGTGCTCCTCCGAGAGCGCAGCTCGCTCCAGCAAGCCTGTCAGTACGTTCGGCTGGACATCGAATTGCGCCGGACTCTTCCCGTCGCCCCCCGTGGTAGCCAAGTGCTCCGGGTGTAGGGCGGCTGACAAATTGACTGCTGGCTTCGGCAGATCCGGACCCCTCCGTGACGACACCTCGGTGTCGCTCGCTTCATGAGTCGGAGAAGGGGGTGGGGTTTCGCTCTCCATCATCTCCGGAGGAAGGTCCCCCGAAGATGAACCCTGTTGGGAGGAGCTGCTGGCCGGACTGCAAAAATTTGAATCCTGGTTACTGACCGAGGAGAAACACAGTACCTTCGGATCATAGATGGACTTACAGCTCGGTAGAGGGCTGGCCCATTGGAGGGCATGGTGCGGTGAGGGTACCCATCGGGTCAAGGCCCCCGGGGGATGTCTTTTTCCCTAATTTGGGCATCTCCGCCTCCAAATCTTCGGAGGCGGCCCTCTTCTTCCTGCGCGGGGAGGAGGCCTTAGCCTCTCCTCCCTGACTGGCCTCCCTGGGGGAGGTAACAATTCCCCTGGTTCGGATGCGTAGCGTGTGGGGTTCGGATTCTTCATCCTTCCCCTTGTCTTTCCCCGAGGGCATTTTGCTGAGTACCCGGTCAAGCATCTTGGCCATAGTGGGGGCGGGAGAGCCTTATTGAAGTGGCGCCGGACACCTGATTCTCTTCGCCTTGATGAGCCACTCCTGGATGCGGATGACTTTCAGAATAAAAACAATCATGACAAATACAAAACGGGGTGTGCGACATCAAGGCTACTTACTCAAGTGTCTAGGCGATTACAGCTTAGGCCCGCATCCTCGGTGGTGTCCGGACACATTACTTTTCATCCAAAGAATAATTTGCGCATCTCTTCGAGCTTCAAGCCGAAGAAGTGCTTGACGGTCCGCGGACCTTCCGGATTGAACTCTCACATCCGGAGAGGCCGGCGTTGGCACGGCAGCATCTGCCGGATTAACATCACTTGCATTATGCTGACAAGATTAATGTCCCTTGCAAGAAGCTCCCGGATGCGATTCTACAGTACTGGTATATCACCAGCGGGCCCCCAATTCCGTCCTACGTCTGCCCTAGACGCCAACTGTGATGGAGGGCCCGAGCAAAACTCGGGGGCAGCCACCCACTTTGTGCCTCTGGGAGCCGTGACATAAAACCACCTCTGTTGCCATACATCGGATACTTCTGGGAAAGAACCCTCTGGCCACGGGGTATCGGCGTTTCTGCTTATTACGGCACCTCCGCACTTTGCATGCTGCCCCTCGATCATCTTTGGCTTCACATTAAAGGTCTTGAGCCATAAGCCAAAGTGCGGGGTGATGTGGAGAAAGGCCTCGCACACGATAATGAACGACGAGATATGGAGGATAGCGTCCGGAGCCAGATAATGAAAATCCAACCCACAATAGAACATGAGCCCCCTCATGAAGGGATCGAGGGTGAAACCCAAACCGCGGAGGAAGTGTGGGATGAAAACAACACACTCATTGGGCTCTGGCGTAGGGATGACCTGCCCTGAAGCAGGAAGCCTGTGCTGGATATCTGTGGTTAGGTATCCGACCTCCCTAAGCTTTGCAATGTCCATCTCTTCGATCGAGTAGGCCACCCATCGGCCTTGAGGGTCAGATCCGGACATATTGAAGGATTCCGGAGGAGTGGAGCTTATGTTTTGGGTGTTAGAGCTCGAGGTGCGAGAAGGCGCGATGAAGGTGAAAAAAGAGGCGTAGGTATCGACCCCTTTATAAAGAAGGTGAATATCAAGAGTCCCTGGTGTGACTATTTGAGGGTTATCTAAAAACACACAGGGTAATACCAACAGCCGTCGTGGGGTCACGCACGCTTATATTGATGGAAAATCACGTAATAAAAGGGACACGGTCTCTGCCTCGACGAGATGTGCCAATAAAACCGCCTCATAACACGAGTCGTTGTGGGGTAGGAAATGTCGGTTCACGTTGGACCAAGCCACGATGCAAGGGCGCGACGCACGAAGATTGCCAGCAAATCAGATCTATACCATGTGAAGATCATCTTGCAGATCCGGACAAGGCCTACGTGTTCGATAACCACTTTGGAGTATTCGGAGGAGGAACCCACCCTGCAATGCCGAAGAAAATACAGCGCGCCGGACTCATCGTCATTGAAGCCTGGTTCAGGGGCTACTGAGGGAGTCCTAGATTAGGGGGTATCCGGACAGCCGGACTGTGTACAACGTCCGGACTATTGAAGCGTGAAGATACAAGACTCAAGACTTCGGCCCGTGTCCGGATGGGACTCTCCTTTGCGTGGGAGGCAAGCTTGGCGATCCGGATATTATATTTCCTCCCTTGTAACTGACTCCATGTAAACCCTAGTCCTCTCCGGTGTCTATAAACCGGAGAGGTTGGTCCTTAGAAGGCCGATCACAATTACATTCATGCCATCATAGGCTAGCTCTTAGGGTTTAGCCTCTACAATCTCGTGGTAGATCTACTCTTGTACTACCCATATCATCAATATTAATCAAGCAGGAAGTAGGGTTTTACCTCCATCGAGAGGGCCCGAACCTGGGTAAACATCTGTGTCCCTTGCTTCCCGTTACCATCAGCCTTGACGCATAGATCGGGACCCCCTACCAGAGATCCGCCGGTTTTTACACCGACAGGAGGGAGTACAAAAGTGGGCTATGTAGGCCAAAACACGTGCCAAATTCACTTGTGATGCATTTGGCATTAATGCCCCTCCATTTCTCACCTGGTGCCCCAATCTGGACCGCCTACTTTGCTCCGGTGCCAAATTAACTCACGTAATGAAAAAACACTGCTTGGGGGAGAGAGAGGACTAAGGCAATAAAAAACACTTGTTTGGGAGAGTGAGAGGATGGTTTAGTTAGTTTGATTGATTTGTTTATACATGTGGATCTGTGTGCACAACGGTGCCAATTCTCTCACATCGCGAGAGTGGTGCCAAAATCTTTTGATTTGACATCGATGCGTATTATGTGGCATACTTTTGCGAAATATGGCATCGGCGACATAGTGGAAGACAACAAATGCCCAAGCTCTTCACGTGCTCCTAGTTAAATGAGAGGAAACAGAAAGAGAGAGAGAGAGAGAGAGAGAGAGAGAGAGAGAGAGAGAGAGAGAGAAAATATCACTAGCCAGCCAACCCTATCATATGAGTGAATGATATTGGTACCTCTTGATGACACGGCAATCTTATACAGCCAGCTGCTCTAGTATGTTCTCTTCTTTTGCAGATAAAAAAAGACCCGAATGTGAAAAATGTGCTGCACTATAACAATCTCATCGAATGCCTTGATCTCCATCTTACAGAAATTGATTTGATCGACTACCGAGGCAGCACATCTGAGATTAAATTGGCCAGGTTCTTTATTCTAGAGGCAAGTGTGCTCAAGGTAATGAGGTTTGGCGTTTTCTGGCGCAACAATGAATGGCGTGCTGATCACCGCAAGCGTCTAAGCCTAAATGATAAAGTCTCCGCAGAAGCTGAATTTGTTTTTGAAACATCAAGTGGCCAGAGACTCGAAAACTTATTTTCCCATTAGTGACTTGTTAGGGCGGTGGATTTTAGTTTGTACGATAATGCTACATCTACCTAAAGTAACGAAAGTTCTTACGTAAACTTCCTAGTAATTCCCTCTTCGTAGGTGTAGCATTACTCCTAACATTTGTAATATTGTCGTGTCCTATTCCTGCGTTTTCAAAATCCTGCAAATCAAAAAGGTCCTGAGTTGTTGATGATGTTGTGCCTCCATCTTTCACCAATAGTCGTTGGATCTAGATCCGACGCATAAAAACCAAACTTATCCATTTTGGCAAAAATATGCCCGCACTTGTTCCCTATTTACAAACAACTCCTTGTCTCTCACAATCAGCCTTATCTCCTCCCCACCACATCTAGAAGGCCATGGAAAAATCTAGCGCGATGGCCGCTGCCGGCACCTTCCACCCCCAATCTTGGTGTTCCATGCAATGCACGGGCATTTACGCACGGGAAATTATGTCGAACAAAGCTAGTTGTAAGCAGGCTAGCTCTACAACCATGATGATAGTGACTGCAGACGGTGAGGCTGACTATGGTATGATGAGCACGGCGCCTATACTCAGGTGTCATCACCGGCGCAGGGTCTTGTCACTTCACCGTGAGGAGCAACACGTAATAATTTGACCAACGGGTAGTATAGTGTTAGTACTCCTAGTACATTGGTAGTACTACTACTAGTACTAGTAGCACCACCGTCTAGATTTAGGAGTACTACCATGTCCATATGGATTTTAGTATTTGACTAGCAATATCTAGTAATGCATGTCACAAAAAATGTACTACCCCCTCTATAAATAAACACATGGTGTATTGTTTTATTCCTATCGGCGAGAGAACTTAATGTCTTTTCGCTATCTAATAGGATTACATGCAATGAACTAAAGACTGCATGTCATGTTTAATAGTCTCAAGTCATTGAAAGCATGCACGGCCCACATCTCTCATTGGTTGATCACGAAATAAGAAACAAGGAGGGAGTTAATGCACCTGCCTAAGTGTTTTGGGATTATTTGGTTTTCATAAGGTGACTTACACAACATTTTTGTTTACATGCATTAACATTTTATTAGTTAAATCAAAGGTCAAAACTTGGTGCAAAATGCAAAGGGGACCAATAAACCAGTAAACATCAAACTTCTCTCGTTTGGGCCCAACTAGAGGTCCGGTGAGATGACTATACTGCACCGCCACGGAGGGGTACGCAACTTCATTGACTCGCTGCAACTACCTTTGGGTGAATGACACATGGGCCCAAGGGGTGGCTGGCCCATCTATCATACAGCCAAAGGCAGGTGCAGTAGAGGGCTGAGGAGTAGTACGAAATCCTACGCACCTACGCATGCTAACCAAGGGCAAGAGTGATCACTCGAATCGCAATATCAGTTGACTAGAAGCTAAGCTAGACCCATGGAGGCGATGAGCGCGAGCATCAGCCGGCTGTGCCAGATGTTCCATGATGCCGGCCTGCGGCCCGGCACCGAGGAACGTCTCCAGGTATTGCTTGAGGCCGCTAGGGCAAGGGGCCGCTTGGACGTCAGCTTCGTCTCCTTGTTCGATGAGGTCCTCGTCAGTTTCCTCGACAAGTTCACCGTCGTCAAGAAGCTCGCGGACGACTTTGACGTACGCCTCCAGCCGACGCACCTAGGCTTTGCGATGCCCGCCACCCTAAACGGCCACTATGGTGACAACCTCTTCGACGCACTGGTGGCCCTGCGACTGCCCGCCGTCACGCAAGAGAGTGTCCACCTCGAGGTCACACTCGCCGCGCAGCTCCTGGCGCAGCAAGACACCATCGTCATAATCACCCACATTTACGTGCAAATCGTCCACAAGGACTACTACATGCAAGAGGAGGATGATAGCACGCTGGCCTTCTTGGACCGTAGGGCAACCTTGGACGGCATTGTTCAGAAGCACGTTGAGCTCGCCGCCAACGCCGCTGCTCCTCACACGTCGGTTGGTGACCCGGCACACTAGGGCGTGAGGATGTCGTTGATGGATCCGTATGTATTTTTATCTTTCCGTCAAATCCATGTAGTAGTATATGGTACTACTAGTAATTATCTTACCTTTCGCATCAACTTCATAAATTTCGTACGTACTACATGCATGAACGGCGCCAGAACCAAACTTCTCATTACTCTAGGAAAAATCGTTATTTTCTATCTATCGGTCGCGCCATGGAGCAGAACCAAAATTTACAAGTTACGAGTTCAAAAGGAAAAGCCTGCAGTGTTCGCGTCGCACCCCCACACGGTTGGTCCGGCATGCCGCTCAAGGGGGAATGCGTGCGGTGTTACATTTTCATTTACAAGTGGGACCGCAGTTGAGCAAACCGACTATCGACAAACCCCCACCCCACCCACCGTGCGATGGCTGAGAAAACAAGAGGGAGAAGAGATGGTTGTAGCACGGAGTCCAAGAAAATTGGTGTTGGATGGTCTCGTGTGGGTGGTGTGTGCCATACTACTAGACGTGAATGCTAGTTATGTCCCATGCCACCCCACTATATTGAGCCTATATCGAGGTACGTAGAACAAATTTCCTGGAGTCCGTGCTCAGCCCTCCTCTATCTCTCTTCTCAGCCAGCCAGCGGACGCATGGAGCCCATCGTCTGTTTGCTCACATGCGGTCCCACATATCAGTGAAAACGCAAGAGGACCCACTGAACCTACACATCTTTCACCTCGACGTGCTGGTGATGAAAAACAAATCCAATAGAGATCTTCGGTAGCTGCTGTTGGAGTTACTCAAGAGTAGTAAGATTCTATTTATAGTTTAACCCAAGATGCACATCACGTGGCTTCAACTACCACTATATTTTCTTCCATGACACGACCTGGATGCTGGATGTCCCACGTGTCGGCAAAAGGAGAAAGAACACGACCAAATCTTCGGTTGTGCTCTCGGATTAGACTAGTTGTGGTAACTTAAATTTTTTATTGTGTAATAGAATGGATGCAAGTTTTGGTATTGGGAAGAAGAGTACATCAAGATATTGATAGAGCGCAATTTAGTAGATGTTCTAGCACTTTTAGCTAGCATAGAGGCTAGAGATGAGACTAGTGCACTTGTTGATACTCCTACTAGAATAGAGGCTAGACATGAGACTAGATGCGAGGAAGCAATGTCTAGTTCTTTACACTCGAAGAAGAAAGAAGCACGCAAGATCGAGCCTCCGCAGATCAACAATGAATGCATCGAGAAGGCACTAATCCAGCATACAGGAGCAGTTATGGAAGTTGGATATCTTCTAAAATGTATTATTGTGGTTCTTGTTTTCTTTGGTCTTGCTTTTTTAGTCAAAATTATCGTTGGAGTTGGTGCAAAACGGAGGTCCGTTTGGGGTCATGCGTTGGAGTTGGCCTTACAAGTGGGACCGCAGTTGAGGAAACGTCCATCGTGCGATGGCTGAAGTTAGAGTAACAACAAGGTTGAAGAGATTTCTCTAGCACAGACTCCAAGAAATATGGTGTCAGATGGATGTCGTGCTGGTGGCATGTGCCGTACTCCTGGACGTGAATGTTTGTTCTGGCCCTTGCCACCCTACTACTCCTACTACTTATATAGTACTCCTACTAGTAGTATCGAGGATTCGAGGTGTTGATTATGTACAGCGAACACATTAACATATGGCTACAGTAACCCCCCCCCCCCCGGACGCGCGAAGCATGTGAAGCTAGTACAAATAGTGTACTACTATTGTTGATTGGCCTCATCCGATAACCAGTTGCAATGCACGGACAATTATGTATTCGATTTTTTTTGCCTCGTCGCACCACTCACTTAGAGAAGCGACTCGAAAGCCATTCATAAATTTAGTAAGTTTATCACATGCATATCATATTATTACATACAACATGTCATCAACCCACATCGACAACGAGGATACATTATAAATACTAAAGTTTTCATCACACAACAAATAACAAGCAATGAAATGAACTTCAACCCAACCAATCCTCGGCGTTGGAAACGCTTGCTTTGAACCACAAGTGATTCTCTGGGATGGGCCATCCATTGTCGATCTCGAGACCAACGCATGACTGATCATCCAGGCTGAAGCGGCCTACAATATCAGTACCAGGGTAGGGAACCACCCAAATGTCCGAGATATAGATACATTTGCTTCTCATAAATGGTAGTAACATTGTGTAAACAGCAGTTGGATCGCCTTTCACCATCATTGGATAGTTTTGTCCAATGAAGAGCGAGTTTTCTCCAAGACTATCAATTCTGTACCAGGGAGAAGGTGTTGGCGCTAGCACACTAGTATCCATCCCGAATACCATGCAATGGGTGTTGGAATAGATCCGGAGAGTGCGACCATGGGAGACTACACCTGCTTCCTTAGTAGTAACATTATCAGTGGGCTGTATACACACAAGAAGAGGTGATCCATCGGAATTGGTTTCCAGGCGCCACAGAGTATATGGGGGCTGCTCGTCCTCATGCTCGTGATCATCACCATTGTCATCTCCCCCTTGGTTATTAAAATTTTCAAGTATAGGTGGTGGTATGTTCACATGACCTTGGAAACACAAGAAGAAGGTTAATTAGTAAAGGGAAACTTGCTAACCCGCATGCATGTGGATGAAACAATTATAATTACGGTGGAAGACAAACGTTCCGAAACTACGAGGATCCCATGCAAAAACTAGTGCCATGAGTGGTGGAAGCAAACACAAGGCCCTCGTAGTGAATTGCATCACAGTACTCATCCGTGTACAGAAACTGATTTTTGAGCAATATCCATCCAGTCGAACCACGAAGGACGGCAACAAGCTTGTCGAAGATAGCAACAACTTCATAGTTCTTGTAATTCCAAGAGCGGTTGGGAACTCGACAAATTGCTATCTTCCATAGAAGACAGTCACCATGATCGAATTTGAATGTGCATACAATAGCAGTGTGCTAAACCTCTAGGCAGTCTGCTAAGATTTTTGGAAGTGGAACCCGGTCACGAGTGTACACATTCACAAGTTCCCACTCACAGTTGGACCCAATGTAAACAACCCAATCTCCATTTGCGCCTGCCCAAGCCTTACCCTCAAGCGATGGCATCTTAACATCATACGTATCATTATCAAGCGGCATCAACTTGCACAAGGCGAGACCTCCGTCGTCCCCGCGCCAGTCATCAGGGTCACGGCGAAGAAGATAGGGGAGATCGAACCGCTCCTTGACTCTTGGGTTCCTTGTAATGATGTTATTAATTGACTCGAGAATGGTCTTGAACGAACCTGCCATGCTAGCCGAGGTGATGACGTCGCACCGATCAATGAGTTCCTCCACCACGTCATCTTTCAGATTGGGGCAAGAATAACGGGGTCGTTTCCGGCTTGTTCCCTCCATGGAGAAGACGATCGAACAATGGCAGAAGGAAGGGTGAAGGGCTGAAGGCAAATGGAGGAGGGAGAGGAAGAGCTTGCGACTGTAGTTCCAAATCTAGAGGGAAAGGCGAAGAGTCGGTGGACGGTTGCCAGTTTGCCACGGTTCACGAAGAGGCGCCCTAGCCTACACGTCCGTTCGGAAATACTAGTAGAAAAGGACTCCCCGTCGTCTCCCTGATATGTTGGAACGGGACCACTTGTCAATGAAACATGGTGTGTAATTTCTCATGCAAAATGCGATCTGGCCGCGTTGGCCCGAGGTGCCACATTAGTTATCGACCTTTATTATTTTAATGGCGTGCCTTTCAGTTTTGAAGCACAACTAACTGGTACTGTACACATAGAAAATATAAACTACTCTACAACTACTCCACCTCCAGTACTAGTAGTATAAAAAAGATATATAGGCTGGAGCTTTAGCGCTTTCTTGCTAAGGGCTGCTCACTTGCTTCTCACACTATCACCCTCTCTCGAGTTCTAAAAAAGACGGCCTCTCTCTCCCTCCTCACCGGTGGTCACAAATCCACCGGGGAAGAAAAGGGGCGTGCAGCATTGACACACTCGTCGTCGGCGAGCAAGGTCACGCACTGACGACAAAGCCGTCCTCTCAGACCTAGCGCTCGTGCGGGATGGCCTCCATCCCCAAGCTCGCTGCCGTAGTGTGTGTGGAGGACGACAACCACGAGCGAAGCCACTTCCCGCCGACCCTCAGGTATGCTACCTCTTTTCGAACCATGCCCTTGTTCTATGGCCCCATCTGCCACGTCGTTGCATGTGGATCTTTTTCCACTCCACCATCTTCCCAATTTGCTATCCTCTACTCTGCTGGCCACGCAGACGAAAACCATAATTTGCACTATTAAAGGAAACCCTACTTCATGCAGACTAATCCATGTCTGGGTTGAATAAGGAAAGGAAGGGAGACTATACTGTCCAAGAGAGTAGGCATCGAACCTGCATCTAGGTTGAAAAGGGGAAAATCAGTAGCTAAGGAACGATTCACGTGTCTATTGGTTGAGGAAGGGTAGAAAGGCATGACAACGCAATAGAGAATGACCAAGTCGATCAGTTTGTTGTCCCCACATAGGAAAAAGGTGGCTAAAGAGAACAAAAATGGGACGTAATCCACATATGCTGCCTGGATATCTGTTGCTCTGGGCAACCATACCTCCCTCACCACTCTGCGTCCGTGGAGGTAAATCGTACTGGTGTGCCCACTGTCCGAATGGGCCTCCCATGCTCTTATTGCCACTTTTTTGCTGTTAGTATAACGCCAGCTGTCAAGTCAAGCAATGCTACTGCTAAGGTGATGCCACATATAACTAATGCCGCTCTCAGTCTAATGCCACCGATAAATTTAAGCAATGCCATTTAATGTCACTGGATTATTTCAGGGTTAGCTGTTGATTGTGGATGTATTAAAGATTTTTCAGCTAAGGCATTCTAATGCTGTTGCACAACCAGTATACCAACGATGAAACTTGTTACTACCTTCAGATTTTTGCACTGTTAATGCTTATAGATTACATACCTCACTTTCATGAGATAAGTTAATTTTTTTGTACAGTGTCACCAAAATGCCAAGGCGCTGATGTCATTTTATTTTGGTTAAACTGCACAAAAAATTATGAAGACAAGAGGAAAGGTCAAGAGTGGGCACCTCCTCCTCCGGCTGTTCTCTTGATTCGTTCGATCAAGTTTTTATGTTTGATCGATTATCAAGATTGGGATAGCAATTTTTAGGTCCCCACGAGTTCGAAATGATATTTACCTTGGAGGTACATGGTTTGCAATTTTTTATACTGTCATTAGTTAATAATGCTAGTTACCTTCAGACTTTTGTATTTGGTTTAATGCTCATGCACAGCTAGTATACCAATGCTGAAACTTGTTACCTTTACATTTTGTATTGTTAATTCTTATAGAAATCTTCCAGTGCTAGAGTTTATTGAAATCTATTCAGTAAAACCATTGTACTGTACCCTGTAATAAACTAACTACTCTACTATTGCACTAGCCACTGGATTAGTGTATATTTGTAGTATTCGATTGGTGTTGCATTAGCGTATGGACATAAATAAAGTGTCGCAAGCTTTCCCAGATATGTGCTCAAGAAAGCTACTACCTGTTTTTCTAAATACTAGACGTTTGGGTACTTTAAATTGAACCGCGAAAACGTCTTATATTAAGGAACAGAGGGTGTAGAGTTCACTCAAATTATCCCGGTAAAGCTAGTCACACCTTTGTTAAAATTAATGTTCATTATGTTATCGGAGGAGGTCTGTATGTTTGTCTCTAATGCCTGTCGACTACATACCTGACATCATGATGTAATGTTAAGTCATTTCCTTTTGTACAGTGTCACTGAATTGTCAAGGCGGTGATGGCATTTTATTTTAGTTGAACTGCACAAAATATGCTTAAAAGAAGAGGAAAGGTCAGGAGTCGATCATTCTTTCAAAAAGAACTATATATGCCTTTCTGACATCAGCCGTTGTTGCCTTATTTATTCCTTCAAACAGGTGGTTAGAAACAGTCTTGCTACCTTTTCCATTAAGAAATCGGAATGCTTATATTTGCGAGTCTATGCTTCAACTAGTGTCATTTTTACAGTAATCACACTTTCAATATCTATGCAAACAGGGATGCTCGATTTTAGTGGAACTGCACAAAAAGTCCAACTGGTTCAACATTAGGAGCATGTTTACTTCCAAACCTTTATATCCAATTGGTGGCACTATGAGCTCTTCATTACGAAGGTACATGGTTTGCTACTATCTTGCTACTCTTTTTGTACTATCATTAGATAGTAATACTAGTGGTTTGCATGTGAATTCATTGGCAGGGTGGACCTACATTGGAGGTGCAGGACATGATTCAATGGTTGGACGCTCAATTTCAGTTCTATCGATTTCACCTCTTCCATCACTGCGAACATGGATATCCTTGGTCTGATGAAGAATAGGCACTATATTTCTGCTCTGAACCAGCAAATCAATTCAGTATGAAATTGTCTAGGGCAAAACATAACTGTATCAGATTGTCCAGTGCAGAACATGACAGATGCTAAGCGGAAGAGACATGTTTAAACCGAAAATACAAGGTGTGGTATATGTTTACTAGCCGCTTGATATTTGTGCTGACAGAGATGTCTGCCCATTGCTATTTGGCAAACAAACAAAGTGTCTGCAATTTTGGTTGAACTGCACAAGAGAATAGTATAGTCACTGCATGCAGTGCCATTTGAAAATAGACACAGAAAGATTGGATAGTCACTTCATGGACTGCAGAAAATTAGTACTGTACTATTTATTGGCCAACACTAGGTGCTTCATTGCTTTGGTCTGATTATACAATGGGCATCATTTTTCCTAAGTTAAAGTTTGTATTCCGAAAATAGTCTCGCGGTGTGATCGAGAGAAGACCAAATCATATTGCAGTGGATGTTCCTCCATCATGTGTGGTTCATTCTCTTGGTTCCAGCTGTTGGTGAAACCACTTACGTTTGCAAGAGGAATTGTAGACTTCACAAACAAATTTGTCTTTTAGTCTATACTGAATGTTGGCCAAGAGAAGCATCCATGTTAGTAGGAAGAACAAATGTTTTTTCTAGATCTTTGCTTTTGGAGCTACATATTTGTATATATTTGTGAATCATTGAGATGCATTAACATGTTTATCCTATGTATGGGAATCGTACTAGTTAATTTTACTTGCGACGCAAGATCCGAAGTGGCTGATCTTTGCTTTTGGAGCTACATATTTGTATATGATCTTTGAATCATTGAGATGCATTAACCGTTACTATTTCTCTTCGCTCAGTGTTTACAAGTTACTGATCGATCACTAGCTAGCCTACTAATGCGCTCCTGGCAGTTTTTTAGCGACGCAAGATCCGAAGTGGCAGTTTTTTGAATAAAAATGCCTACCTCTGAAGAAACTGACAAGCTACACTATCCTACCTACTCGATCCTACACCGATAAATACCCGATCACACACGTACTACCTCCTTTCCGGTTTGCAGGTCTCAATTCAAGAAACGACCTACTTGATCCTACACGAATAAATATTGGATCACACACGTACTAGTACCTCCTTTCCGGTTTGCAAGGCTTAATTCAAACCTCTCACCAACCAAGGTACTCCCTCCGTCCAGGTTTATTAGTGTCGTGAGCAAAGCAGCAAGACCAAGGAATGGAAATAATTAACGGCATGCAGAAGTTTAAGCCTAATTAATTCCAGCGATTTAAGTGGCCGCATGTGTGCCCTCAGCTGCGACTCGTTGCATGCTGCTCCACGTACTAGCTGCGAGCGATTCTGAGTGCTTGCATGCAGCCAGACGTAATTAAGGCAACTAATTGATGCAAAAATGATGCGCTTTAATTGTTGCAGGCTTTTTAAATCCGTGGAATCATTATTGACAAGGAGGGAGATGATTCGAGTGCACTTGTTTGACCGCCATGCCAGCGTGCGACCCACACGGGACGGGACGTCACAGTCATAATTTCAGTTTCTCTAGTTTTTCACGGCAAGCTGGCGCGCTAAGCCATGCCTGCTTATGCATTGAATTTCGATGACCGTCGCGCTACCTTCCGCCTATAAGTACTGTTTCCCGGCCTTCTCCGGTGGCACCGTGACCCAACTTGCCATATCCTCATAAGCCCCCACCGGCCCAACATCGCTCGCCACGTCTGAGGGAGTCCTGGATTAGGGGGTCCTCGGACAGCCGGACTATATGCTTATGCCGGACTGGTGGACTATAAAGATACAAGACTGAAGACTTCGTCCCGTGTATGGGTGGGACTCTCCTTTGCATGGAAGGTAAGCTTGGCAATTCGGATATGTAGATCTCCTTCTCTTTAACCGACTCTGTGTAACCCTAGCCCCCTCTGGTGTCTATATAAACCGGAGGGTTTAGTCCGTAGGACAACAACAATCATAATCATAGGCTAGCTTCTAGGGTTTAGCCTCTACGATCTCATGGTAGATCAACTCTTGTAATACTCATATCATCAAGATCAATCAAGTAGGAAGTAGGGTATTACCTCCATCGAGAGGGCCGAAACTGGGTAAACATTGTGTGCCCCGCCTCCTGTTACCTTTAGCCTTAGACGCCTAGTTCGGGACCCCCTACCTGAGATCCGCAGGTTTTGACACCAACATTGGTACTTCCATTGAGAGTTCCATTGTGTCGTCACGGTAAGGCTTGATGGCTCCTTCAATCATCCACAACGATGCGATCCAGGGTGAGGTTTTCCTCCCCGGACAGATCTTCATATTCTGCGGCTTTGCACTGCGGGCCAACTCGTTTGGCCATCTAGAGCAGATCGATAGCTACGCCCCTGGCCATCAGGTCAGGTTTGGAAGCCTGAACTACACCACTGACATCCGCGGAGACTTGATCTTCGACGGATTTGAGCCTATGACAGGTGCGCCGAACAGTCACGATGAGCGTGACTTAGATCTGCCATCGAACAGGTGCGCCCGGTGTCGGTGTAAAAACCGGCGGATCTCAGGTAGGGGGTCCCGAACTGTGCGTCTAAGGCTAATGGTAATAGGAGGCAGGGGACACGATGTTTACCCGGGTTCGGGCCCTCTCGATGGAGGTAATACCCTACTTCCTGCTTGATTGATCTTGATGATATGAGTATTACAAGAGTTGATCTACCATGAGATCGTAGAGGCTAAACCCTAGAAGCTAGCCTATTATTATGATTGTTGTTGTCCTACGGACTAAACCCTTCGGTTTATATAGACACCGGAGGGGGCTAGGGTTACACAGAGTCGGTTACAGAGAAGGAGATCTACATATCCAAATTTCCAAGCTTGCCTTCCACGCAAAGGAGAGTCTCACACGGACACGGGACGAAGTCTTCAATCTTGTATCTTCATAATCCAACAGTCCGGCCAAAGTATATAGTCTGTCTGTCCGAGGACCCCCTAATCCAGGACTCCCTCAGTAGCCCCTGAACCAGGCTTCAATGACGATGAATCCGGTGTGCAGATTGTCTTCGGCATTGCAAGGCGGGTTCCTTCTCCGAATACTCCATAGAAGATCTTGAATATGGGGATCATGTCCGGCTCTGCAAAGCAAATTCCACATACCACCGTAGAGAGCACAATATTCCACAAATCTGATCTGCTGATTGCTTTTTTATAGCGGGACATCACGCCATGGCCCGGTCATTATTCGAACCGTTTTTCCTAGCCTGCCACTACACGCGTTGCGAGGCGGTTTTATTGGCACGTCTTGTCGAAGCAGAGATCGTGTTCCCCTTATCACGGGATTCTCATCAATACGGGTGTGGGTAACCCAACCGTGCTTGTTAGTATGACTCCTTGATTTTAGGCAAGTTCCAAACGGCCACACGGAGGACGCTTGGTATTCACCCTCTTTATAAAGGGGTGAAGGCCTGTCCTTTTCTCCCCACGCTTGATCCTTCCCTTCCCCCACCTCGAGTTCCAACACCCAAGGCTCAAGCTAAGCGCTTTGGACCTTCAACCATGTCTAGATCTAACCTTTAAGGATGATGGATGGCCTCCTCTGTCACAGAGGAGGACATCAAGAAGCTTAGGGAGGGCAGGTATCTCACCGCCGAAATCCCGCACAGGCTGCCTGCTCAAGGGCAGGTCATCCCCACTCCCGAACCCAATGAGAGTGTCGTATTTGTTTCCCACTTCCTCTGAGGGCTAGGTTCTAGTCTTGATCCCTTTGTAAGAGGGCTCATGTTCTATTACGGCCTAGATTTCCATGATCTAGCTCCAGATTCCATCCTTCACATCTCGTCGTTTATCGTCGTGTGTGAGGCCTTCCTCCGCATCACCCCACACTTCGGCTTATGGCTCAAGACCTTTAGTGTGAAGCCGAAGATGATTGACGGGCGAAACGCGGAGTGCGGAGGCGCTGTAATAAGCAAAGGCACCGACGCCTTGTGGCCAAAGGGTTCCTTCCCGGAGGTGTCCGTCTTATGGCGACGGGAGTGGTTTTACATCACAGCTCCCCGAGGTACAAAGCGGGCGGTCCCCATGTCTTCCTCCCGGGCCCTCTGCCTCAACTGGCATCATGGGTCAACAAGGGGCTGGATTGGGGGCCAGTTGATGACATGCTGACATTGCAAAGCCGCATCCGAGATCTCCTCGAGAGGGATGTCAGTCTTGTCAAGGTAATGCAAGTAATGCTAGTTCGTTGGGTCCTGCCATGCTAACGTCGATCTCTCCGTATGTGGGATTTCAACCCGGAAGGACCGTGAACTATTCAACAATTCTTCTGCGTGACGCTCGAAGGGATGTATGGATTATTCTTCGGATCATGAATAAAGTGTCCGGACACCACCGAGGATGCGGGTCTTAACTGCAACCATCTGGATACCCAAGTAAGTAATTCCGCGACCGAATATGCCGTATTTTATGTTTGTTACAACATCATTCTGAAAAATTGCTCTCGGCCAGGGCTGGATAAGAAAGGCGGAGAGGATTAGGTGTTCAGCCCCCCTTCCCGAAGGCTCGCTGGATCCTGTTCTAACGAGGATGCTCGAGCGTGCACCTTATCAAGTGCCATCAGGAGAAGATGAAGAGAGGAATCAAGAACCCGAGAGCCGGCTTCACAAATTACACATCCAAACCGGGGGAATTAGTGTTTCCGCGAAGGAGGATAATCGGAGAGGTGAGTCTAGAATCCCCTCTCCTCAAGGAAAGAAAAGGGCCGCCCCTGAAGACTTAGAAACGGAGGCTTCCAAACAAGGCGTCCTTACCGCACAGTGCCCGCAAGTGGGCCAGCCCTCAACCGAGCTGTAAGTGGATCAAAAAGTACTTTGGTAGATATATCCTTCTTCATATCTGAGAATAATAACCGAGACGTATATCTTGCAGTCCGGCTCGCAGCCCTTCTCAACAGAGTTCGTCTTCGGGGGATCTTCCTCCGGAGATGATGGAGAGCGAGACGCCTCCTCCCGCCTCCCCGCCAAATGGGGCGGAGGACCCTGAGGTGTCGTCAAGGAGGATTTCTCCTGATCTGCAAAGGCCAGAAGTTAATTCTTCGGCCGCCCGAAGTCCGAAGTATTCGACTCCAAAGGAGACCAACAGAAAGAGTCCGGGACCATCCGGTGCACAGCCGGATACGCTGATGGGTCTTCTGGAGCAAGCGGCTATCTCGGAGGTGCATTGTACCTTAATGGGTACGGTGGTTGAGAGGATTTCATCCGCCAAAAGCAGGTTGAATGAAGCTTTTACGAGCCTGTTAAGAGGCATTGAGGTACGCCAAGTAATATATGTGTATTTTGGACAGTATCGCACACGCTAGGTGTTCTCTATATAGGTAGTAGCCCCTGAGACTCGGGTTGCCATCCAGAGGCGGCAAACAGAGGATCATTGTCCCACGTAATGATCGTGCTGCTTTTATGTGCAGGCGGCTGAGGGTCCGGTGGCTGGCCGGACTGCTGATATTGCCGAACTGAGGCGACAGCTTGACGTGGCAAATGCCGACATCGCGCTTGTGAACAAGCGGCTTCACGAGGCACATGGTATGTATTTTCAGGTGGTCAGCAAATATTGAGAGCAGCATGATGCTAGTATCTATAATATGCTGTGACTGCCAATGGAGCTGCTGCCGTGGAGACCCTTCGGACGGAACTTGCCCGAGCCAAGGAACAAGCCAGGATAAGTGATGCGGCTGCCCTAAAGGCGGCCGACGAGTTAAGAGCCGAATAGGCGGCTCATCGCCAGAGCGAAGATAAAATAGCCAAGATGGCTGTTGAGCTGAAAGATGTCGCCGGCCGATATGAGCTCCTTGAAAAGGAAAGCCAAGCGAAAGCGGCCGACCTAAAGAAGGCCTTGGAAGCAGCCAAGGAAACTCACTCTGAAATTAGAGGGATAAGGGAGGAGCTTCGTGAAGCCGGAGATATCATGGCTGGGAGGCCCTTTTTGCTGCGGATGAAGTTCGGAGATCTGAAGTATGCCCCTCTGGATTAGTTATGGAGTGCTGCACACGCGTATGTGGATTTGGCAAAGAGTGTTGCTAATGCGACTGATTTTTTCAAAGATCCGAAAGATCATGAGGTGGAAGTTTGCAGTCGTCGGCTTCATCCCTCACGCATGTAATGCGGGGGTGTTCCGAAAAGCGCGTACTCACACTTGATCCAACGTCTTGGTCCATTAAGGAGGTGATAGCGCGGAGAACAAGGCAATCAAACTATATAGCTTTAACACTTTCACTTAGCCATAGGAGTTTGACGGTGGGGCTACTATATAGCCCCTGGTACTTCCGCGTTCATCCAAATATGGTGCACGTACGTACATGACCGGGACACTGGTCCTTCGTTAATGCAGAGGAATGGTGAAGATTCCGCTGAGTCATTGAGTGGTTGACCAGTCTCTCTCTGTATCATGACAGTCAGTTTTCGGCTTTCTCTACTGAGGTGCTCATCCAGATGAACCAGGGCATAATCGCAGTAGTTCTCCCGGTGCCACCTTAGCCGATAGAGCGGAACATAAGGTAGCAAAACACGGGAGCCGGACAAACCCAACTATTGACCAAAGACATGATTCGGAGCTCATGCATATAAGGCCAAACTCGCGACACCGAACACTCCCTAAGGTATTCGGTCTTTACAACATATACTGGGCTGAGTAACACCCTCGATAATGAGCCCTGAGTTTCTAGGTACATGCATTAGTCTGGCATGACGAAATGCCAATAACGCCAATATCCCTCCCGATTGTGTTAAGTGTCCGGAGGGTATGAAGCAACAAGAGACACATTAAAAAAGGTTTACGCAGGGTCTTAATCTAAAAAGAAACCTTTGAGCGGGCCACTGCTGCACATCTGCTTCTTTGTCTTTGTTGTGCCGTATCCTGGAAGGGTGTAGCACGATGATCATCTGTAAAATGGAAAAACCCAGGTGAAAGACTTCGTGCGAGAAGTTGGTTAATCTGAACGAACCATGAAAATGCAATCTGTTATTGTATTAATAGGGTCAAGCCGAACTATGGGCTTTTTCACATGCGGGTAGCCCCTAGCGCCACCTATGGGGGTATATCCATCGTCCCAAGCCCAGGTTTATCTGGGTTGTTACAATTGGTGGTGCACCGGACTCGTCTAACCGTGTTCGTGGTCTTGACGACCGATCATTTATTCTGGTTGTAGAGGCTGTTCAATGTTCGGTTATTAGAGCCACCACATATTCTTCCGCACGTAAGGAATGCTCTGTATTTCCGCTAACTGTGATGACGCCACGTGGACCGGGCATCTTAAGTTTGAGATAAGCGTAGTGCGGTACTGCATTAAAACGAGTGAAGGCCGTTCTTCCAAGTAGTGCGTGATAGCCGCTTCGGAATGGAGTGATGTCAAAGATTAATTCTTCACTTCTATAGTTGTCGGGAGAACCGAATACAACCTCTAGTACTAGAGAGCCTGTCCAGCGGGCCTCGACGCCTGGTATTACTCCTTTAAAGGTAGTATTGCTTTGGCTGATTCTTGACGGGTCTATCCCCATTTTGCGGACAGTGTCCTGATATATCGGATTAAGACTACTGCCGCCGTTCATAAGGACTCGGGTGAGATGGTATCCGTCAATTATTGAACTTGGGGGCAACAGTGATCCCTGCGATCCTCTAGCAACAAGGCAGCCGATCCTCCGTGCCGGATACTAGTCGGATGATCCCTGTGATCAAAAGTGATCGGGCAGGCCGACCAAGGATTGAACTTGGGGGCAACAGGCTCTACAGCGTATACGTCTCGGAGTGCGCGTTTGCGCCTTCTCTTTGGTATGTGAGTTGCATAAATCATATTCTCTGTTTTGACTTCTGGTGGGAATTTTTTCTGTCCCCTAGTGTTCGGCTGGCGAGGCTCATCCTTGTCTTCACTTGGCATCTCCCTCGCTAAGTGTTCAGCGTTTAGCTTGCCGGCCTGCTTGAAAACCCAGCATTCTCTGTTGGTGTGATTTGCAGGTTTTTCGGGGGTGCCACGAATCTAACATAATTTGTCTAGAATCTTGTTTAGGCTGGACGGTCCATCTCTGCTGCCTTTAAATGGCTTTTTCTATTGACCGGGTCGAGAGCCCCTGAATTCGGCGTTGACCGCCGTGTTGTCTGGGCTATCTTCATTATTTCGGCGCTTTTTTTATTGCATGACGGTTTCCCGTTGCCATCCCTAACTTCGGATGTGCCTCGGTCGCTGGTGCTACTGTGGGCCAACCAGCTGTCCTCGCCCGCGCAAAAGCGGGTCATAAGGCTTGTTAGGGCCGCCATTGTCCTCGTCTTTCCTTGGCCGAGGTGTCTGGCGAGCCATTCGTCTCGGATACTGTGCTTGAAAGCCGCTAAGGCTTCGGCATCTAGGCAGTCAATGATTTGGTTCTTGTTAGTGAGAAACTTGTTCCAAAGCTTACGGGCTGACTCTCTGGGTTGTTGTATTATGTGACTTAAATCGTCTGCATCCGGAGGTCGAACATAGGTCCCTTGGAAATTGGCCCTGAAAGCATCCTCAAGTTCCTCCCAACTTCCAATCAAGTTTTCGGGGAGGCTTTTCAACCTATGCCGAGTTGGTCCTTTCAACTTGAGGGGCAGGTATTTAATGGCATGGAGATCATCTCCGCGAGCCATGTGGATGTGAAGGATAAAGTCCTCTATCCAGACCCCGGGGTCTGCCGTTCTGTCATATGCCTCTATATTCAGGGGTTTAAATCCCTCTGGAAATTCATGATCCAGCACCTCATCGGTGAAGCACAGGGGGTGCGAGCCACCCCTGTATTTGGATGTGTCGTGGCATGATGTCGATGGTTGTTGTGTTTGGTGTTGATTCCGAGCTGGTATCCGATCAATATGATCGTTTTGGTGGTTGGGATCCTATGCCGGAGCGCGCTTCCTAGATCCATAGATGGACCTGGCCATACCGACTTGTGTGTGGCATCATTAGCCGCCCTATCACGGCCACGGGGTGGTCGGTCCGGCTGATCGGCCGTTTTGTTTTTCGACTAAATGGGCTCTATAGCCTCGTCGTTGAATTCGGGCAGCAGCTTGCGCTTTGGATAGCTCTTTGTGTGGCGATCACCATCGTATTTTTCTTCAGTGTCAAGCACTTTGTTCCATCTACGGTTGAGCATATCCTGCACGGCCTTAAGCCTTTGCTTCTGCTTCTTCAAGCTCCTCGCGGTGGCAATAAGCCTTCTATGGAGGTTCTCTTGTTCCAATTGTTTTTCCGGGATGATGAGTGAATCGTCATCCGGACCATTCTCCTGTCCGGAGACAGGTTGATGAATTTTACCCTCGGGATTGGCATCATCGGACATCGGCTCCGGACTATGTTCACTGTCCCCTGGCTCATCCTACTCCATCGCTGGGTCCATGGGGTCATCGTTTCCTTTGGAGTCGACCGGGGTATTATTCTTTCTTGCGCTATTATCACTGTTTTTACTGTGGCGGGATTTAGAGCGGCGCCTACGTCATTGCTTTGGTGGCTTCTCGAGGGGATTATCCTTCGTTGCATCCTCACCGTTGTTTTCCTTGGGTGTATCCATCATGTATATATCATATGATGAGGTGGCTGTCCAGCGCCCTTTAGGCGGTGGTTCCTGTTCTTCTCCTGCATCGTCGTACATACCGTCGATGTCTTCAGAGTCGAAGTCAAGCGTGTCGGTTAAGTCATCGACAATGGCTATCAAGTGGGTGGTGGGTGGGGGACGAATTTCTTCGTTGTCCGCTTCCCACTGAAGTCGGACATAGTTCGGCCGAGAGTCTCCTGACAAAGAAAGAGACTTTAATGAATTTTCCACGTTGCCCAAGGGCGAGTGTTGAAAGATATCCGTGGAGGTAAACTCCATGATCGGTGCCCAATCAGACTCGGTAGGCACGGATGCACGCGGTTCGGAACCTGTGGCTGGAGACGAGTCCGAGGGTCTGATGACACCGGCCTTATAGAGATGAACCCAGTGTTCGGCTCTATCGCAGCTGAGTGTGCGGCCTCCATGGCGGGGTCCATCCACCCGTCCTCGGATGGCACGATCTGCTCTGGATTAAGGGCTGGGGCAGCCGCAGGTGTGATCCCCCGAACACTGTCCAATGGCAGATCTAAGTCATGCTCGTCGTGACTGTTCGACGCGCCTGACATGGGCTCGAATCCGTCGAAGATCAAGTCTCCGCGGATATCGGCAGTATAGTTCAAGATTCCAAACCTGACCTGACAGCCAGGGGCGTAGCTATCGATCTGCTCTAGATGGCCAAGCGAGTTGGCCCGCAGTACGAAGTTGTTGAATATGAAGATCTTTCCGGGGAGGAAAACCTCACCCTGGACCGCATCGTGAAGATGATTGAAGGAGCCATCAAGCCTTATTGTGACGACAGGGTGGAACTCTCGATGAAAGCACCAATGTCGGTGTGAAAACCGGCGGATCTCGGGTAGGGGGTCCCGAACTGTGCGTCTAAGGCTAATGCTAATAGGATGCAGGGGACACAATGTTTACCCAGGTTCGGGCCCTCTCGATATAGGTGATACCCTACTTCCTGCTTGATTGATCTTGATGATTATAGTATTACAAGAGTTGATCTACTACGAGATCGAAGAGGCTAAACCCTAGAAGCTAGCCTATGATTATGATTGTTGTTGTCCTATGGACTAAACCCTCTGGTTTATATAGACACTGGAGGGGGCTTGAGTTACACAGAGTCGGTTACAGAGAAGGAGATCTACATATCCAAATTGCCAAGCTTGCCTTCCACGCAAAGGAGAGTCCCACCCGGACATGGGACGAAGTCTTCAATCTTGTATCTTCGTAGTCCAACAGTTCGACAAAGTATATAGTCCGGCTGGCGGAGGACCCCCTAATCCAGGATTCCCTCACCCGGGGCTACACGCATGACCTGCAAGACAAATTGGAAAACAAAGCAGGACAGTCAAGATCGATCCACGGATCACGGGGGCACGCCCCAAGGCATGACGATGACCGTCACGCCGGATATACTAAAAACAAATCCGGTCGGGCCGAATACAACAGACCAGACTCATTTGAACTACGTCGTGATGTAGCCCGTCATAGAGTCGCCGCACACCCCCTATGCTTCACTGACGAAGTAATGGATCATGAATTCCCAGAAGGGTTTAAACCCATGAATATTGAATCATACGATGGTACAACAGACCCCGCAGCATGGATAGAAGAATTCTTTCTCCACATTCACATGGCCCGCGGGGATGGTCTACACACCATCAAGTACCTCCCACTAAAACTCAAGGGACCAGCTCGGCATTGGCTGAATAGTTTGTCGGCAAACTCCATTGGAAGTTGGGAGAACCTGGCAGACGCATTCCTGGATAACTTCCAGGGCACTTATGTGCGACCACCGGATGCAGATGATTTAAGTCACATAACCCAACAGCCCGGAGAGTTAGCCACGAAATTGTGGACTCGGTTCCTCACTAAAAAGAACCAAATTGTCGACTGTCCGGATGCCGAAGCGCTAGCGGCCTTTAAGCATAACATCCGTGACGAGTGGCTTGCCCGACATCTCTGCCAAGAAAAGCCGAAGTCCATGGTAGCCCTCACGACACTCATGACCCGCTTTTGTGCGGGCGAGGATAGTTGGTTAGCTCGTAGCAAGAACACAGCAAGCAATCCTGGCACATCAGAGGCCAGAGATAGCAACGAGAAGCACCGACGCCACAAACACAAGCGTCGCAAAAATGGTGATAACGCGGAAGACACGTCAGTCAATGCCGGATTCAGTGGCTGTAAGTCCGGTCAGCGGAAAAAGCCATTCAACAATAACAATCCGGGCCCGTCCAGTCTGGACCGCATACTCGATCGTCCATGCCAAATTCATGGCACCCCAGGAACACCAGCCAATCATACCAACAGAGAATGCTGGCTCTTTGATACGTCCATTTTCCATCATGCTTTTATATCAATATTTATTGCATTATGGGCTGTTATTACACATTATATCTCAATACTTAGGGATATTCTATCTTATTTTACAAGGTTTACCATGAAGAGGGGGAATGCCGGCAGATGGAATTATGGCTGGAAAAGGAGCAAACATTGGAAACCTATTCTGCACAGCTCCAAAAGTCCTGAAACTCCATGAAACAACTTTTTGGATTTAATAAGAATTTCCGAGCGAAAGAAATAGGCCAGGGGGCCCACACCCTGTCCAGGAGACAGCCCCCCCTATAGGGCGTGCCCCCTATCTCCTGGGCCCCCTGGTGGGCCTCCGGCGACTATCTTCTGCTATATCATCACTTTTACCCCGGAAAAAAACGTGGGCAAGCTTACGGGATGAAACTCCGCCGCCACGAGGCGGAACCTTGGTGGAATCAATCTAGGGCTTTGGCGGAGCTGTTCTGCCGGGGACACTTCCCTCCGGGAGGGGGAAATCATCACCAACGTCATCACCAACGTCATCACCAACGTCATCACCAACGATCCTCTCATCGGGAGGGCGTCAATCTCCATCAACATCTTCACCAGCACCATCTCCTCTCAAAACCCTAGTTCATCTCCTGTATCCAATCTTGTATCAAAACCACAAATTGGTACCTATGGGTTGCTAGTAGTGTTGATTACTCCTTGTAGTTGATGCTTATTGGTTTACTTGGTGGAGGATCATATGTTCAGATGCAGTATGCATATTATTACTCATCTTATTATGAACATGAATATGCTTTGTGAGTAGTTACGTTTGTTCCTGAGGACATGGGTGAAGTCTTGCTATTAGTAGTCATGTGAATTTGCTATTCGTTCGATATTTTGATGAGATGTATGTTGTCTTTTCCTCTAGTGGTTTTATGTGAACGTCGACTACATGCCACGTCACCATTATTTGGGCCTAGAGGAAGGCATGGGGAAGTAATAAGTAGATGATGGGTTGCTAGAGTGACAGAAGCTTAAACCCTAGTTTATGCGTTGCTTTGTTAGGGGCTGATATGGATCCATATGTTTAATGATGTGGTTAGGTTTACCTTAATACTTTTTTGTAGTTGCGGATGCTTGCAATAGGGGTTAATCATAAGTATGGACTTGACTCTGAGATAGTAGCTACTTTTGTGAATCTTTTGCTACTCATGTTGATCTCCCTAAAGAGAAGTGGTTTAAATATAATCCTCCTGTTGAAGTGAAAGTAGTTGCACCTATTACAGTCGAAGAAAAGACTATTACCTATAGTGATCCTATTGTTCCTACTGCTTGTGTTGAAAAACCTCCTTTTCCTATTAGGATAAAGGATCATGCTAAAGCTTCGACTGTTGTTCGTAAGAGTAATACGGACTTATACACCTCCTGAGAAAATTGATGTTGAACCTAGTATTGCTATGGTTAAAAATCTCTTGGATGAGGACTTAGATGGGCATGCTATTTATTTCTTGGGTGAGACTGCTAATATTGCTAGACCTGATACTAAGACACGTAGACCTGTCATAGGCATGCCTGTTATTTCTGTTAAAATAGGAGATCATTGTTATCATGGTCTATGTGATATGGGTGCTAGTGCTAGTGCGATATAAAGAAATTATGCATGACATTGCACTCGTTGAATTAGAAGACATTGATGTTACTATTAAGCTTGCTAATAGGGATACCATTAAACCTATTGGGATTGTTAGAGATGTTGAAGTTTTGTGTGGGAAGGTTAAATCCCCTGCTGATTTTCTTGTTCTTGGTTCCCCACAAGATGATTTTTGTCCCATTATATTTGGTAGACCCTTCTTGAATACTGCTAGTGCTAAGATTAATTGTGAAAAGAGTATTGTCACTGTTGGCATAGATGGTATGTCTCATGAGTTTAATTTCGCTAAGTTTAGTAGACAACCTCGTGAAAGGGAACCACCTAGTAAGGATGATATTATTGGTCTTGCTTCCATTGCTATTCCTCCAACTGATCCATTAGAACAATATTAGCTAGACCATGAAAACAATATGTTTATGAAGGAAAGGGAAGAAATAGATGAAGTGTTACTTAAACAGGAACCTATGCTGAAACATAACCTTCCCGTTGAAATTCTTGGGGATCTCCCTCCACCCAAGGGAGATCCCGTGTTTGAACTCAAACCATTACCTGATAATCTTAAGTATGCTTATCTTGATGAAAAATAAATATATCTTGTTATTATTAGTCCTAACCTTTCAGAGAAAGAAGAAGAAAGATTATTGAAAACTCTGAAGAAGCACCGAGCAGCTATTGGATATACTCTGGATGATCTTAAGGGCATTAGTCCCACATTATGTCAACACAAAATTTTAGTGGAGAAAGATGCCAAACCAGTTAGAGATCCTCAAAGACGATTAAATCCCAAGATGAAGGAAGTGGTAAGAAAGGAGATACTAAATCTCCTTGAGGTAGGTATTATTTATCCTGTTGCTGATAGTGAATGGGTAAGCCCTGTCCATTGTGTCCCTAAAAAGGGAGGTATTACAGTTGTTCCTAATGATAAAGATGAATTGATCTTGCAAAGAATTATTAGAGGCTATAGGATGGTAATTGATTTCCGTAAGTTAAATAATGATACTAAGAAAGATCATTACCCTTTACCTTTTATTGATCAAATGCTAGAAAGACTATCCAAACACACACATTTTTGCTTTCTAGATGGTTATTCTGGTTTCTCTCAGATACCTGTGTCAGCGAAGGATCAATCCAGAACTACTTTTACTTGCCCTTTTGGTACTTTTGCATATAGACGTATGCGTTTTGGTTTATGTAATGCACCTGCTACCTTTCAAAGATGCATGATGGCTATATTTTCTGATTTTTGTGAAAAGATTTGTGAGGTATTCATGTATGACTTCTCCATCTATGGATCCTCTTTTGATGATTGTTTGAGCAACCTTGATCGAGTTTTGCAGAGATGCGAAGACACTAAACTCGTCCTGAATTGGGAAAAGTGTCACTTTATGGTTAATGAAGGCATTGTCTTGGAGCACAAGATCTCCGAGAGAGGTATTGAAGTTGATAAAGCCAAAGTTGATGCTATTGAAAAGATGCCATGTCCCAATTACATAAAAGGTATAAGAAGTTTCCTTGGTCATGCCGGTTTTTATAGGAGGTTCATTAAGGACTTTTCTAAAATCTCTAGGCCTCTGACTAATTTATTGCAAAAAGATATTCCTTTTGTCTTTGATGATGATTTTGTAGAAGCATTTGAAGTACTTAAGAAAGCTTTGATCACTGCACCTATTATTCAGCCACCTGATTGGAATTTACCTTTTGAAATTATGTGCGATGCTAGTGATTATGCTGTAGGTGTTGTTTTAGGGCAAAGAGTTGATAAAAAATTGAATGTTATCCAGTATGCTAGTAAGACTCTTGATACTGCCCAGAGAAATTATGCTACTACTGAAAAAGAGTTCTTAGCAGTTGTGTTTGCATGTGATAAGTTCTGACCTTATATTGTTGATTCCAAAGTTACTATTCACACTGATCATGCTGCTATTAAATATCTTATGGAAAAGAAAGATGCTAAGCCTAGACTCATTAGATGGGTTCTCTTGCTCCAAGAATTTGACTTGCATATTATTGATAGAAAGGGAGCTAAGAACCCCGTTGCAGATAACTTGTCTAGGTTAGAGAATGTTCTTGATGACCCACTGCCTATTAATGATAGCTTTCATGATGAACAATTAGCGATCGTCAATGCTTCTCGTACTGGTCCTTGGTATGTTGATTATGCTAATTACATTGTTCCTAAATATATACCGCCTAGTTTCACATACCAGCAAAATAAAAAGTTCTTTTATGATTTAAGACATTACTTTTGGGATGATCCACACCTTTATAAAGAAGGAGTTGATGGTGTTATTAGACGTTGTGTGCCTGAGCATGAACAGGAACATATTCTACGTAAGTGTCACTCTGAATCTTATGGAGGACACCACGCTGGAGATAGAACGGCACACAAGGTACTACAATCTGGTTTTTTTATTGGCCTACTCTCTTCAAAGATGCTCGTAAGTTTGTTTTATCCTGTGATGAATGTCAAAGAATAGGTAACATTAGTCGACATCAACAAATGCCAATGAGTTATTCTCTTGTTATTGAACCGTTTGATGTTTGGGGCTTTGATTATATGGGACCTTTTCCTGCCTCTAATGGTTATACACATATTTTAATTGCTATTGATTACGTTACTAAGTGTGTAGAAGCTATTCCAACTAGTAGTGTTGAACATAACACTTCTATTAAAATGCTTAAAGAAGTTATTTTTCCGAGGTTTGGAGTCCCTAGATATCTTATGACTGATGGTGGTTCACATTTTATTCATGGTGCTTTCCGTAAGATGCTTGCTAAGTATGATGTCAATCATAGAGTAGCATCTCCTTATCATCTGCAGTCTAGTGGTCAAGTAGAGTTGAGCAATAGGGAGCTCAAATTAGTTTTGCAAAAGATTGTGAATAGATCTAGAAAGAATTGGTCCAAAAAACTTGATGATGCATTATGGGCCTATAGAGCTGCATACAAAAATCCTATGGGTATGTCTCCTTATAAGATGGTTTATGGAAAAGCGTGTCATTTACCTCTTGAACTTGAACATAAAGCATATTGGGCTATTAAAGAGCTCAATTATGACTTCAAACTTGCCGGTGAGAAGAGGTTGTTTGATATTAGCTCACTTGACAAATGGAGAACCCAAGCCTATGAGAATGCCAAGCTTTTCAAAGAAAAAGTCAAACGCTGGCATGATAAGAGGATACAAAAGTGTGAGTTTAACGTAGGAGATTATGTGTTATTATTCAACTCTCATTTAAGATTTTTTGCAGGAAAACTTCTCTCAAAATGGGAAGGTCCCTACGTTATCAAGGAGGTCTATTGTTCTGGTGCTATAAAAATCAACAACTTCGAAGGCACAAGTCTAAGGGTGGTTAACGGTCAAAGAATTAAACACTATATTTCAGGTAATCCTATCAATGTTGAAACTAATATTATTGAAACCGTAACCCCTGAGGAATACATAAGGGACACTTTCCAGAATGTTCCAGACTCCGAAAAGGTATAGGTATGTGGTACGGTAAGTAAACCGACTCCAAAACAACTTTAATGGCAATTTTTATCAGTTTTCGAATATTTAAGAATTTTAGGAAGAAATAAGTAGTCCGAAAGGGACACGAGGCTCCCACAAGAGAGGAGGGCGCCCCCCCTGTAGGGCGTGCCCCCCTGTCTCGTGGGCACCTCGTGTGCCTCCCAGACTTCGTTTTTTTGCATGTTACATATTTTGGTCGGTAAAAATTCATTATATATAATCCCGAAGTATTTGACCACCGTATCACGCAAATATCCTCTGTTTTCGTTTCGAGCTGTTCCTGTAGCAGATTTGGAGCAAGATGTCGTCCCAAGATTCGGAGGGAGAGAGCTATATGGCTGACTATATCGCAAACCCAAAAGTATATGGGGATGTGGAACATTATAGCTGGACCACAGAGGAAGAAGAAGACTATGATCCAAAGGGGAAGGAGGAGACAAGCTCCGATGAAGAGGACGATCCACTACCCCAACCTGGTGATATGCATGTGGAGTTCAAGAAGTCAAGCCTCCCTAAGGTCCAATCTATCCCACCATGTTTTTTGCAGGATGGCAAGGCAACACTATGCAAAAAGATAATGAAACTTGAGCTCGAGAATGAGGATCTGAGGGAGGAAAATTTTAGCCTCAGACGCAAGCTAGAGAAGAAAAATGCGACAACTCCACCTTCACCACCTCCGAGGAAACAATCACATGGGTATGGGAACTCCCCTTGGCAACTGCCAAGCTTGGGGGAGGTGCCCCGGTATCGTATCACCATCACACTTCTATCTTTACCGCTTTATTTAGTTCGATCCTTTTAGTAGTATCTTGATCTAGTAGTTTGAAGTTTTGATATCAAGTAGTTTTGAGTTTTGCATTGTGATCGCTTTATGTAATCGAGTCCGTGTGCTATCTATAATAAAGATTAGTGTTGAGTCAAGGGCTTTGCTATGTTGCTATGATCTTGAGAAAGTAGAAAGAATAAAAGAGTTCATATTGATCTTATGGATAGTGATAACTTCACACATAGAAAGTATGAGGCATAAAAATTGTTGAGAGTTGATGAACGTAGCCTTGGTCATCGTTGCAATTAATAGGAAGTGATAAGGAAAGAGGGGTTCACATATAAATATATTATCTTGGACACCTTTTATGATTGTGAAGCATTCATTTAGTATGACATGCTAAAAGAGTTGATGTTTGACAAGGAAGACAACGTAATGGTTTATGTTTTCTGACATCTCAGTTAAAGTATATTGTCATTGACCTTCCAAACATGTTGAGCTTGCCTTTCCCCCTCATGCTAGCCAAATTCCTTGCACCAAGTAGAAATACTACTTGTGCTTCCAATTACCCTTAAACCCAGTTTTGCCATGAGAGTCCACCATACCTACCTATGGATTGAGTAAGATCCTTCAACTAAGTTGTCATCGGTGCAAGCAATAAAAATAAGCTTTGTACTAACTATTAGTGCGGAGAAAATAAGCTTTGTACGAACTTGTTGTGGAAGTAATAAAAGCGACGAACTGCATAATAAAGGTCCACATACAAGGGGCAATATAAAATGACGTTCTTTTGCATTAAGATTTCGTGCATCAACCCTAAACGCGCATGACAACCTCTGCTTCCCTCTGCGAAGGGCCTATCTTTTACTTTATGTTTTTACTTTATGCTTGAGTTAAGGTGATCCTCACCTTTCCCTTTTTATTTTATCCTTTGGCAAGCTCCTCTTGTTTGAAAGATCATGATATATATGTCCAACTGGATGTAAGTTGGCATAGGCTATTATTGTTGACATCACCTAAAGGTGAATACATTGGGAGGCAACACACTAAGCCCCTATCTTTCTCAGTGTCCGGCTGAAACTCCATAACCACAAGTACTGCGTGAGTGTTATCAATTATAGGAGACTACGAGATAGCTGAGTATGTGAGCTTGCTGAAAAGCTCTATTATTGACTCTTTCTGATGTTACGATAAATTGCAATTGCTTCAATGACTGAGATTATAGTTTGTTAGTTCCCAATGAAGTTTTTGAACCATACTTGACATTGTGAATTGCTTGTTACTTGAGAATAGGAAATCATATGACAAAATCTATATATGTTGCTGTTATTAGAATGATCATGATGCCCTCATGTCTTTATTTAATTTTTATCGACACCTCTATCTCTAAACATGTGGACATATTTTTCGATGTTGGCTTCCGCTTGAGGACAAGCGAGGTCTAAGCTTGGGGGAGTTGATATGTCCATTTTGCATCATGCTTTTATATCAATATTTATTGCATTATGGGCTGTTATTACACATTATATCTCAATACTTATGGCTATTCTCTCTTATTTTACAATCTTTACCATGAAGAGGGGGAATGCCGGCAGCTGGAATTCTGGCTGGAAAAGGAGCAAACGTTGGAAACCTATTCTACACAGCACCAAAAGTCCTGAAACTCTACAAAACAAATTTTTGGATTTAATTAGAATTTCTAAGTGAAAGAAATAGGCCAGGGGCCCACACCCTGTCCAGGAGACAGGGGGACATCCCCCCTATAGGGCACGGCCCCCTCTCTCCTGTGCCCCCTGGTGGGCCTCCGACGTCCATCTTCTGCTATATCATCACTTTTACCCTCGAAAAAATCGTGGGCAAGCTTACGGGATGAAACTCCGCCGCCACGAGGCGGAACCTTGGCGAAATCAATCTAGGGCTCTGGCAGAGCTGTACTGCCAGGGAAACTTCCCTCCGGGAGGGGAAATCATCACCAACGTCGGGAGGGGGTCAATCTCCATCAATATCTTCACCAGCACCATCTCCTCTCAAAACCCTAGTTCATCTCTTGTATCCAATCTTGTATCAAAATCACAAATTGGTACCTGTGGGTTGCTAGTAGTGTTGATTACTCCTTGTAGTTGATGCTAATTGGTTTACTTGGTGGAAGATCATATGTTCAGATCCTTTTTGCATATTATTACTCCTCTGATTATGAACATGAATATGCTTTGTGAGTAGTTACGTTTGTTCCTGAGGACATGGGTGAAGTCTTGCTATTAGTAGTCATGTGAATTTGGTATTCGTTCGATATTTTGATGAGATGTATGTTGTGTTTTCCTCTAGTGGTGTTATGTGAACATAGACTACATGACACTTCACCATTATTTGGGCCTAGAGGAAGGCATGGGGAAGTAATAAGTAGATAATGGTTTGCTAGATTGACTGAAGCTTCAACCGTAGTTTATGCGTTGCTTCGTTAGGGGCTGATATGGATCCATATGTTTAATGTTGTGGTTAGGTTTACCTTAATACTTCTTTTGTAGTTGCGGATGCTTGCAATAGGGGTTAATCGTAAGTGGGATGCTTGTCCAAGTTAGGGCAGTACCCAAGTACTGGTCCACCCACATATCAAAAATTATCAAAGTACCGAACGCGATTCATATGAACGTGATGAAAACTAGCTTGACGATAATTCCCAATGTGTCCTCGGGAGCTCCTTTATCATTATTAGAAATTGTCCAGGCTTATCCTTTGCTACATAAAGGATTGGGCCACCTTGCTGCACTTTATTTACTTTATTTACTTGTTGCTCATTACTATTTATCTTATCACAAAACTATCTATTACCTACAATTTCAGTGCTTGCAGAGAAAACCTTACTAAAAACCGCTTATCATTTCCTTCTGCTCCTCGTTGGGTTCGACACTCTTACTTATTGAAAGGACTACGATAGACCCCCTGCACTTGTGGGTCATCAGTCTTCAAACAAGCCGGTAGGTCAGGTGCCGAAAACAAGGAGAAGGAGTCTCAAAGCGATGACGACGACGAGGAGCCCGATCACCAGACACAGGTGGACAAAAGAAATTTCCCCCGCAAATCAAAACGGTGAACATGATAAACCCCACCCATGTTCCCAAGCTGGAACGGATGTGCACTCTTAGGGATGACGACTTAACGAAGCCAGTCGCCCCACAATATAAACTATGGCCGATCACTTTCGATTGTACGGATCATCCGGCCAATACCAATCAGTGCAATTCAGCCGCACTAATCCTTGACCCAATAATTGTCGGGTTCCACCTCACACGAGTCCTTATGGACGGAGGCAACAGTCTAAACCTGCTATATCAGGAGATAATGCACAAGATGGGTATTGATCTTTCGATGATCAAGCCCACTAAAACCACCTTTAAAGGTGTTATACCAGGTGTGGAGGCCCGTTGTACAGGCTCCATCACTTTGGAGGTAGTCTTCGGATCACCAGACAATTACCGTACCAAAGAGTTAATTTTCGACATCGTCCCTTTTCGCAGTTATTATCATGCACTACTCGGACGAACCGCGTTTGCTTGATTCAATGCGGTGCCACATTATGCCTATCAAAAGCTCAAGATGCCCGGTCCACGCGGCGTCATAAGAGTTAATGGCAAGGCCGAACTCCCCCTTTGTGTTGAAGAGCATACTGCCGCCTTAAAAGTTGAAGCAACGAGTAGCATCCTTCAACCAAACCTCGAGTCGAAGGCCAAGCTCCCGGACACCGTCAAGGGAATCCAGACTACTTTGCGGCAGGATAGCCCGGCTCATCCGGAGCTCAATTAAAACACTCTGGTAGTAAACGGAGGCACAACTAGGATAGGCCACACAATGCGGCTTAACCGCTCCGTGGCACATAATAAATATCTTTTTGTACTTTCTTTGCAGGTCCACTTTTGTGTAGGCCAGGACTGGCGACATGGAAACAACTAGAGTCCGTAAGGGAATCCTTAGATATGCCCCTTGAAGACCATCCGATTACACTTCGGATCCGCACAAAGCCTCCTCCCGTTTGACCTCTACAGGTTCCGAAGTCATATTTCTTTTTATCACAATACTTGTATTCCTAAGCATCGAGGTGTTATTCAATTACAACATGAAGCTTTATATGACGCTTATCCGTTGTTGTTTCTTATAGACACTCTTCGTCAAAGGGCATCCATACATCGCGATATGCCTTAATATGCCAGGGGCTTCATTCTACACACAATAACGGCAATAAAGTCCGAACACCTTCGCGGACGTTCGGCACCCCGAAATTATAGCATTATATGCATCAGCTACGAATCATGTGTTGGGTCAATAGTTTGGTTTGCCTGGCTCCCATGTTTTGCTACCTTACGTTTCGCTATATCGGCTAAGGCGGCACAGGGAGAACTACTGCGATTGTGTCCCGGTTCTTCTGGACGAGCGCCTCAGTAGAGAAAGCCGAAAACTGATTGTCATGATACGGCGAGAGCTGGTCAGCTGTTCGAGAGGTTGTAAAATCTTTAAGGATTTCTTCCGCATAATGCAATAAGTAATGCAGCGTGCGATGGATCGGCTTTTCTTCCGATCAGGAGCTTATAGAGCCCCAAGTGCGGTCTTCTGAACACCAGGGGCTGCGCCTACCTTCCTTTTGTCAAACTCCTATGGCTAAGTGAGAATGATAAAGCCCTATAGTCTGATTGCCTGGTTCGTTGTGCTGAACACCTCCTTCAAGGACCCAAAACTAGGATAAAGAGTGCTCAGGTTTATTCCGAACACCCCTATACTTCCTACGTGGGGGCAGAAGCCGACGATTGGCCAACTCTCAGGATTAATATATAAAACGGCCGCGCAGGAGGAAAAACTTTCAAATAACAGGCAATAAATAATAGAAATGACCTTGTTCAACATTACAAAGGACAACATGACTGTATTCATGGAAATATAATGTCCTTGGTGCATTGCTTCGCTGCAAGGCGGGATCATTTTAGGACACTATCATAATATAATTCGGGCTTGCGGTGCTCCTTCCCCTCCGGCGGTCCCTCGGTCATCAGCTTTTCAGCATCCATCTTCCCCCAGTGCACCTTTGGGCGGGCGAAGGCCATTCGCGCACCCTCCATACAGACCGACCACTTGATGACTTCGAGTCGAGGGCAGGCACTCACAAGCCGCTTCACGAGCCCGAAGTAGCAGCTTGGAATCGGCTCGGCAGGTCATAGCAGGATAATTAAATCCTTCATGGCTAGTTTAGCCGCCTTATGCAGTTCGATCAGCTGCTTCAGCTGATCGGCAAATGGCACTGGATAATTCGGCGCCAAATACTGCGACCAGAAGAGCTTCTCTGCAATACTCTTTTCTTCGGCTCGGTAGAATTGGGCGGTGTCAGATATGCTGCGTGGCAGCTCTGCAAATACCCCTGGAGAAATCCGAATTCAAATTAGTCAGCATGATTTTCTCCCTTCAAATACCTGCTTTACATAGAAAAAGCCTTACCCGCTGCGATCTTCCTCACTTCCTGGATTTCCTTCAAGGCGCCTTGGGCTTCCCCCCGGGCATCACATGCGGCTTGGCGAGCTTGAGAGAGTTTAGAGTCTTTCCCCGCTAAACTCTGCTCCAAGGTCTCGCTTTTCTTCAAGGCCTCTTGAAGCTCTTGCTCAGCTTCAATAACCCTGGCCTCGTGCTTTTCGCGAAGAGCCTGCTCTGCGGCTGCCTTCTTTTCGGCTTCGGCCACAACCTTCTTAAGAGCCTCAATTTCGACCGTCGCCCCTAGAGCACATCATAAAAATATTTTTATCATGTTAACTTATTCATTTGCGCTAATGCAAACAAGGTTTTTGCATACCTTGGTTATCCTCCAACTGTTTCTTCATTCGCCCGAGTTCTTCTTCTGCCCGCTCCAGACTCTGCTTCAGTCCGGAGACTTCCACAGTATGAGAGGCGGCAGTCGCTACAGAAGCCTGCTTATAAACTAAAGAGAGGGATAGATGCCATAAAGTAAGTCTCCTATGAACATAAATTAGATCCTCTGTCTGGTTCTTCCACCGAACAGTGTATCAGGGGCTACTACCTATATTATGACATTCTTCAAAACCTCACAAAACATACCTCAAAGCCCGTTATAAGGCTGATACAGGCTTCATTCAGTCCACTCTCAGTGGACTGAATCTTCTCAATCACCGCATCCATAAGGGCATGGTGTTCTTCAACGATGGAGGCGCCCTTCAGCGCTGCCGATAAAGTATTCGGCATCTCTGGTTGGACAGAGGTTGCCGGTGGAAGGCGCACCACCTCCAGTCAAGGGAGGCTGCCTGCCTGATTCCGGAGCCGCATCGGTCTCCGAAACTGTATCGGGCTGTGGGCCGGATTCAGGATAACCCCCTCCGTCTATGTCCATGGGGGCCTTTTCTCCCGTGTGTCCGGTCACCAAGGTTTGACCCCCTGGTGCTGCCTTGACATTCTTGTCACCCCCTCCTTTGGCCTAGGTCCCTTTGGGACGATGCCTCGGTGTCACTCACGTGTGTCAGGAGGGGGCCTTTGGGGTGTCCCGCTGTCCATAGCATCCGAGCACAGTAAATCCTATGATGAGGATTGTTTGGTGCGGGACCTCGCCAGACTGCAAAAAGTATGGATCAATGATTAAAATGTCATGACCATGGCGAGTCTGGATGCGCAAACGTGTTTGGATTTTGTACTCATGAGTTCACTAGGGGCTGGGCCCTGGGATCCCACTCCGGGCTGCTGTCGACAGCGGTAGTGGACTCCTTCAGAAGGGGAGTTTTTCCATTCTTAGGCAACTCGGCCTCCAAAGATGTGGAGGCCGTCCTTTTCTTTCGTCCCCTCGCTGGGGATTGGTCTTCCTCCTCTTCATCGTCCTCTCTGGAGGAAGAGCGGGCATCGGAGTCTTTGGATATCGTATCTGAAGTACCACGGCGATGAAGGCCGCCCCTGGTCTTTTTGGCCTCCTTCTCGGCCTTCTTCTTCGGCACCTTGTAAGGCGCCAGGACCAGCATCTTCGTCAGAAGTGGGCCGGACGGTTCTTCCGGTAGTGGGGCCGGACAGTAGATCCGCCCCGCCTTCTTCGTCCAGCCCTAGGAGAGTTATGGAAAACACATTAGACGTTTCCCTTAGGTTATGCGAATAAAACATATGACTTGCCAACGTATAATAACTTACCAAACTTGCAGGGCGGAATAGTTGGTACCCGCGGTCCTCGGCTGAGTCTGACCATGATTTTCCAGACTTGAAAAGAACCTTCTAGATGTCTTTGTGTGAGGAGCCAAAGGGCTCTAGCAGGGTTTGGTGCCTGGCCGGGTCGAATTCCCATAAATTGCAAGCCCTGTGTTGACAAGGAAGGATTCGGCGAACTAACATCACCTGGACTACATTAACAAGTTTGATATTCTTGTGTTCCATATCCTTGACGCGCGTCTGGAGCACTAGCAATTCATTAGACGGAGACAATTTCAGGGCCTTCTTGGGCCAGGACGTAAGCCGCAGGGGAGCTCCGAATCGGAATTCGAGAGCTGCGGCCCATTTTGGGTCACGTGGCTCGGTGACGTAGAACCACTGCTGCTGCCACCCTTTGACGGAATCATTAAAAGTACCTGATGGCCATGTGACATTGGGCATCTTGCTCACCATGGCACCTCCGCATTCGGCGTGCTCGCCGCTTACCACCTTAGGCTTCACGTTAAAGATCTTCAGCCATAAGCCGAAGTGTGGCGAGATGCGGAGAAAGGCCTCACACACAACGATGGATGTCGAGATGTTGAGGAAGGAATTGGGGGATAGATCATGAAAATCGATCCCGTAGTAATACATGATGCCGCGAACGAATGGGTGGAGGGGAAACCCTAGACCAGGACAAAGTGAGGGAGGGATACAACCCTCTCGTGGGGTTCCGGGGTTGGGACGATCTGTCCCGCCGTCAGGAGTCGATGGCTGATGTTCTTGGCCAGATACCCGTCCTTCCGAAGCTTTTTGATATCCTTCTCCCAGACGGTAGAGGCCATCCACTTGCCTCCTGCTCCGGATCCGAACATTTTCGGAGGGCCTTTGTGTGCAGAGAAGACGACTGCATGGGCGCTGGAGCTCGAGCGAGATAGAATGGATAAGCAGAGGAAGAAGAAGGCGTGGGTGAAAAAGGGAGTCCTTATCTCCTTATAAAGGCAACAGGGATCCTGCGCCTCCCCACTTCCCCAATAAACTCGCTTATTCCCCAAGCGCCGTGTTGATGGCGCGGTTGGGTTACCCACACCCGTATTGATGAGGATCCCGTAATAAGGGAACACGATCTCTGCTTCGATAAGACGTGCCAATAAAACCGCCTCACGATATGTGCGGTAGCAGGTTGAGAAAAACAGTTTGAATAGTGATCGGGCCGCAGCGTGGTGTCACGATATGAAAAGCTGTCAGCAGATTAGATTTGTGGAATATTGTGCTCTCTACGGTGGTATGTGGAAATTGTTTTGCAGAGTCGGACACGATCCTCGTGTTCAAAATCTTCTATGGAGTATTCGCAGAAGGAACCAGCCTTGCAATGCCGAAGACAATCTGCATGCCGGACTCATCGTCATTGAAGCCTGGTCCAGGGGCTACTGAGAGAGACCTGGATTAGGGGGTCCTCGGACAGCCGGACTATATGCTTATGCCGGACTGTTGGACTATGAAGATACAAGATTGAAGACTTTGTCCCGTGTCCGGGTGGGACTCTCCTTTGCGTGGAAGGCAAGCTTGGTAATTCAGATATGTAGATATCCTTCTCTATAACCGACTCTCTGTAACCCTAGCCCCCTCCGGTGTCTATATAAACCGAAGGGTTTAGTCTGTAGGACAACAACAATCATGATCATAGGCTAGATTCTAGGGTTTAGCCTCTATGATCTCGTGGTAGATCAACTCTTGTAATACTCATATCATCAAGATCAATCAAGCAGGAAGTAGGGTATTACCTCCATCGAGAGGGCCCGGACCTGCGTAAACGTTGTGTCCCCCGCTTCCTGTTACCATTAGCGTTAGACGCACAGTTCGGGACCCCCTACCTGAGATCCGCCGGTTTTGACACCGACAACGTCCGCCATGCCCCCGCCCGTCCGCGGTAGGCGACGCCAGAGGCGGTCACCGGCGGAACTAATGTTTGGTTTTTCACCAGAAGGCAGACGAAGGGAGGAGGCATTCTATCTGTCTTAGATGGCAATGCGGAGATCGAGGACTTGTTGGAGCGCGACCGCCTGGCGGAGGAGCAGGAGTTTTTGGAGCGTGACCGCCTGGCGGAGGAGCAGCGTATCGCCGATTTGCGCCGCCAGCGGGACATGGAGTAGCAGCGCACCGACGCTCTAAGTTGCGAGCAGAGCACCTGCTACTGGGCCGACTACGTGGAGGCCGGCGCCTGGCAAATAGCCCTGGAGGCTGTCTGGCACGCACGCGTTCGCGACGCCGATTTTTACTACCAGCTCGTCAAGTGGGTTTCCCGCTTGCAAGCCGAAGCTTCGGTGGACCACGCCGGCATGGAAAGGGCCAACACGCGCGAGCAACGCGCCCTATTGCACCTCTGGCAAGTCTGAGGTGAGGCACAGGACGCCGGTGCCGGCGTTTAGCGTGTACCGCAGATGGCGGCCGGCATCGTCTAGTTAGCTAAGAGTAAGTTAGTAATTGTACGCTACTAGAGTATTAGTGGGAGTAGATAGTTAACTTGGCTATGATGGTTGTCAACATGGAAGTTCAGTACTCTATATGTGGATCAGACCTGTTACTTTGCTCTGAATGTTGAACTTTCCATTTGAACGTATGGAATGGGCTGTTATTTTTTTAAATGGGTTGTATTTGTCCTCCACGGGTTTAGAGGCTGACTTGTGGACCTACCAAGTTGACGCGTACACAATCAGGAGATGATTGTACGTGGAGAGGATGACAACAGGGACCCGCCAAGGTCATGGCAGTACGCAAGCAAGTGCCTCCTTATTTCAAGCCAATAAAAAAATGGCTCCTCCTAGTGGATTTCTGACATCTGGGTCCCATGACATTGTCAACGTAGTCAATAAACGAGAGAATTGCACAACGAGCGGCTCACACCAGGGACCCAGCAGCTCGCCCAGTTATTTTTGTTTTGGGTTAATTTGATAAATGCCACTCCAAATCTGGTGTTTCCGAGAAATGCCACTGCAATTTCCAAACTTTGAAAAATGCCATTTCATGCCATTTCTTGTGGCATTTTTCGAAGTCTGGAGTGGCGTTTTTCAAAGTTTGCAAACTGCAGTGGCGTTTTTCAAAGTTTGCAAAAATTGAAGTGGCATTTTTCAAAGTTTGGAAATTGCAGTGGCATTTTTATGAATTGCCATAATTTGAGTGGCATTTATCTAATTTGTTTTTGAGACGGAAGCAGGGTGTCAACTGGGCTGTGCGGGACACTCTGGCCTATCTAGACAACCTTTTCTCTTATGTTTACCACAGACCAGCCCAGTAGTTATTTTTTCTATCTGAAAATGGCTAGCCCAGTTCTTTTGTGATTTGTCAAGTAAGTCGCGTTATCAGGCCTGTTGGGCTGCAAATCTTTCAAGACGAGGAGAGCTTCATTCGGCTGACTGAGAAAATGGCCTATTAGTAATGAGAAATGAGCAGTACATTTTTAAAACACATGAAACCGGCAATTTGTTTCAAATATCTTTTTTTCATTTCGAGATTTTAAATTGCGTTGACTTTTATGCGTGGACAATTTATTGGATTTTATATTGATATACATTTAATTTTAAAATCAGTCTGAATGTGACTCGAAATTTCGGGATTAAAAATAGTTCAGACCGCAGCGACATATGCAAAATTTTGTATAATTTTTTAACCGTGGCCACAATATGGGCTGTAATGCTAACAAAAAGAATATGAGCTCCAAAAAAAACGTAAGAATTAGCAAATGGGCTGTAAATTATTAGAAATAATGGCAGATGGCCTGTATGCTGTTTTCCACATATTTGAGGCTTTCCTAAAAAAAGGTTGACGCACAAGCAGTGACTGTTGGATGTCCATCCTACGGCCGTCGTGCTTCTTCAATTTCTGCTCTTCCTGCTCCAGCCGCTCAAACAAGCGCCGGAGGGAATGCCTGCTCCCTCCTCCCCACGGCCGGCTGTGCTGCCATGCATGCCTCACCCCCCACCGTACTCCCGTCGCTGGCCTAGCCATCCCTCTACTCACCCACACCTGCTGTTATTCTTCAGCGACGGCAGACGAACCAGTAAACCCTTGTACATTCGTACTCCCCTCCGCGTGGGAAACAACTGTCGAGTCTTCCCTGGCTCCGTGTCGTTCCCTTCCTAGGCCTCGCCGTCGTCTACCGCCCTGGTGCTCTCGGCGTGGCGTGGTCAACATGGTCAACGACCGACATGCATCTGAAGTGGACTGTACATGGAGAGGCTGACAGCTGGGTCCACGGCCGCACGCAAGGAAATGCCTCCTTATTACGCGCAAAATAATGATTCCTCCACCTGACATCTGGGACCCACCGAAAGGGCCTCTATATTTCATGAAAAAAACGTTACCGCCGCTGACAGCTCGGACCCACCAGCTATATCTTTGCACGCAAGGAAGTGCCTCCTTATTACGCACAAAAAAATGAATACTCCCCCTGCTAGTTGGGACCCACCATGGTGGGAGGCTGACTTGTGGGCCTACTAAGTTGACTGGGACGGAGGCCTTTGTCAACTTTAGTCAATATGAATGATTCTAGCTCCAGTGACTGTACAATGTCCATCCAACGTCCGTATTGCTTCTTCTACCTCTGGTCTTCTTGCTCCAGCCGCCCAAAGCAGCATCGGTCGTGCCGCAACCTCCTGCCTCTTGTGGCCGGCTGTGATGCCGCGGAGGCCTCACCGCCTCCTACTACTCCCACCACTGGCCAGGCCACCCTCTACTCACCACACCCCCTGTTATTCTGCAGGGACGGCAGCCTCACACCACAGCCGAACCAGTGCACCCTCGTACTCCTCTCTGCGTAGGCATCCACTGCCGCGTCTTCCCCGGCTCCGCGTTGTTCCCTTCCTAGGCCTCGTCGTCGTCCACTGCCGTGGTGCTCTCGGTGCGGCGTGGTCAACGTGGTCAACGACTGACTTCCATCGGAAGAGTACTGTACGTGGAGAGGCTGACAGCTGGGTCCACGGCAGCCGCAAGGAAGTGCCTCCTTATTACGTGCAGAATAATCATTCCTCCACCTGATAGCGGGGACCCACCGGACGGGCCACCGTATTTCGCGAATAAAACATTTCCCCCTGACTGCTGGGACCTACCAGCTACATCTTCGCACGCAAGGAAGTGCGTCCATATTACGGGCAAAAAAAATGATTCGCCCCTGACTGCTGGGACCCACCAGCTACATCTTCGCACGCAAGGAAGTGCGTCTGGGCAAAAAAAACGATTCACCCCCCTAACTGCTGGGACCTACCAGCTACAACTTCGCACGCTAGGAATTGCGTGACAGTCGGGACCCACCTGGTCGAAGCGTACGTAGCATTGGCATTCTGGTCACGAACATGTACATACATACTAGTCAATGTAGAGGCGCGCACGTGTTGTAGTAGAGGCGCGCACATAGCATGTACACGTACATACAACGGCCAGGGTGCAAGAAAGTAAATACGGCCATGTACGTACATACGGGCGGGGTCTCGAATGCCTACTTGTGCATACGTACGGCCAGGGCTCGTGTACTTGGCTGGGTCGGAATGGAGAAACTGCATCGTCATCGTGTTGATGGGGAGGCAACGGAATGCGTCGTGTTCATGGGGAGGCAATGGAATGCATCATGTTCATCGGGAGGCAACAGAACGCATGGGAGCCAACCGGCTTGGACGGAACAGGCGATGGGAACGAGGCCTGGCATACCGCAGAACGGAGGAAACGGCCTTGTGTTCGACCGGCCACGTTCGAAACGGGATCATGTTCATCGGGAGGGGTCTGGCGTACCGCAAAACGGAGGAAACGGACCTCCTACGGTTGAAACGGGGGTCCTGTTGATCGGGAGGGGTGTGGCGTGCCACAAAACGGACGAAACGGACTTGTGTTGGAGCGCTACGGTCGAAATGGGGGTCCTGTTCATCGGGAGGGGTGTGGCGTACCGCAAAACGGGACTCCACGGGATACTGTTCATCTCCACCGTCGACCTCCTCCAGCCTCCACGGGCTACTGTTCATCCACCATCGACCTCCTCCAGCCTCCACCTGCGACTGTTCATCCACGAGCTCCTGTTCATCCAGCCTCCACCGTGCGCTACTCCACCGGCTACTGTTCAACCACCCCTCTCCATGGACTCCTATTCAACCACCCCTCCATGGGGCTACTGTTCATCCACCCCTCCACCGTCTACTGTTCATCCAGCCCTCCACGGGGTCCTGTTCATCCAGCCCCAACCGGCTCGATCGATCGGGGTCTTGTTCATCCAGAGGCAACGCCACGGGGTCCTGTTCATCCACCCCCACCGCTCACAGTTCATCCAACCCCCCCCCCCCCCCCGCAATGCTCACTGTTCATCTAGAGGCAGCATCGATCGGCTTCAGTTAGTAGCAGTAGCGAAGGAATCACTCGATCGGGTTCAGTTAACAGCCATCGATCGATCGCTCGGGTTCAGTAACGCGTAGCCTGAAGTGCAATCGCCCGGGTTCAGTTAGATCCCAATGCGCCGCTCGGGTTCAGTTAGAGCCAACGCCTCACACATGCGCGCGTATTTGTACGAGAGAAACATGCATCACTCGGCCCCCGACCTCCCACCGTAACCGGGAACTCACTGAAATTTTCCTCGCCCTCGCTTCTACCACGGTTTTTTCCATCATGGACGGCCCAAAGAATGTCATACAGCTGCGTCTCCGGCCCGCCTAGGATGAAAAACCCATTTTCTATCATGACTTTTTGTCATAGAAGTAGGAGCCCACCACATCTATGATGATACCGGGATTTGTCACAATTATCGTCATAGAAGTGTCATAAGTGTGACAGAAAAAAAATTCGTTCGACCCAAAATGTCTCGGATGTGTCTTTTTTTTGTAGTGCTCGGCGCCGTCGAACGGAGACATGATGCACGTCCTCCCTTTCCGCCAGCGGCCGGGATGCGTCCGAATCAGTGACCAATGGTGTGTGAGAGAGAGAGGACACCGCAGCCTTGTGTGAGATACTCTAAAGAGAGACAAACCCAGGCAGGCAGGTTCCATAAAAATCACTTTATCTGTGTACGTGCCATTGAGCGATATAACTTTATTTAAAAATAAGCGCCAATGCATCAAGTTGAACTTTGTTTCGTGCACGCGTGGTACATGACCTCCGTAGGTAAACAACCGCTACACGCATTCAAATTAGCACATGGGCTGCCATTTCGTACATAAACAAGCTCCACCGTGTACCCACGCGGGTGTGGCTGGACACGAAGCGTGAGTACGTGCACGGTGCACCTATTCTCTTCTTGTATACGTACACCAGCTACGTGGGGTTGTGTGAGAGAGATACAAACATAGAGAGATATAGTTTGTGGGTTCGTGAGAGTTTTTTGGGGGGGGGGGTCAATCAAAAAATGTAACACATGCAATGTATGTGAAATAGAGTCCTGGATATATCATATATATAGAGGGGGCGATCCACGAGAAGAGAGTGGAGGTATCATCGGCTTGAGGTGTCCATAGAATCGAAGAGAGGAATGATGTATGTGTGTGTGCGCGCGCGATCGATAGAGAGTGCCATCGAATTTGTGTGTGCCCACGTCAAAGATATAGAGTGGCTGGCCTACTGGAATGTGAGAGGGGACATGTGTAGTTTGTCTCTGTAGCATGGATACCTACCTACAGCGCTCGACTATCGGTGTGTGGTGGGGGGGAGGGAGGCCTAATTAACTATAGAGGTACAATGGCTGTATATGTGTGGAGGAGGAGACAGGCCTACCTCATGTATTAAGGGAATCGATCTACCTCATGTATTAAGGGAGATCGATCGGTATCCATGCATATGTGTAGGAGAGTAATAAGGTTGGGAGAGAGATAGAGCTAGAGTGTTGGAGGGGGTGGTAGTGGAGTTGCTTCTAACAAATGGTGGGAGAGGCTTGCTAGCGGAGGGTACGCCTGCAATATCAATAAGAAAGGGGATGGCTGCCTGTCTGTGCATGTGCATGTGAGAGACGGGTCAGGAGGCATGCACGAATGATGAGGGGGGACGATATGGTTGTGGTAAGCAGACGTAACTACATAGGAAGATCAAACGTCCTTTGTCAGAGAAAGGAGAGACATAACTTGTGAGGTACGTCGATCAATGGGGGGAGGAATAGTTAAAGTCGGCCTAGGTATATGTTGGGAGATCGATCGGTATACATGCATGTGTGTGTTAGAAGCAAATAAGGCACGTGGAGAAGGATAGAGAGAGAGGGATGCATCTAGGAGGTGGTGCGAGAGGCATACTATATCAAGGGGGAAGGAATGTGCGAGTACGAGATCGATGAAAAGAGTGGTGGGAGTGAGGCATGGACGGTGATAAGAGAAGAGGGGAAGCTTGTGTTTGTGCTAGGCACAGCTGGCTAGAGATGCATATCGGTCGACGTGTGCCGTAAAGAAGGAGCTGGGGGGGGGGCTACACACACCATGGGTGAACGACCTAAAGTGAAAAGACGAATTTGCGCGATGGAGTTAGAGAATGCTGAGGGAGGGTGAGAGTGATGCGGGCTTGTGCATGCATGAGAGAAAGTTAGCGCTAGCTACAAAGATAAGAGGATTGTGTGGGTGTAAAAGACGAATAGAGATCATACTTCATTATAAAAAGCGAATTCGGATATTTGAAGAATTTATCGTAGTGTTTTAAATCGACGCATGTGTGAATGTATATAACGGTGATACACATGGTGTGGTTATGAGCATGTTATACTACATATAATATATTTTATCTCCGCTCTTATAAAAAAACACCCCTTGATCATGTTGATGTTCTATGGAACGCATGGGCATCTTGCTAGTACTACGTGTAATATATAGAACATTGATTATAATTTGGGCTAATGTGTGGCTTTTGCAGCACAGGTATAAATACTTGTCATAATGTAGGGGGCGGGGCACTATACTTTGTGTGATAAACACAGTGTACGTTTGGAACATGGTTTAGATTATGAATATATAGTTAGTACATCAAATGTACTATTATTTGGAATCAACATCAAGTGTATTCAAAAAATAGAATTTGAGTTCATGTAGTACACATAGTTCATATCAATATCTATAGTAATCATGTGGTGTGTTATTAAGGTAATGCACGAATGATGGTTGAAGTTGGCCACAATCATGATTGTAGATTCTTATTGAAATAGAGAAACGAACTCAAATTCAATTTGAATAGCAGCGGTAGTATAGACATTTGGAATGCACTGAAATGTTGGTATGAGTAGCTTACATGCATTATACAGAAAGCAAAAAAAATTAATTGGACATAACATGGATTCATACTCCCCCCTTCCATCTATATAGGGCGTAATGCATTTTTTAAGACCGCCTTTGACTATTGACAAGATTAATAGTACATGACATGCACAATGTGAAAATTATATAATTGAAAGCTCCTTCCACATGCGAATTTAATGATGTGCTTTGTGTAAGTTGCATGTCATATATTATTGATGTAATATTTGGTCAAAGTTTGCATCGAAAAACGCATTAGGCCCTACATAGATGGAAGAAGGGAGTAGCTTTGAATAGCATTTGTATTGTAAAACGGGGCAATACTCTCTCTTTGTGTGGTGTGAATAGTTTTATTTTTTTTGTTCTCTTTTTGGTTGAGGGAAGTTTGAATTGATTTGGTACGTACAAGTACAATATTACACGTTAGGCTTGTCCTAAAATTCAACCCGCGCCTTGTTATATCCCAAAATTCAGATATCGTGCTCCCAAAACTGGTGCCTTCACAACCCGCGCCTTGCTATCCTGAAATTACAATGCGCGTGAAAACTCCCTCCAGCTGCCAAATCCCGACACACGAAATCCCCCGTCTAACCCTGAGCCGAAAGGGCCACTAGTTCAAATCGGTGGGGGTACTTTTGTAACACACCCTACATTTTGGACAGGCGCGTCCCTAAGTCATGGTTCACCCCCTCCCATCGCCTCCTTTTGGCCATTCGAAATCCCAGGCCGCCATAACCTCTCCACTCCAGCCGCGAAACCCCACACGCCTCCATCCGCCACCTCACCGCTGCCCAGCCGGAGCCTCTTCCCTGATGACGTTGTCCACCGCAACTGCTCGACGTCCCTCGTCCACCTCCCCGGATGAGGATCCGTCGTCCATCTCGTCGTCCCGCCGATTCAGCCGCCCCGTCCTCCACCTCCAAGGAGCTGCTCTGACGATCGCCTCATCTATCCCGGCTGCTCCAACCCCACTGCTCCACCTTAACCTCCTCCACCGGAACCGCTGCATCCTCACCAACTCCTCGGACGAATCTGAGGCCTACTCGCCGCCACCAAATAGGTTCTACACTCATCGCATCGCACCTTGTCCTTAACTCTACCTCCCGGCGCTGACGGTGCTCCATCCCGCACCCCCATGGAGTGGCTACCTTGAAGCCGGCGCCACAGGCGACATCTCCACGACGGCTCTCCCCCAGTGAGAGGCCCCTTCGGTGGCGGCGCCCATACCAGCCGGATCTGCTGCTGCTGCTCCGGCTCTCGCTCGCTCGCGGTGCTGCTCCTGCTCCGGCTCTCGCTCGCGCTGCTGCTACTCTCCCCCTTGCTCGTACTGCTGCTCTGCTCCGATTTAACTACACTTCAGTCGAAGAATCAAATCTTGAGTCAGTCGATTTTCAGGGGGGGCTCACCGGAGTTAAAGAGGAACCACCCGCAGCGGGGACGGGGGCTCACCGGAGATGTACCCCACCATCTATCTTAGGGTTCAGGGTGGGGGCGGTGGGCCTAGAGGGCTGATACATCTCCAACGTATCTATAATTTTTTATTGTTCCATGCTATTATATTACCCGTTTTGGATGTTTATGGGCTTTACTATACACTTTTATATCATTTTTCGGACTAACCAAATTAACCGGAGGCCCAACCCAAATTGCAGATTTTTTGCCTATTTCAGTGTTTCGTAGAAAAGGAATATCAAACGGAGTCCAAACGGAATGAAAGCTTTGGGAGAGTTATTTTTGGAACGGAAGCAATCCAGGAGACTTGGAGTAGACGTTAGGGAAGCTTTGAGGTGGCCACGAGGGTCAGGGGCGTGCTCTACCCCCTTGGGCACGCCCCCACCCTCGTGGGACCCCGGTGGCTCCCCTGACCGACTTATTTCGCCTATATATATCCATATACCCTAAAAACATCGAGGAGCACCATAGATCGGGAGTTCCGCCGCCGCAAGCCTTTGTAGCCACAAAAAACAAATCGGGACCCTGTTCCGGCACCCTGCCGGAGGGGGGATCCTTCACTGGTGGCCATCTTCATCATCCCGGTGCTCTCCATGACGAGGAGGGAGTAGTTCACCCTCGGGGCTGAGCATATGTACCAGTAGCTATCTGTTTGATCTCTCTCTCTCTCTCTCTCTCTCGTATTCTTGAGGTGATACGATCTTGATGTATCGCGAGCTTTGCTATTATAGTTGGATCTTATGATGTTTCTCCCCCTCTACTCTCTTGTAATGGATTGAGTTTTTCCTTTGAAGTTATCTTATCGGATTGAGTCTTTAAGGATTTGAGAACACTTGATGTATGTCTTGCCGTGCTTATCTATGGTGACAATGGGATATTCACGTGATCTACTTGATGTATGTTCTGGTGATCAACTTGCGGGTTCACCTTGTGAACTTATGCATAGGGGTTGGCACATGTTTTTGTCTTAACTCTCCGGTATAAACTTTGGGGCAATCTTTGAAGTACTTTGTGTTGGTTGAATAGATGAATCTTAGATTGTGTGATGCATATCGTGTAATCATGCCCACGGATACTTCAGGTGACATTGGAGTATCTAGGTGACTTAAGGTGTTATTCTAGTACGAACTCTATGATAGGTCGAACGGAAAGAATGGCTTCTGGTTATTTTTCTACGGACTCTTGAATAGATCAATCAGAAAGGATAACTTTGAGGTGGTTTCATACCCTACCATAATCTCTTCGTTTTTTCTCCGCTATTAGTGACTTTGGTGTGACTCTTTGTTGCATGTTGAGGGATAGTTATATGATCCAATTATGTTATTATTTTTGAGAGAACTTGCACTAGTGAAAGTAAGAACCCTAGGCCTTGTTTCCTACCATTGCGATACCGTTTACGCTCACTTTTATCATTAGTTACCCTGTTTTTTTTATATTTTCAGATTACAAATACCCATATCTACCATCCATATTACACTTGTATCACCAACTCTTCGCCGAATTAGTGCACTTATACAATTTACCATTGTATTGGGTGTGTTGGGGACACAAGAGACTCTTTGTTATTTGGTTGCAGGGTTGTTTGAGAGAGACCATCTTCATCCTACGCATCCCACGGATTGATAAACCTTAGGTCATCCACTTGAGGGAAAATTGCTACTGTCGTACAAACCTCTGCACTTGGAGGCCAACAACGTCTACAAGGAGAAGGTTGCGTAGTAGACATCAAGCTCTTTTCTGGCGTCGTTGCTGGGGAGGTTAGTGCTTGAAGGTATATCTTTAGATCTTGCAATCGAATCTTTTGTTTCTTGTTTTATCACTAGTTTAGTCTATAAAAGAAAACTACAAAAAAATGGAATTGAGTTTGCGTCATACGCTTCATCTTTTTAATATCTTTCGTGAAAATGATGGGAAGGAAAATTGTGCTCAATTGCAAGAAGAAGAATGCATTAAAATGTTTGGTACTAGATCTTTGTATGATGAGCATGATTGCAATGTTGTTAGTATGAATTCCTTGAATATCCTTAGTACTAATGATGATTGCATTAGTAATGATAAAAATGTCTCTTATAAGCATGTCAATTTTTGTGGAGTGCATAGAACCTGCAAGCACACACCAAATAGGGAAGATAGATTTTGCAAGAGGCATAAGTATTTAGAAACTAAATGGTTGCAAGAAAGGCTAGATGTTTGTGCTGAAAATTTAATTTTTTTTGCCATACTTGTGAACTTTGCAATGAACACGGTCATTTAAATCTCCAATGTAAATTGTTTCATGATCAACTCGTGTCCAAAAATTGTGATGACTTGATTTCCCTTGCACATCATAATGAATTTAGTTTGCTTTTGGGTTATGAAGAAATGAAACGCATAACTATGCATATTCTAGAATATAACCTTGAGAAATTCCTTGATATTGATCTAGAGGAAATTTATATGTATTGTGCGGTGAATTGCATTGAAAATCTTTATATTGCCAATTACATAAAGAAAAGAAATCAAATAGAAGATGAAGATAATACTAATGAAAGGGAAGAGACTTCCCAATATCCTCATATTATTCCCTATGATGAATTAGGTAATGAGGAGGAGCTTTCTATTCAACCAATCTCATTAATAAGGAGCTCAAAAAATAGGGTTAAACCCACACATGATGTGAAGAAGAAAAAGAAAAGACGGAGAAGCAAAGGTAGAAAGGTATCCCTACCAAATGATGTTTCTCCTATTACTCATTGTGATGATGATAATTGCTATACTATTTGTGCTATCCATACTATTAATGATGAGAGTGATTATGCTTATGATATTAAAAGGCCCAAGCTTGGGGATGCTATGTTTGATGAGAATGACATGTTTGAGAATATATTTGCTACAATTAATGTTTGTCCTAAGCTTGGAGATGCTATGTTTAATGAAGATGATATTTTTAGCCTCCCAAGTTTTGATGAGCAAATTTATTAAGATGATAGCATGCCTCCTATTTATGATGGTTATATTGATGAAAGTGGATTTGGAGACTTTATTAAGTGATGAATCCACTATTTTGGAAGAGGTTTCAATTGATTATGATGAGAACAAAGTAGCTACTTATGATGATTATTGTGATGAAACTTATGCTATAAAAAGTAGTGATGATTATATTTATAAAACTTGTCATGATCATGATTACCCTTTTTCTGAACATTACTCTATCAATGTGGAAACAATTTATAGTATTCGAGACTCTTACGATACTCCCACTATTCCGAATTAGAAGAATTTTGCTTATGTGGAGAGTAATAAAAATTCTATGCTTGTAAATCATGAAAAGAATGCTTTATGTGATGGTAATATTGTTGAATTCATTCATGATGCTACTGAAAATTATTATGAGGGAGGAACATATGCTTGTAGGAATTGCAATAATATCAAGTTTCCTCTCTATGTGCTTAAAATCTTGAAGTTATGCTTGTTTTGCCTTCCTATGCTAGTTGATCATTGTTCCCATTATTTGTTTTCTCACAAAATCCCTATGCACAAGAAGTGAGTTAGGCTTAAATATGCTACTCATATGCTTCATGATGCTCCCGTTATGTTTCAATTCTTATCTTTTATGTGAGCATCATTATCATCATCATGCCTACCTAGAAAGGCATTAAAGAAAAGCGCTTGTTGGGAGACAACCCAATATTTACCCTTATTGTTTTTGTATGTCCACATGATTATGATACTGTAGTAATCATGTTTTATAGCTTTTGTTTCAATAAAGTGCCAAGTAAGACCTTTAGGATAGCTTGTGATAGTTGTGTTGATCCTCCTGAAAATCAGAAACTTTTGCTCACAGTAAATTAGTTTTGGTCTTTCACAGAAACGTGATCTTGATCTGATTCTTTTTGCTCTAGATTGGCACACAATTTTCTCAGGCTTACCTAATTTGGTAGGATTTGTGGAGTTCCAGAAGTATAGGTTTTATATAGATTACTAGAGACTGTTCTGTTTTTGACAGATTCTGTTTTTATTTGTGTTGTTTGCTTATTTTGATGAATCTATGCGTAGTATCGGAGGGTATGAACCATAGAAAAGTTGGAATACAGTAGATATTACACAAATATGAATTTATAATGAGTTCACAACAGTACCTAAGTGGTGGTTTTATTTTCTTATACTAACGGAGCTTACGAGTTTTCTGTTGAGTTTTGTGTTGTGAAGTTTTCAACTTTTGGGTAAAGATTCGATGGACTACGGAATAAGGAGTGGCAAGAGCCTAAGCTTGGGGATTCCCAAGGCACCCCAAGGTAATATTGAAGGAAAACCAAGAGCCTAAGCTTGGGGATACCCCGGATGGCATCCCCTCTTTCGTCTTCGTTCATCGGTAACTTTACTTGGAGCTATATTTTTATTCACCACATGATATGTGTTTTGCTTGGAGCGTCATTTCATTTTGTTTTGTTTTTCTTCCTGTTTGAATAAAATACCAAGATCTGAAATTCTTAAATGTTAGAGATTCTTCACATAGTTACATAATTATTCGATTACTCATTGATCTTCACTTATATCTTTCGGAGTACTTTGTCATTTGCTCTAGTGCTTCACTTATATCTTTTTAGAGCACGGCGGTGGTTTTATTTTGTAGAAATTGTTGATCTCTCATGCTTCACTTATATCATTTTCATATTATTTTAGAACAGCATGGTATTTGCTATGGTTATAAAATTGGTCCTAGAATGGTGGGCATCCAAGTTGGGTATAATAAAAATTATCATAGAAACTGCATTGGATGCTATGATCAATTTGATACTTGATAATTGTTTTGAGATATAAAGGTGGTAATGTTAGATTCATGCTAGTTGGGTAATTATGAAATAAATAAATACTTGTGTTAAAGTTGGCAAGTGTCGTAGCATGCACGTATGGTAAAAGTTATGTAACAAATTTGTAGCATGGGGTGCTCTTTGATTGCCTTCCTTATGAGTGGAGGTCGGGATCGCCCGATGGTTAACTCCTACCAACCCTTCCCCTAGGAGCATGCATAGTAGTACTTTGCTTCGAGGGCTAATAAACTTTTGCAATAAGTATATCAGTTCTTTATGACTAATGTGAGTCCATAGATTATACGCACTCTTACCCTTCCATCATTGCTAGCCTCTACGGTACCGCACATTGCCCTTTCTCACCTTGAGAGTTGGTGCAAACTTCGCCGGTGCATCCAAAACCCCGTGATACGATACGCTCTATCACACATAAACCTCCTTATATCTTCCTCAAAACAGCCACCATACCTACCTATTATGGCATTTCCATAGCCATTCCGAGATATATTTCCATGCAACTTTCCGCCATTCCATTTATTATGACATGTTTCATCATTGTCATATATTTCCTTGCATGATCATGTAGTTGACATCGTATTTGTGGCAAGGCCACCTTCATAATTTTTTCATACATGTCGCTCTTGATTCATTGCATATCCCGGTACACAGCCGGAGGCATTCACATAGAGTCATATTTTTGTTCTAGTATCGAGTTGTAATCCATGAGTTGTAAATAAATAGAAGTGTGATGATCATCATTATTAGAGCATTGTCCCTTGAAAAAAAGAAAGGCCAAATAAAAAAAGGCCCAAAAAAAGTACAAATTAAAAATGCCCCAAAAAAGAGAAATAAAGGGGATAATGTTACTATCCTTTTCCACACTTGTGCTTCAAAGTAGCACCATGTTCTTCATATAGAGAGTCTCTTATTTTGTCACTTTCATCTACTAGTGGGAATTTTTCATTATATAACTTGGCTTGTATATTCCAACGATGGGCTTCCTCAAAATGCCCTAGGTCTTCGTGAGCAAGCAAGTTGGATGGACACCCACTTAGTTTCTTTTGTTGAGCTTTCATACATTTATAGCTCTAGTACATCCGTTGCATGGCAATCCCTACTCCTTGCATTGACATCAATTGATGGGCATCTTCATAGCTCGTTGATTAGCCTCGTCAATGTGAGACTTTCTCCTTTTTTGTCTTCTTCACACAACCTCCATCATCATATTCTATTCCACCCATAGTGCTATATCCATGGCTTATGCTCATGTATTGCGTGAGAGTGAAAAAAGCTGAAGCGCGTTAAAAAGTATGAACCAATTGCTTGGCTAAAACCGGGGTTGTGCATGATGGGAGTATTTTGTGTGACGAAAATGAAGCATAGCCTAACTATATGACTTTGTAGGGATAAGCTTTCTTTGGATATGTTATTTTGATAAGACATGATTACTTGTTAGTATGCTTGAAGTATTACTATTTTTAAGTCAACATGAACTTTTATCTTGAATCATTTGGATCTGAACATTCATGCCACAATAAAGAAAATTACATTGAGAAATATGCTAGGTAGCATTCCACATCAAAAATTCTGTTTTTATCAACCTACTCGAGGACGAGCAGGAATTAAGCTTGGGGATGCTTGATACGTCTCCAACGTATATATAATCTTTGATTGTTCCATGCTATTATATTACCCGATTGGGATGTTTATGGGCTTTACTATAAACTTTTATATCATTTTTGGGACTAACCTATTAACCGGAGGCCCGACCCAAATTGTTGTTTTTTTTGCCTATTTCAGTGTTTCGCAGCAAAGGAATATCAAACGGAGTCCAAACGGAATGAAACCTTCAGGAGAGTTATTTTTGGAACGGAAGCAATCCAGGAGACTTGGAGTAGACATCAGGGAAGCTTCTAGGTGGCCACGAGGGTCACGGGTGCGCTGATACGTCTACAACGTATCTATAATTTATGAAGTATTCATGCTGTTATATTATCTGTTTTGGATGTTTATGGGCTTTACTAAGCTTATATAACCGGAGGCCCAACCCAAATTGTTGTTTTCTTGCCTATTTCAATGTTTCGAAGAAAAGGAATATCAAACGGAGTGTAAACGGAATGAAACCTTCGGGAGAGTTATTTTTGGAACGGAAGCAATCCAGGAGACATGGAGTAGACGTCAGGGAAGCTTCAAGGTGGCCACGAGGGTCAGGGGCGCGCCCTACCCCCCGGGCGCGCCCCCACCCTCGTGGGCCCCTCGTGGCTCCCCTGGCCGACTTCTTTCACCTATATATATCCATATACCCTAAAAACATCGAGGAGCACAATAGATCGGGAGTTCCGCCGCCGCAAGCCTCTGTAGCCACCAAAAACCAATCGGGACCCTGTTCCGGCACCCTGTCGGAGGGGGGATCCCTCACCGGTGGCCATCTTCATCATCCCGGCGCTCTCCATGACGAGGAGGGAGTAGTTCACCCTCGGGGATGAGGGTATGTACCAGTAGCTATGTGTTTGATCTCTCTCTCTCTCTCGTGTTCTTGAGGTGATACGATCTTGATATATCGCGAGCTTTGCTATTATAGTTGGATCTTATGATGTTTCTCCCCCTCTACTCTCCTGTAATGGATTGAGTTTTCCCTTTGAAGTTATCTTGTCGGATTGAGTCTTTAAGGATTTGAGAACACTTGATGTATGTCTTGCCGTGCTTATCTGTGGTGACAATGGGATATTCACGTGATCTACTTCATGTATGTTTTGGTGATCAACTTGCGGGTTCACCTTGTGAACTTGTGCATAGGGGTTGGCACACATTTTCATCTTTAATCTCTCGTAGAAACTTTGGGGCACTCTTTGAAGTACTTTGTGTTGGTTGAATAAATGAATCTGAGATTGTGTGATGCATATCGTATAATCATACCCACGGATACTTGAGGTGACATTGGAGTATCTAGGTGACATTAGGGTTTTGGTTGATTTGTATATTAAGGTGTTATTCTAGTACAAACTCTATGATAGATCGAACGGAAAGAATAGCTACGTGTTATTTTACTACGGACTCTTGAATAGATCGATCAGACAGGATTACTTTGAGGTGGTTTCGTACCCTACAATAATCTCTTCATTTGTCTCCGCTATTAGTGATTTTGGAGTGACTCTTTGTTGCATGTTGATGGATAGTTATATGATCCAATTATGTTATTATTATTGAGAGAACTTGCACTTGTGAAAGTATGAACCCTAGGCCTTGTTTCCTACCATTGCAATACCGTTTGTGCTCACTTTTACCACTTGCTACCTTGCTGTTTTTATATTTTCATATTACAAAACCTTTATCTACCATCCATATTGCACTCGTATCGCCATCTCTTTGCCAAACTAGTGCGCATATACAATTTGCCATTGTATTGGGTGTGTTGGGGACACAAGAGACTGTCTGTTATTTGGTTGCAGGGTTGTTTGAGAGAGACCTTCTTCATCCTACGCCTCTCACAGATTGATAAACCTTAGGTCATCCACTTGAGGGAAATTTGCTACTGCCTACAAACCTCTGCACTTGGAGGCCCAACAACATCTACAAGGAGAAGGTTGCGTAGTAGGCATCAAGCTCTTTTCTGGCGCCGTTGCCGGGGAGGTTAGTGCTTGAAGGTATATCTTTAGATCTTGCAATCAAATCTTTTTGTTTCTTGTTTTATCACTAGTTTAGTCTATAAAAGAAAATTAAAAAAATGGAATTGAGTTTGCCTCATACGCTTCATCTTTTTAATATCTTTCGTGAGAATGATGGATAGGAAAATTGTGCCCAAGTGCTAGAAGAAGAAATCTATAAAATGTTTGGCACTAAATCTTTGAATGATGAGCATGATTGCAATGTTGTTAGTATGAACTCTTTGAATATCCATAGTACTAATAATGATTTCACTAGTCATGATGAAAATGTCTCTTATAAGCATGTCAATTTTTGTGGGGTGCATAGAGTTTGCAAGGACACACTAAATAGGGAAGATAGATTTTGCAAGAGGCATAAGTATTTAGAAACTAAATGGTTGCAAGAAAGGCTAGATGTGTGTGCTGAAAATTTAAAATTTCTTTACCGTACATGTGAACTTTGTAATGAACGTGGTCATTTAAATCTCCGATGCAAATTGTTTCATGATTGAATCATGTCCAAAAATTGTGATGACTTGATTTCCCTTGCACATCATAATGAACTTAGTTTGCTTTTGGGTTATGAAGAATTGAAACATTTAACTCAGCATATTCTAGAATATAACCTTGAGAAATTCCTTGATATTGATCTAGAGGAAATTTATACGTATTGTGCGGTGAATTGCATTGAAAATCCTTATATTTCCAATTACATAAAGAAAATAAAGCAAATAGAAGATGAAGAGAATACTAATGAAAGGTAACGAGGAGGAGCTTTCTATTCAACCAATCTCATTAAGAAGGAGCTCAAAAAAGAGGGTTAAACCCATACATGATGTGAAGAAGAAAAAGAAAAGACAGAGAAGCAAAGGTAGAAAGGTATCCCTCCCAAATGAAGTTTCTCCAATTACTCATTGTGATGATGATAATTGCTATACTATTGGTGCTATCCATACTATTAATGATGAGAGTGATTATGCTTAGGAAATGAAAAGGCACAAGCTTGGGGATGCTATGTTTGATGAGAATGACATGTTTGAGAATATATTTTCTGCAATTAATGTTTGTCCCAAGCTTGGGGATGTTACGTTTAATGAACAGGATATTTTTTGCCTCCCAAGTTTTGATGAGCAAATTTATTATGATAATAGCATGCCTGCTATTTATGATGGTTATATTGATGAAAGTGGGTTTGGAAGAGTGCCAACTTTAGGAAGTAATGATCCCACTATTTTGGAGGGTGTTGAATCTTATAATATCTATGAAAGTAGATTTGGAGAGGTCATGACTTTATTTAGTGATGAATCCACTATTTTGGAAGATGTTTCAATTGATTATGATGAGAACAAAGTTGCTACTTATGATGATTATTGTGATGAAACTGATGCTATAAAAAGTAGTGATGATTATATTTATAAAACTTGTCATGATTATGATTACCCTTTTTCTGAACATTACTCTTTTGATGTGGAAACAAATTATAGTATTCGAGTCTCTGATGATACTCCCACTATTCGGAATGAGAAGAATTTTGCTTATGTGGAGAGTAATAAAAATTCTATGCTTGTAGATCATGAAAAGAATGATTTAGGTGGTGATTATATTGTTGAATTCATTCGTTATGCTACTGAAAATTATTATGAGGGAGGAACGTATGCTTGTAGGAATTGCAATAATATCAAGTCTCCTCTCTATGTGCTTAAAATCTTGAAGTTATGCTTGTTTTGCCGTCCTATGCTAGTTGATTATTGTTCCCGTAAGTTTGCTCACAAAATTCCTATGCATAGGAAGTGGGTTAGGCTTAAATGTGCTAGTCATATGCTTCATGATGCTCCCATTATGTTTCAATTCTTATCTTTTATGTGAGCATCATTGTCATCATCATGCCTAGCTAGAAAGGCATTAAAGAAAAGCGCTTGTTGGGAGACAACCCAATATTTACCCTAACTGTTTTTGTGTGTTCACATGATTATGCTACTATAGTAATCATGTTTTATAGCTTTTGTTTCAATAAAGTGCCAAGTAAGACCTTTAGGATAGCTTACAGTGATAGTTGTGTTGATCCTGCTGAAAGTCGGAAACTTTTGCGACCAATAAATTGTTTTGATAATTCTCAGAAACCTTATTTTGATCTGATTCTTATTGCTCTGGATTGGTACACAAATTTCTCAGGTTTTCCTAATTTGGTATAATTTTTGGAGTTCCATAAGTATTCGAATGATACAGATTACTACAGACTGTTCTGTTTTTGACAGATTTTGTTTTCTATGTGTTGTTTGCTTATTTTTATGTATCTATGAGTGGTATCGGAGGGTATGAACCATAGAGAAGTTGGAATACAGTAGATATTACACCAATAAGAATTTAGAATGAGTACACAACAGTACCTAAGTGGTGGTTTTATTTTCTTATACTAACAGAGCTTACGAGTTTTCTGTTTAGTTTTGTGTTGTGAAGTTTTCATGTTTTGGGTAAAGATTCGATGGACTATTGAATAAGGAGTGGAAAGAGCCTAAGCTTGGGGATGACCAAGGCACCCCAAGGTAACATTCAAGGACAACCAAGAGCCTAAACTTGGGGATGCCCCGGTAGGCATGCCCTCTTTCGTCTTCATTCATCACTAACTTTACTTGGAGCTATATTTTTATTCACCAGACGATATGTGTTTTGCTTGGAGCGTCAATCTATTTTATTTTGTTTTCCTTGCTGTTTGAATAATATCCAAGATCTTAAATTCTTAAATTTTAGAGAGTCTTCACATAGTTACATAATTATTCAACTACTCATTGATCTTCACTTATATCTTTTTAGAGTAGTTTGTCATTTACTCGTGTGCTCCACTTATATCCTATGAGTAAATGGTTGAATGAGTTGAATATCATAAATCTGAAATTATATATGCTTCACATGCTTACCCCATGGGGAGACTGACTTCACATATAAGTAGAGGTATTAAATTTATTGAATGTTAGCAAACATAGTATTGGTCACTTGAACAATTCATGAAAGAATATTGAAGGAAGAGAGATTTCACATATAAATATACTATCTTGGACATCTTCTATGATTGTGAGCCCCATTAATTATTCTCAAACCTGAGCAAATTAGTTGAAGTTGGACAAGGAAGACAACATAATGAGTTATGCTTAGGTATATTTGTATAGAAGTTATATTGTTATAGATCCTCCAACATGTGGTGCTTGCTGTTTAGAATCCTTTGCTAGCCAAAATATCTGTACTAAGCGGGAATACTGCTTGTGCATCCAAATTCCTTGAACCAAGTTTCTTCAATGAGTGTCCACCATATCTACTTATATGCAGTATTTACCCGCCGTTCCAAGTAAATTTGCATGTGCCAAACTCTAAACCTTCAAATAATAATCTGTTTTGTATGCCTGAATCTCTCATGTAGCGACTAGGGGTTGTCAGTATCTTCCATGTTAGGTGGGTTATTCTCACGATGAGTGGACTCCGCTCATCATTCATGAGAAAAATGGCTGGTAACTGGGATGCCCAGTCCCATGATCAAAAGATCAAAGTCAAATCAAAATAATTGCAAACAAAACTCCCCTAGGATTGTTGTTAGTTGGAGGCATCCGTTGTTTCGGGCAAGCCATGGATTGATGATTGTTGGTGGATGGGGAGTAAAAACTTTACCATTCTGTTTGGGAACCGCCTATAATATATCTAGTATGGAAGATATCGGGAACTCTTGGTTGTTATGCTGACAATGAAAGCATACCTCTCAAAATTATTTTCATCTCTGTTTAAAAGCTTCGAGCTCTGGCACCTCTACAAATCCCTGCTTCCCTCTGTGAAGGGCCTATCTTTTACTTTTATGCAAGAGTCAGTAGTATTCCTTCTCATTCCAACCTACTCTTTAGTTGGCAAGCATCATGTGATGGGGAAAGATCTAAGCATATATGGCCATTCAAATATATTTGTTCATGAATTATTATTGTTGACAATGATCTAAATGATAAGTAAGTTGGGAGGCGAAACATTAAGCCCCTATCTTTCTCTGTGTTCGATAAATGCTATTTGTTCTAAAAATATGCTTTGAGTGGTAGCAATCATGGAAGACTATATGATAGTTGAATATGTGGGATTTGCTAAATCAAAGCTCTTACAAAGACCCTTCCTGAAAATAAGATGAATTGCAATTGTTTCATGACTGAGAACATAGTTTGCTAGTTTTCAAGAAAGTTTATGGTCTATGCTTTAACATTTTAATAGCTTGTTAATTGATTGTGAGAAGTTTTATGAGATAATCTGTTGTTATGACATATAATAATGCTAGAAAAGGGTGATTGAAATTATCATTGATCAAACTTGTGCACCTGCTAGCATTCACACTCCATAAATTATTTCTTTTATCATTTACCTACTCGAGGACGAGCAGGAATTAAGCTTGGGGATGCTGATACGTCTCCAACGTATCTACAATTTATGAAGTACTCATGCTATTATATTATCTGTTTTGGATGTTTATGGGATTTACTAAGCACTTTTACATTATTTTTGGGACTAACCTATTAATCGGAGGCCCAGCCCAAATTGTTGTTTTCTTTCCTATTTCAGTGTTTCGAAGAAAAGGAATATCAAACAGAGTCCAAATGGAATGAAACTTTCGGGAGAGTTATATTTGGAACGGAAGCAATCCAGGAGACTTGGAGTAGATGTCAGGGAAGCTTCAAGGTGTCCACGAGGGTCAGGGGTGCGCCCTACCCTCCTGGGCGCGCCCCCACCCTCGTGGGCCCTTCATGGCTCCCATGACTGACTTCTTTCACCTATATATATATATCCATATACCCTAAAAACATCGAGGAGCACAATAGATCGGGAGTTTCACCGCCGCAAGCCTCTGTAGCCACCAAAAACCAATCGGGACCATATTTCGGCACCCTGCCAGACGGGGGATCCCTCACCGATGCCATCTTCATCATCCTGGCGCTCTCCATGACAAGGAGGGAGTAGTTCACCCTCGGGACTGAGGGTATGTACCAGTAGCTATGTGTTTGATCTCTCTCTCTCTCGCGTGTTCTTGAGGTGATACGACCTTGATGTATCGCGAGCTTTACTATTATAGTTGGATCTTATGATGTTTCTCCCCCTCTACTCTCTTGTAATGGATTGAGTTTTCCCTTTGAAGTTATCTTGTCGGATTGAGTCTCTAAGGATTTGAGAACACTTGATGTATGTCTTGCCGTGCTTATCTGTGGTGACAATGGGTTCACGTGATCTACTTGATGTATGTTTTGGTAATCAACTTGCGGGTTCACCTTGTGAACTTATGCATAGGGGTTGGCACACGTTTTCGTCTTGACTCTTCGGTAGAAACTTTGGGGCACTCGTTGAAGTGCTTTGTGTTGGTTGAATAGATGAATATGAGATTGTGTGATGCATATCGTATAATCATACCCACTGATACTTGAGGTGACATTGGAGTATCTAGGTGACATTAGGGTTTTGGTTGATTTGTTTCTTAAGCTGTTATTCTAGTACGAACTCTATGATAGATCGAACGGAAAGAATAGCTACGTGTTATTTTACTACGAACGCTTGAATAGATCGATCATAAAGGATAACTTTGAGGTGGTTTCGTACCCTAAAATAATCTCTTCGTTTGTTCTCCGCTATTAGTGACTTTGGAGTGACTCTTTGTTGCATGTTGAGGGATAGTTATATGATCCAATTCTGTTATTATTGTTGAGAGAACTTGCACAAGTGAAAGTATGAACCCTAGGACTTGTTTCCTACCCCTCTTGCTACCTTGCTATTTTTATATTTTCAGATTACAAAAACCTTTATCTACCATCCATATTGCACTTGTATCACCACCTCTTCGCCGAACTAGTGCACCAATACAATTTGCCATTGTATTGGGTGTGTTGGGGACACAAGAGACTCTTTGTTATTTGGCTACAGGGTTGGTTGAGAGAGACAATAATCATCCTACGCCTCCCACGGATTGATAAACCTTAGGTCATCCACTTGAGGGAAATTTGCTACTATCCTACAAACCTCTGCACTTGGAGGCCCAACAATGTCTACAAGAAGAAGGTTGTGTAGTAGACATCACGCGCCCTACCTCCTGGGTGCGCCCCACCCTCGTGGCCCCCCATGGCTCCCCTTACCGACTTCTTTCGCCTATATATATCCATATACCCTAATAACATCGAGGAGCACCATAGATCGGGAGTTCCGCCACCGCAAACCTCTATAGCCACCAAAAACCAATCGGGACCCTGTTTCGACACCCTGCCGGAGGGGGGGATCCCTCACCGGTGGCCATCTTCATCATCCCGGTGCTCTCCATGATGAGGAGGGAGTAGTTCACCCTCGGGGCTGAGGGTATGTACCAGTAGCTATTTGTTTGATCTCTCTCTCTCTCTCTCTCTCGTGTTCTTGACGTGATACGATCTTGATGTATCGTGAGCTTTGCTATTATAGTTGGAACTTATGATGTTTCTCCCCCTCTACTCTCTTGTAATGGATTGAGTTTTCCCTTTGAAATTATCTTATCGAATTTAGTATTTAAGGATTTCCGAACACTTGATTCATGTCTTGTCGTGCTTATCTGTGGTGACAATGGGATATTCACGTGATCTACTTCATGTATGTCTTGGTGATCAACTTGCGGGTTCACCTTGTGAACTTATGCATAGGGGTTGGCACACGTTTTCGTCTTAACTCTTCGGTAGAAACTTTGGGACACTCTTTGAAGTACTTTGTGTTGGTTGAATAGATGAATCTGAGATTGTCTGGTGCATATCGTATAATCATGCCCACAGATACTTGAGGTGACACTGGAGTATCTAGGTGACATTAGGGTTTTGATTGATTTGTGTCTTAAGGTGTTATTCTAGTACGAACTCTATGATACATCAAACGGAAAGAATAGCTTCGTGTTATTTTACTACAGACTCTTGAATAGATCGATCAGAAAGGATAACTTTGAGGTGGTTTCATACCTTACCATAATCTCTTCATTTGTTCTCCGCTATTAGTGACTTTGGAGTGACTCTTTGTTGCATGTTGAGGGATAGTTATATGATCCAATTATGTTATTATTGTTGAGAGAACTTACACTAGTGAAAGTATGAACCCTAGGCCTTGTTTCCGACCATTGCAATACCGTTTACGCTCACTTTTATCATTAGTTACCTTGCTGTTTTTATATTTTCAGATTACAAATACCCACATCTACCATCCATATTACACTTGTATCACCATCTCTTCGCCGAACTAGTGCACCTATACAATTTACCATTGTATTGGGTGTGTTGGGGACACAAGAGACTCTTTGTTATTTGGTTGCAGGGTTGTTTGAGAGAGACCATCTTCATCCTACGCCTCCCACGGATTGGTAAACCTTAGGTCATCCACTTGAGGGAAATTTGCTACTGTCCTACAAACCTCTGCACTTGGAGGCCCAACAACGTCTACAAGGAGAAGGTTGCATAGTAGAGATCAAGGGCTGGCCGGGGCGGCGGCGGACCGGCGGTGGGGAGTTGGTTCGGGGCGGCGAGGCGGCTTTGGGGCCGGCGGTTCGGCTGATGGTGGCTGGCGGCTCAGGGGGGTGCAGGTTGAAGATGAACTGCAGGCCTTCCCTAAACTACATGTCAAGTGCCTCTCTGCTACCATTGCGTTCAGTTTCGACTGTAACATTCAGATTCCCCAGTAAATTTTAGTTTCGACAGTTAAGTTCAGAGTCAACAATTTTGACCTCATCTATTGTAGTCAGGTGGTTTTTGGTGACGTAAATTTTACATCTATTTTACATCATATATTAGAGATGCTATTAGAATCCCACTTGAGATTGACGATGTCTGTCTTGTGCTGCTTCAGCCTTGACGTCTTACGGCTCACCGGAGCTGCTCCAACGACAGAATGATCCATCACAACAGAGCAGTGCCCTGGACGCCGTCTATAGATTCCTCAAATCTTCCTCCACACCTCCAACAGCCACCTCCGCCTCAACTGCTTCAGCGACCAACCCAATGATGCTGAGGTCAACACGGCTATGGCAAAGAGGTTGTACACTTGTTGCATCACTTATTACTATACATTCATGTCGATCCATTAGGGCTATTTTGGTTCAATAGAAAAACATAGCGATAGGGAATTTTCCTGTCGCACTCTGCTATTCAATTATGTGTTAAGTATCCTTTTGCCCTCAGTGGTGTCCATTTGCTCAGTTTTGCCCTCATATGTGAATTGTGCTCAGTTTTGCCCCTAGTCCGTGCGCACCGACTCGTTCCGTGAACTCTGTCATGTCTGTCAGGTCAACCTGTTGGCTCGGCCTTTACAGGTGGGACCAGGCGGCAGAGATGGCCAATTCTATTCAGACCGTTGAACGCGTGACTTGTGGGACCCAGCAGAGAGCCGTTTTGGGTGTGCTATATAAGCGAGCGACATCGGCGGTGACCATGGCGATAGAGAGCACGGAGGTGACCATGGAGAGAGAGAGAGAGAGAGAGAGAGAGAGCACGGCGGTGTGAAGCTAGCTGTGGAGGGCGCGGCAGCGTTGAGATCCCCTTCGGCTCCGAGGTCCATGTCTTCCTTGAGCTCCCGCGCCACCTCGTGGATGCAAAGCTGGGCGCGTGTGGACATGCCTATATTTGTCTGTCCGCGGTGCTGGGTGGGCATTGTTCGGAGGGTTTCTCACACACCGAGGAACAAGAATCGTCCGTTCTACGTGTGCAGCAAGAATGGGGTAAGAATTGGGGAAATTGCACCATTTACGTGGTCGGGATCTTTGAGCAATGATTTGATCTATTTGGTGTTCATGCAGGTGACATGCTTCTTTCTTTGGGTCGATGCTCTGGCCAAGACTCTGATGAATGAACTGCAAGAAGAGCTTGAAGAATGGTTCTGCATGCTGCCACGAATGGTAGTGGCCGCAGCACGAGCTTCGGAAAAAGAGATGGAGGGCGAAGCACGCACTGACAGAGAGCTAGCTGTTGAGCTTAGGATATTGAAGAAGAAGGTTAGGAAGCTTGAAAATCAAGCACAAATACCAATACCCATTTGCAATTACTTTTGGGCATTTGTAGGTATGGTAATCGCACTGGTTGTAATGTTGAAAATGTATGGAAAGGCATGAATTATGGAGGAATTTGTAAGCTTGAAATTGTATGAGAAATTTACCTAGTTTAAATGTTGGTCAAAGTTGTTTAAATGTTGAAAAAAGAGAAAAAGTTACCAACATTTAAATATGTTGAAAAAAGGAGAAGAAATGAGGAATTCAGAAACTTTTGATCAATGAAATGCAGTTCTCTCCTCTGCCTTTGTGTCAAAAAAAAGGTTCCTCTGTGGGCCAAATTCAGAGGGTAGAGCAAAGGGCAGGCTAGACTAATGGGCCAACTGCATCCAATTAGGCCCATTCGGGGGTTCTCTTGCGTGTTTTTTCTGTTTTCTATTCTGATTTAATTTAGGCAGTAAATCATAATGCTGAAACTTTTTGTGGAAGCTAATTGAATAATTCCAGAGCCAAACAATTAAGTTTAGAATTTTTTTGGACCTATTAAAATATTTAATAGCAATTTAATTACTCCAATTCAAATACACCATGATTTAAATCAAAGACCATGGAAAATGTGCCTCAGCTCTGGTAGAGGTTTACACCTAGTGCCAAAATAAATGAACATTTTATAAGGGCATTACATTGAGAAAAAAATAATTTGTCTAAAAAATGAAGGGTGGAAATTGCACAAAAAATTGGTGTGGCTGGGGACTCGAACCCAGGACCGCGTGGGTTTGTGGCGTTTAGTGCTGCGCTGGTAACCGCTAGGACAGATGGAAAGACTTTGACATGGGTAGGGAAGGAAGGTATACATAGTGAGACCGTGAATGTTTGCACACGCATGAGAGTGTTTTCTCTTTGTTTTGCACTGAAATTATGGAGGGTTGGAAATGTATGTTTGCACTACCACATGATTTTGGTTAGAGTGGCACTTGGTTTAGGGTTAGAGTGGCACTTGGTTTAGGATTTAAAGGGAATAAATTTACACGTTAGTTCATGACTTGGTTTTTTTTGAATGAAAGAGAGGGCTTCTCACCCCCTCCGATTTTGATTAATGAAAACCACAAGTTCTCGAACTTCATGACTTGGTTTAGGGAAGAAATGATATGTTTGGGCACGGACATTTTTTAACACACATAATAACTTAGATAAGATGCAACACACCGTACCCTTACATTAGGCAATAATAATAACTTGGACCCATAAGTTCACGGACACGACATGACACGACACGACACGACACAGCACGCACGACATAGAAAAGCAACAAAATAAAAACGAAACATGACGAGCTTGACTCCGGGCTTGAACATCTTCATCTTGACCTTCTTCTTCCACCTTGGTCGCGCGCCCCTTCAACACCGTCTTCAACTTCACACCTCCTCCTCCTCGTCGTAGGGAAGGGAGTGCATCTCGCCAGGAGTGGGGAAGATGCTCTCGTAGGTGGTGTAGATGTTGTACACCGTGAAGAAGATGGCCTCGCAGCCGCACCAAAAGACTTGGCCGAGGAGCTCGTGTGCGTCAAACGGGTTGGTGAAGGTGACTGTGAGCAGTAGGAGGATGCCGCCGCGGTCACGAACCTCGTTGAGGGTGAACATCCTAGGTGAGCCCTGTGGGAGGTGGGCATAGCCGGCTCTGAGAAGGCGCGGGTGAGTTTGACGGAACCCCTCCACCTTGAAATCGCCCACACACAGAGCTCCCTCTCCACGAGCACACTCGGTGGGTAGCACAACTCCGGCACGACAAACGGACGGTTGAAGGTTGGCTCGTTGAACTGTATCTTCACTCGGTCGCTTGGAGAGGGCTCGGTTGCTTGGGTGTTTGAAGTTGGAGAGAATGGATCAGATCTGGCTTGTGGGTGGGAGAGGAAGAGAGGCACCCCATTTATAGGCCTGTGGGTGGGAGAGGAAGAGAGAAAGGATGAGAATGGTGCGTGTGTGAATCCGGACGCGTCTGTGTATCTGTTATGTTTTGCACCCTTTAATTTTTTGCACGAAAATGATGCATGGGGCGCGTGTGTGCATCTGAATCACTACATAGCGAAGCTCTTTGACCGGGCCCGTGCATATGACTCGCTGTCGTAATCTGAACCACTGCCATAATGGCCTAACTCTGAATCAATACGTGCATGGCCACCTAGCCTAGCACGCATCTCAGCCACTCCCGTCTCGCCTCATTCGCCTCGCTAGCCTAGCGTGCCTCGCTCGCATGCATGCACATCCACCTCCCGCGCATGCAAACCCACATCGCCGCCCTTCCCATGCATGCAGGCCTGGAAAGGATAAGACGGGCTATTAACTGCTCAGGCCCAGACCACGAGACGGCCCAACGGTCCATCCAGCGCACCCGGTACTTGTTCAGGAAAACAATCTCCCAGACAATCAGATTGCATCTTGCAGATTACCCCCTTCCTCCCCACAGATTCCTTCTAGAAGGGTTAGATCGACGACTATTGATCAATGCTAGGGTTAGATGGACGGTCCTTGTTCAGCGCTAGGGTTAGCAGGGTTTGGGAGGGCTTTGGAGCAGTCAAAGCTATGTTTGACCAGATTTCAAATGAGCATAATAAATTAAATAAAAAACAAAAAAAATGAAAAACCTGCGCACATAGTCTTCTTATGTCATATACTAACGATTTAAGTTGATAAACAAGGTTTACATACATTTAAACGATAAGTTCATGTGTCTTATGTGATATCTCGAGTATCTCAAACTCTCTTGCATGAAGTGAAGAGAAGTGTTTTGGGCAAATGAACATGAAAATTTCAAAAACCTCACCACAGCTTCATTTTGGATTGACTAAGAAGGATCCAGGCTTAGTTTTTCATTTTGATGTTTTAGACTTGTTTAAATCTTGGTCAAAGTTAAGTTTGACCAGAATTCAAATGAGCAAAAAAAATTTAAAAAATCAAAAAATGGAAAAACCAGCGCACATAGTTTGTATATATAGAATATATGTGTAGGAAAGTTATTTGGATGATTTAGACAAGGTCGAAAAAAAACCTTGCATAGAAATGAGGCCGTTTACCCTACCTTTGGACCCCTTTTTTTAGCACATTTTTCATGAAAATTTCAAAAACCTCACCACAGCTTCATTTAGGATTGACTAAGAAGGATCCAGGATTAGTTTTTCATTTTGATGTTTTAGACTTGTCTAAATCTTGGTCAAAGTTAGGTTTGACCAGAATCCAAATGAGCAAAACAAAATTCACAAAAATCAAAAAAAGGAAAAACCATGTGCTCATTCAAACATCATCCAACAGATTTACAACATTATTCATACATAGTTCTAACATAGGTGCAACATCATTCAAACATAGTTCTAACATAGGTCCAACATCATCCAACAGCAATACAACATTATTCATAATGTTTCATAATTATTCATAGAGTTGGGGCTTCTGTCTGTTCCTTGAGCTTCTTGCCATCACTTTCCTCCTCATGCACCTTGTGCTCATTGATTCTTCTCTTCTCCTCTTGGTTGTCGGTACCTTGCGTGTCTTCTGCGAACCTACCATAGAGCTGTGCAAAACATAAAGGGTAATGAGATCATGTCAAGTGATAAATGTACAGTAGTATTTGACCCTTGCAAGATTTACATACCTAGCATAACTCACAACAACAGAGGGTTGGTCACCATTTGGAGCCTCACTTGGATCATCATTTGGAGCCTCACTTCGATCACCATGATCACCATTTGCAGCCTCACTTGGATCACCATTTGGAGCCTCACTTGAATCATTATTTGGAGGATATTTTGGATCATCGTCAAAATCATGCGGCTGTTGACCATCATCATTTGGAACCTCATCAAAATCCTCATCTGATGCAACCGACTGTTGACCATCATTTTCATCATTTGTTGAGGCAACCAGCTGTTGACCAACATTCAAAACACTCTCCGAATGCTGGATCTACTGTGTTATCACAATACTTACCAAAATGACCAGAACCACCACACCTTGTGCACTTACGCTTCCTCGCTCCAGGTCCAGCTCCTTTGTTGCGAGGTCTGATTCGACTCTTCCTTGGTCTACATGCTGCTCTCTTCAGAACTGGAGTGCAAAGCTTGAATCCAGGGTCCACCATGTCCCATTGTTGTTTTCCCTCCATAGCAGGCAAGGCATAAGCATATGTGGCTTTGAACCTTGCAACATAGTAGTAATCATGCACATATTATTGTATGTTCCCTGCTGGACTTGTGACAGAAGTGATGAAAAACAAGGCATGAATGCATGGCAACCCAGTTATCTGCCATTGCCTACAACTACAAGTTCTGGCTTCTAAATCCACTGGATATCTCCATTCCCTCTTCTCTTTATCCCAATATGATATCTCGGCTGTGGTACCCGAGCAAAGAGTCATGTTCATTTCCAAGCCTGTTGTTTTCTGCTTCAGTTCATTCATCAAGGTAGGGATGATAATGTGGCCCATGAATTTTGCCTCAACTATTCCTGCATGATAATGAAATTTATGCATGTATTCTATCCCTATCCTGTCAAGCAAATCCACCACATAATGACCCTTTAGTTTCCGGATCGTTGAGTTGAAAGACTCTACTAGATTATTGTGCACATAGTCAACTTTCCTCAGTTCACTAAATTGGCTTCTGGCCCATAACTTGGAGTGGTGTGTTTCCAAGTATTCTTTCACTTTGGGATTCATGTATAACTGCCTCAAGTGGTAGTTGTGCTTCTTCACACTGCAAGTCAAAGATGATGGCCATAAATTGTCTGTATACACCTTTCCTTTGAATTTCTTCATGCAATTTGCAGCAAGGTGACGCATGCATTCCCTATGCTCAACTCGAGGGAACACATTGTCCACGGCCACTCCTAAACCTTTGGAGGCATCTGTATGAATGACCAACACTACAAAAAAAATACACTTCCGTGATGATACGTGTTTGTCACAGTAGGTCGCGTTTTTTGTCATGCATGTACATCCATGACAATTTTATGACAGAATAAAAACAGTCATACATGTGTTGTCGTAGAACTGTTCCATGCCATTACCAAAATTATCATCATGGAAGTGTCCACTTCCGTGACGATAAATCGCGCGTCACAGAAGTGCTTTCGTCAACGGTTACCGACATGTGGCATCCACCGTAAGGGAACGCCGTTAAGCTATCAGGTCGGGTTTTGGATCCGATAACCTGTTAACAGCCCCGACCAATGGGGATTTTCCACGTGTAAAATCATCATTGGCTAGAGGAAACACGTGTCGGCTCACCGTTGGGACAGATGTCATCCGCTCATTGTAGCGAAGGCGCCTATGATACGGCGACATGTGGCACAGCCCAACAGAGGCCCATTCCTATGAAAAGGCCGGCCCGTTTGACTTGGTCAAAAGGTGGCGGGCCGGCCCACGGAAAGTCTGTTAACGGCCTGTTCGCATATAGCCCATTTACACCCCGCTAACCCAGGGCTCGTTACGCCCTATCTGAATTAGGCCCAGTAGCGTCATCTGGGCCGTCCAATATGATTCTAGCCCGTTTTAACTTCCGGCCCATGTGTGGCCCTTGACTTCTTTCGGCTCATATGAGGCCCTTTGTAACTCTTGGCCCATTTACGACCCGTGGTGAAACTGGCCCCTAATGAACAGTGTATCACTTTATACCCATTAGCTGCCTGATATTCAATTGGGCTGTTTCTAGCCCAAGTTATCTTTCAGCCTTCTCAGGGCCCATTGATTCTTGGGCTCATTTGCAGCATTCGGTTACATACGGCCCGTTGCTGTCATTTTTTGCTTGTGGGCCAAATTCAGCCCGCCGTTACAGTCGGCCCATTTGCGGACCGTTAATACGTTGGGCCGTTTTCATGTCAAAAAAACCGTTGGGCTGTTTTCATAGATTTATCAAATACAGTCTATTAACGATCCGTTATGGTCCACGAATAGTACGGCCCATGATTGGCGAAATGATGATATGCCCCATAGAAGGCCCATGGATCCTACGGCCCGTATGAGGCTCATGGATAGTACGGCCCGTAGAAGGCCCATGGATTGTACGACCCGTAGAAGGTCCATGGACCCTACAGCTCGTAGAAGGCCCATGAATCCTAAGGCCCGTATAGATGGCCAATGGATCCTACGGCCCGTATAGAAGGCCAATGGATCCTACGGCTGGAAGAAGGCCCATGGATCATACGGCCTGCAGGAGGCCCATGGTTACAACAGTCCGTGTGTTGCCATGATTATTTTGGCCTAGTTACCAAAAATAGGCTATTGTGGCCACTAGAAAAACACAGAAAAAGAACTGCAGTGACTACAAGAAAACAACTAAACAAGACAATAAGGAAATAAATAAGCAAGCAATTAGCGCTAGCCTATTACCGCTATTACACATATTACATCCACTAGGCATCAAAGTTCGCCACCAGTGCAAATATAGGGAACAAAGCAGCATATTACATACACTGGCCATCAAAATTGGCCACCAGTGCAAATAAATGCGGCAGCAAAACAAGAGCATAACTGAAACAACTACAGAAGAGCTCAAGAAACGTTATCCTAGGTATCCACCATGCTGGCAATAAGTTTAGCAAGCTTATTAGCTTTGTCTTGTTTGGCAGTAAAATCCTCCAGCGCTTGCTGTTGCACCAGAAAGTATGCATCTGAATGCTCTAGGGAATTCCGTAGTCCTTCTGCTTCTTGTCGTAGCACAGCTGATCGATGTCTTTCAGCTTGTAGTTGAGACTCAAGAAACCGAACTAATTCAAATAGTGAGTTTGAATAGCTTGTGCAAGCGGTAGTGGCCAGTAACTCGAACACTAAACCATGACAGGACTTTGGGGTTGTCTCGCTGTCTTCAAGATAGTCTTCCTTAGCTATTTTATCAGCTTTGTTGGAGACCAACAAGGATGTGTCACTATCCTGAACCTTATCTGCATTACTTCCTTTACCATTGCTTAATAAGGCACTCTTTCCCAATATTCTTTCAGCATTCTAAAAGAAGGAACAAGCAGACACATAAGAAGTTTAGCATGTACTAGTATATGAAACTCATTTCGGTGAACCAGTTCATTAGTAAGGTGGACATGATTAAACTACCAAGTCTTCTACTGCCAAGTACTAGTACATAATAAAAGCATCAAACAAACATATATCTATGTCTTATGGTCACTGCATTGTCTTGCCAAATCAAAATAGAGACACGGTTCAAATCATATTATTTCAAGACAAAGCAACAGTGAAACAATACAAAGCGTGGGAAACTACACGACACAACAAGATTTCAGATGGATACCACGGGTCTACATGTACAACAACACTATTGGCTCTGTTGTGATGCTAGTAACGTGCATGATATGAAAGTCAACTGTATACACAATTGAAATTGAAATCAAAAGAGCTATTGGTAAGAGCAAACCTGTTAAAGAAACATGTGTGAACATACCTGCTGTGCCATTGAAATCAAAAGAGCTGCCTTACTAACTGCTCTTGTTTGGGAGCTCTGTTGTGGAGATGGTGATGTGTCAACAGGAACTGGGTTACTATCGGCTGGGGTTGGGGTTAGATTGGGTGAAGCTGGTTCTCTGTCCATCGCTGTAGGGGTACAATCTGCGAGAGTTTGGGTTATGTGTGGTAGGGTTAGTTCTTGTGCATGTACAACCGGGGTGCTATCTCCACCAAGAGGTAGCACTGTTTTATTTGAAGATCGTGTTTTTAGTCCGCTAGATACTACCATCGTCCACTCCAATTCAAATGGCTGATAAACAGGAAACATAGTTGAATGTACAGACATTGTATGAGAGACAGATGCAATAGATAGTGTGGAAAAAAGAGGGCATGAAATAGTTGACATGTATATTGTTTAACTAAAACGGATAGCATGACATAATTTCACATATATGATGTCTATCTAAACTGGATAGCATAGCATAACATAATTCAAAGATATGATGAATAACTAAATAGGATCGCATGACATAATTCACCTACATGTTATCTAAGTAATCAGGATCGCATCATTTAATTCACATATGTGATTTATATGCTAAACAGAGGGCATTCGATATGATGTCTGAACTAAGAACATGGTGTTGAATATTGTGTATATGATGTCTAAACTATGCAATGCAAGACACCATATGCATGATATGAGCAGTATAACCGTGCCAAGTTAGAGCATACACCTCAGTGGGGGAATAGGACTGTTCATCTGTCTCTGAATCAATCTCTGAGGAGCTATCGGGACCCAACAAGAGATCTGCTTCGATAGGTAGCATTGTCTTCTCTGAAGGCCTTTTTTTCACTCCAATTTTTTCCATCTCCCACCCAAATGGCTGCTTCACAGGAAGAGTAGTTTAATGTACAAACATTATCGACAAATGGAAACGTAATGAAGAAAAGGATGGGCAAGATATCATTCAAATATATGATGCCTGGTTAAACAGGATGGCATTGCACATTTCACATATATTATGGCTGGCTAAAAGACATGAGACAGCATAATTCCCATATATGATATAGAAACTAAACATGTGGCATTACAGAACATGTCTAAACTAAGCAGATGACATATATGATGTCAAAAGTAGGCACTGCAAGGCAACATATGCATGATATGACTAACATCATCATGCCAAGGTAGAGCAAACACCTTGGGGGTAAATAGGAGTGGTCAGCAGCGTCTGAATCCGCCTCAGAACAGATATCTTCCTTTGTATTACAATCTGGAGAGGGGTGGGGAGGGTTTGTCATTGAACCCGCCATGGAGCGATGTCTGCATGACATTGTATTGCCGCACAAAACTCTTCTCTTCATGTTCAGCATGACTGTGTACAATATCTGACATGCAAACAAAAAAAAGATGGTGAGATTATGTAAGGAGAGCATGCAGAAATTTAGAGTGATGGTAACAACCAGTGGATGGATCCAAAAATAATGATAGTAGGTTGATGATTGCTTTAAATTAATGAAAAGACAGATGATGATTGCTTTACTATTTGTTTCCCACCCAAGATGAACAACATAGGCATACCCTAGGTGAACCAGATATTAGACATACATACTATTCATTGTTGCCTCGATATGTGCCCCACAACTAATTTAGAACTCAAGTTTGAACATTAATTTGGACCTGACTTGGGAGTCCAAGAGCTGAACAGGACGATAAAGTAGCAAGTAAGTTTAAGAAATGCATAACATAAGCAGAAACAAAAGAGTGCGACCTCTCTTGTGGACCCGTGTGCTCCTCAGGTTCATCTGCTGAGTCGATGATGGTGATGCCGTTGCGGTGGGTGGCAGTGGCAGGGAAGGAGATCTGAGGCGGCGAAAGACGGTCAGGAGTCATGATGTCTGGTTTGGTGGATGCTTCTGTCGACGGAGCAGCTCAGGTGAGGTGGACGACGTCGCGGCAGGAGCTGGACAAACCACACAAAGTTCCCTTCGACACGTACCTGTAACTGAAGTAATTCTGTAAGGGCTCATTTGGCTTGCATGATTTCTAAACCGTAGGGATAGGAAAAACACCAGAATAGGATAGGAAAATGCACATGGTAAACAGAGCATTTGTAAACACATGATTTCTGTCAACTTGGGTGCTTGGTTTACAGGAATTGGAAGAGCAGAGGATTGCAAAGAAAAATGGCCAAAATAAAGTGAAACAAAGCATGTACAGTTAGAATGTTATTCTGGCACTAATGCACTTGGTCTTATTTTCATGCATAGGATTTTGAAAAGTAGGTCTAGGTGGATGTTTTGCTTCATTCCTTTCAACAAAATGCATGAATAATTGAATAGTAGAGTGCCATTGGAAAATTCCCTATTGCTATGTTTTTCCGTTGAATCGACGTGAATGTATAGTAATAAGTGATGCAACAAGTGTACAACCTATTTGCCGTCGCCGTGTCGACCTCAGGATCATTGGGTTGGTCGCTGAAGCAGTTGAGACAGAGGTGGCTGTCGGAGGTGTGGAGGAAGATCTGAGGAATCTGTAGATGGTGTACAGGGCACTGCTTTGTTGTGATGGATCATTCTGTCGTTGGAGCAGCTCCGGTGAGCCGTAAGACGTCAAGGCTGAAGCAGCACAAGACAAACATCGCCAATCTCAAGTGGATTCTAATAGCATCTCCAATAGATGATGTAAAATGGATGTAAAATTTACATCACCAAAAACATCCTGACTACAACAGATGAGGTAAAAACTGTTGACTCTGAAGTTAACTGTCGAAACTGAAATTTACTGTGGAGTCTGAATGCTACTGTCGAAACTGAACGCAATGGTAGCAGAGAGGCACTTGACATGTAGTTTAGGGAGGGCCTACAGTTCATCTTCAACCTGCACCCCCCTGAGCCGCCAGCCACCACCGGTCGAACCGCCGGCCCCAGCGCCGCCTCGCCGCCCTGAAACAACTCGCCACCGCTGCCCCGGCCAGCCCTCTAGGCCCCCCGCCCCCACCCTGAACCCTAAGGTAGATAGTGGGGTACCTCTCCGGTGAGCCCCCGTCCCCGCTGCGGGTTGTTCTTCCTTAACTCCGGCGAGCCCCCCTAACCCCTAAAAATTGACTGACCCAAAACTAGATTCAGTCGACTAAAGTGTGGCTTAATCGGAGCAGAGCAGCAAAACGAGCGAGGGGGAGAGCAGCAGCAGCAGCTCTGCGAGCGAGCGATCAAGCGAGAGCCGAAGCAGCAGCAGCAGCAGCGCGAGCGAGCGAGCGAGAGTCGGAGCAGCAGCAGCAGATCCGGCTGGTATGGACGCCGCCGCCGAAGGGGCCTCGCACTGGGGGAGAGCCACCATGGAGATGTCGCCCGCAGCGCCGGCTTCAAGGTAGCCGCTCTATGGGGTGCGGGATGGAGCACCGTCGGCACCGGGAGGTCGAGTTAAGGAGAAGGTGCGATGCGATGAGTGTACAACCTCTTTGGTGGCGCCGAGTAGACCTCGGCTTCGTTCGAGGAGTCGGTGAGGATGCTGCGATTCTAGTGGAGCAGGTTAAGGCGGCGCAGTGGGGATGGAGCAGCCGCGATAGACGAGGCGATCATCGGAGCAGCTCCTTGGAGGTGGAGGACGGGGCGGCTGAACTGGTGGGACGACGAGATGGACGACGGATCCTCATCCAGGGAGGTGGATGAGGGACGTCGAGCTGTTGCGGTGGACGACGTTGTTAGGGAAGAGACTCCGGCTGGGCAGCGGTGACGTGTTGGACAGAGGAGGGTGGGGTTTCGCGGCTGGAGCGGAGAGGTTATGGCGGCCTGGGATTTCGAATGGCGAAAAGGGGGCGATGGGAGGGGGTGAAGCATGACTTAGGGACGCGCTTGTCCAAAATGTAGGGTGTGTTACAAAAGTACCCCCCACCGATTTGAACTAGCGGCCCTTTCGGCTCAGGGTTAGAAGGGGGATTTCACGTGTCGGGATTTGGCAGCTGGAGGGAGTTTTCACGCGCGTTGTAATTTCGGATAGCAAGGCGCGGGTTGTGAAGGCGCCAGTTTTGGGAGCATGATATCTGAATTTTTGGGATATAACAAGACGCGGATTGAATTTTAGGGACAAGCCTAATGTGTAGTAATATGGTACTTGTACGTACCAAATCAATTCGCACTTCCGTCAACCAGAAAGAAAACGAAAAAATAAAACTATTCACACCACACAAAGAGAGAGTCTTGCCCCGTTTTACTATACAAATGCTATTCAAAGCTACTCCCTCCTTCCATCTATATAGGGCCTAATGCGTTTTTCGATGCTAACTTTGACCAAATATTAGAGCAATGATATATGACATGCAATTTACACAAAGCACACCGTTAAATTCGTCTGTGAAAGGTTATTTCAATGATATAATTTTCACATTGTGCATGTCATGTACTATTAATCTTGTCAATAGTCAAAGGCGGTCTTAAAAATCTCATTACGCCCTATATAGATGGAAGGAGGGAGTATGAATCCATGTTATGTCCGATTAAAAAAAATTCGCTTGCTGTATAATGCATGTAACCTACTGATACCAACATTTTAGTGCATTCCAAATGTCTATACTACCACCGCAATTCGAACTAAATTTGAATTCGTTTCTCTATTTCAATAAGAATCTACAATCATGATTGTTGCCAACTTCAACCATCATTCGTGTATTACCTTAATAACACACCACATGATTACTATAGAGATAGATATGAACTATGTGTACTACATGAACTCGAATTCTATTTTTTGAATACACTTGATGTTGATTCCAAATAATAGTACATTTGATGTACTAACTATATATTCATAATCTAAACCATGTCCCATACGTACACCGTGTTTATCACACAAAGTATAGTGCCCCGCCCCCTACATTATGACAAGTATTTATACCTGTGCTGCAAAAGCCACACATTAGCCCAAATTATAATCAATGTTCTATATATTACACGTAGTACTAGCAAGATGCCCATGCGTTCGATAGAACATCAACATGAGAAAAGGGGTGTTTTTTTTATAAGAGCAGAGATAAAATATATATGTAGTATAACATGTTCATAAGCACACCATGTGTATCACCGTTATATACATTCACACATGCGTCGATTTAAAACACTACATTATGACAAGTATTTAGACCTGAGTTGCAAAAGCCACACCTTAGCCCAAATTATAATCAATGTTCTACATTATGATATCTTCTTCAAGTATCCGTATCCACTTTTTTATAAGGAATTATGATCGTTGTTCGTCTTTTACACCTTCACGATCCTCTTCTATTTGTAGCTAGCTAGCGCTAACTTTCTATCATGAATGCACACGCCCCCCCTCACACACCCTTAGCGTCCCCTCCATCGTGCACGTTCATTATTTCTCTTTAGGTCGTCCACCAGCGACGTGTGTTGGCCCCGGGCTCCTTCGTTCCGGCACACACCGGTCGATATACCTCTCTAGCCAAGTGTGCCTACAACAAACACATATATACTTCCCCTCTTCTCTTCTCACCGTCCATGCCCCCATATGTCCAATACGATTCCACGCAGGTGCACACTCCCGCCCCTCTTTTTATTGATCACATACTCGCACACTCCTCCCCCTCGACATGGTTGGCCTCTCGCACCACCTCCTAGCCACACCCTCTCCCCCTGTCTACCTCTCTGGACCTTATTTGCTTCTAACACATGCAGACATGTATATGAACTGATCTCGCTAGTTATGTATCTCCTTCTCTCTGACACATGATGGTTGATATTCCTATGTAGTTACGTATGCTTACCACAACCATATCTTCTCCCCTCATCATCCTTGAATACCTCCCGACCCGTCTCTCACACGCACGTGCATAGACACACAGACATCCCCCGCCCTCTCTTATTGATATTGCACTCATACCCTCCGTTTGTCTAGCAGGACTCTCCCACCATTTGTAAGACGCCACTCCACCACCAACCCTCCGACGCTCTACCTTTGTCTTTTTCTCAACCTTATTCCTCTGCTACGCATATCCATCGATGTCGATCGATCTCCCTTAATACATAGCTAGGTCTCTCTCCTTCCCCACACATATACTAGTCGATCGGTCTCTACCCCCCCCCCCCACACACACACCGATAGTTGAACGTTGTAGGTAGGTATCCATGCCACGGAGAAAAACTGCACCTCTGCCCTCTCAAATTCCGGTAGGCCAGCCGCCCTGTATCTTTGACGTGGGCAAACACAAATTCGATGGCACTCTTTATCGATCGCGCACCCACACACTTCATCCCTGTTTTCAATTCTATCGATATCTCACGTCCATGACTCCGTTTCACACACATTGCATATGTTACGTTTTTCTGATTGAGATATCATCAACACATTGCCTCTGTTTCGCACAAACCATCTCTCTCACACCCACCCACGTACGTACCTGCACCTAAAGATGAAGTGCACGCAGGACACACGTACTCACGTCTCATTCCCGGACACACCCGTGCGGGTACACGGTGGAGTTGGTTTCTGTACGAAAAGGCAGCCCACGTGATAATTTGACGCGTGTAGCGGTTGTTTACTCGAAGGAGGGTCGGGTACCACGCCTAGACGGAACAAAGTTCGACTTGATGCGTTAGCATTAAATAAAGTTATATATTCCTCAATGGCATGTACAGAATATAAAACGATTGCCGTGGGGAAAATGGAAAAATGGGTTTGTCTCGCGTCACACCATCTCACACAAGGCCGCCGTGGCCTCTCTCTCTCAGCGTTGGTCAGTGATCCGGCCGCATCCCGTCCGCCGACGGAAAGGGAGAATGTGCATCGTCTCTCTGTTTGACAGTGTTGAGGCAGCATGTCACGATCTACGGTACCCGCCATTCTCTCTGACCAAGCTCCGATGCTGTAGGTGGGGGAGTCCTGGATTAGGGGGTATCCGGACAGTCGGACTATATACTTTGGCCGGACTGTTGGACCGTGAAGATACAAGACTCAAGACTTCGTCTCGTGTCCGGATGGGACTCTCCTTTGCGCGGAAGACAAGATTGGCGATCCGGATATTAGATCTCCTTCTTTGTAACCGACTCTGTGTAAACCCTAGCCCCCTTCGGTGTCTATATAAACCGGAGGGTTTGATCCGTATAGGGACAATCATAATCATCATAGGCTAGCTTCTAGGGTTTAGCCTCTACGATCTCGTGGTAGATCAACTCTTGTAATACTCATATCATCAAGATCAATCAAGCAGGAACTAGGATTTTACCTCCATCGAGAGGGCCCGAACCTGGGTAAAACATCATGTCCCTTGCCTCCTGTTACCATTAGCCTTAGACGCACAGATCGTGACCCCCTACCCGAGATCTGCCGGTTTTGACACCGACATTGGTGCTTTCATTGAGAGTTCCTCTGTGTCGTCGCTGCAAGGCTCGATGGCTCCTTCAATCGTCAACAACATCATGGTCCAGGGTGAGACTTGTCTCCCCGGACAAATCTTCGTGTTTGGCGGCTTCGCACTCGGGCCAATTCGCTTGTCCATCTGGAGCAGATCGACGGCTATGCCCCTGGCCGTCAGGCGAGGTTCGGAAACTTGAACTACACGGCCGATATCCGTGGAGACTCGATCTTCGATGGATTCAGGCCTACGCCAGGAGCGCCGAACAGTCACGATGAGCACGGCTTAGACCTGCTGTCGGACAATACTCGGGATAACGCACCTATAGGAGCTCCGGACCTAAATCCGGGGCGGATTGCGACGTCCATATATGGGTGGATGGACCCCTCCCCGGAGGCCGCACACTCATCGGTGATAGAGCCAAACACAGACTCCACCCCCGAGGAATCCTGTGTCATCGGACCCCCGGACTCGTGTCCGGCTGTAGGTTCTAGACCGCACGCCCCCGAGCCAGCCAAATCTGGTTGGGCTCTGGTAATGGAATTCACCACCGCGGATATCTTCCGGCACTCGCCCTTCGCCGACATGCTGAATTCATTAAGGTCTCTCTCTTTGTCAGGAGATGCTTGGCCAAACTATGTCCAGCTTGAGGGGGAAGAAGGCGACGAAGAAATTCGTTCCCCACCCACCACCCACTTTATAGCCACTGTCGACGACGTAACAGACATGCTTGACTTCGACTCCGATGACACAAACGGTACAGACGTTGGCGCAGGGGACCATTCTAAACGACCGCCCACGGGGCGCTGGACTGCCACCTCCTCATATGATATATACATGGTGGACACACCTAAGGAGGACGATGGCAACAAAATGGAGGATAAAACCCCCGGAAAAAATCCTAAACGACGGTGCAGACGCCGCTCTAAGTCCACCCACGGTAAAAACAGCGATAACAGCGCTAGAAAGATCGACACCCCAGTCAACTCCGAAGGCAAGAACGACCATATGGATCCAGCGATGGAGCAGGATGATCCAGGTCACGCCGAACACAGCACGGAGCAGACGCCCGATCATAGTGATCCCAAGGGCCAAAATCATCAAACTGCCCCATGACAGGAGCACAGTCCGGACGACGACGCATTCATCATCCCGAAAACACGTTTGGAACGAGATAACCTCCACAAAAGGCTTATGGCCACTGCGAGAAGTCTAAAGAAGTAGAAGCAAAGGCTTAAGGCCGCACAGGAAACGCTCAATCGCAGATGAAATAAAGTGCTAGACACTGAAGAAAAATACGGCGACGATCACCACACAAAGAGCTATCCAAAGCGCAAGCTGCTGCCAGAATTCGACGATGAGGCCGTTCCACCAAAGAACAATACGGCCAGTAGGCCGGACCAACCACTTCTTAACCGCAATAAAGCAGCTACTGACACCGCACACGATTTACGTGAGCTCCTGGATAAAAAGGCCGGCGCGACCAGGTCCATCTATGGATCTAGAGGACACGCTCCGGTGCAGGATTATGGTCACCAAAACGATCAGACTGGTCGAGTACCAGTTCAGAATCAGCACCGGACACAACAACAGTCGACAGCACGCCACGACATGTCCAAATACAGAGGGGCCGCTCACCCTCTGTGCTTCACCGAAGAGGTACTGGACCACGAATTTCCACAGGGTTTCAAACCCGTGATCATAGAAGCATATGACGGAACGACAGACCCCGGGTTCTGGATTGAGGATTTTATCCTTCACAACCACATGGCTCGTGGGGACAACCTCCATGCCATTAAATACCTTCCCCTCAAGGTGAAGGGACCAGCTCGGCACTAGTTGAAAAGCCTCCCCGAAAACTCAATCGGAAGTTGTGAGGAACTTGAGGATGCTTTCAGGGCCAATTTTCAAGAAACCTATGTCCGACCTCCGGACGCTGACGATTTAAATCACATAATTCAACAGCCCGGAGAGTCCGCCTGCAAGCTTTGGAATAGATTCCTCACTAATAAGAATCAAATTTTCGATCGTACTGATGCCGAAGCCCTAGCGGCCATCAAGCACAGTATCCGGGATGAGTGGCTCGCCAGACACCTCGGCAAAGAAAAGCTAAGGACAATGGTAGCCTTAACAAGCCTTATGACCCGCTTTTGCGCGGGTGAAGACAGCTGGTTGGCCCGTAGAGGCACCAGCGACCCAGGCACATCCGAAATTAGGGATGGCAATGGGAAGCCACGATGCAATAAAAACAAACGTCAAAACAAGGAAGAATGTTTGGACAACACAATGGTCAACGCCGGATTCAGGGGCTCTCGACCCGGTCAACAAAAGAAGCCATTTAAAGGCAGCAAAGAGCGACCATCCGGCCTGAACAAAGTCTTGGACAGACTGTGCCAAATTCATGGCACCCCCGAAAAACCTGCGAACCACACTCACAGAGAATGTTGGGTCTTTAAGCAGGCCGGAAAATTAAATGCCGAACACAAGGGAAGGGAAACACCAAGTGAAGATGAGGATGAGCCTCGCCAGCTGACCACTGGGGGACAGAAAAAATTCCCACCTGAGGTAAAAATAGTAAACATGATCCACGCGGCTCACATACCCAAGAGAAGGCACAAATGCGCGCTCATAGACGCATACGCTATAGAGCCCGTCGTCCCCAAACTTAACCACTGGTCGGCCTGCCCGATCACCTTCGATCACAGGGACTACCCGACTAGTATGCGGCACGGAGGATCAGCTGCCTTGGTGCTCGACCCAATAATCGACGGATACCATCTCACTCGTGCCCTCATAGAAGGCGGCAGTAGTCTCAATCTAATATACCAGGACACTGTCCGCGGGATGGGGATAGACCCATCCAGAATCACCCAAAGTAACACCACCTTTGAAGGGGTGATACCAGGCATTGAAGCCCGCTCCAGGGGATCCCTCGTACTAGAGGTGACATTCGGTTCCCCAGACAACTTCAGAAGCAAAGAACTACCCTTCACCATCGCCCCCCTCCAAAGTGGTTATCATGCATTGCTCGCGAGAACGGCCTTCGCCCGCTTCAATGCATTACCGCACTATGCCTACCTTAAGCTCAAGATGCCCGGTCCACGAGGCGTCATCACCGTTAACGGAAATACAGATCATTCCTTACACGCGGGAGAGTATGCGATGGCTCTAGCAGCCGGACTCTAAGCGGCCACTAATATCAGAACGCATGATCAGTCATTAAGACCACGGACACGGCTAGATGAGTCCGGCAGCCCAGATAAACCTAAGTTGGGCGCTATACATGTAATCCCATAGAGGACACCAGGGGCTTCAAATATTCAATAATGCCCACCTTTTGGCTTGACCTTCTTAACAGGCCAATGTCTTACACTTCTACTATCCATTGATAATAGTCAACTCTTTGCACGCTTATGTCATACTCTTCTACATGGGTTTTCCTTTTTACAGACATCATTCGTGTGAAACCCTCCTAGGACACGGCACAATGGAGACAAAGGCGCAGACGTGCAGCAGGGCCCCGCTCAAAGGTTTCTCTTTAGATTAAGCCCCTGTGTAAACCTTTTTTATTGTCTCTTGTAGCTTACACATCCCATGGATACTACACCCACAGGGGATACTGCCGTTATTGGCATTTCGCCACGATAGACTAATGGACGTACCTGGAAATACATGGTTCATAATAAAGGGCGTCATTCAGCTCAGTATATGTTCTAAAGTCTGAATACCTTCGGGAGTGTTCGGCGTCGCGAGTTTGGCCTTATATGCATCAGCTCCGAATCATGTCTTTGGTCAAATGTTGGGTTTGCCCGGCTCCTGGGATGCCGCCTTACGTTCCGTTCTTATCGGCTAAGGTGGCCAAAGGAGAACTACTGCGATTGTGCCCTCACTACAAAAAAAAGACACATCCATGACATTTTGGGCCGAACGAATTTTTTTCTGTCATACATATGACACTTCTATGACGATATTGTGACAAAACCCGGTATCATCATAGATGTGGTGGGCTCCTACTTCTATGACAAAAAATCGTGACAGAAAATGGGCTTTTCGTCCTGGGCGGGCCGGAGACGCAGCTGCATGACATTCTTTGGGCCGTCCATGACGGAAAAAACCATGGTAGAAGCGAGGGGGACGAAAATTTCGAGGAGTTGCCGGTCTCGGTGGGAGGTCGGGGCCGAGCGATGCGCGTTTCTCTCGTACACATACGCTCGTGTGTGTGAGGCGTTGGCTCTAACTGAACCCGAGCGAGGCATTGGGCTCTAACTGAACCCGAGCGATTGCACTGCAGGCTACGCGTTACTGAACCCGATCGATCGATCGATGGCTGTTAACTGAACCCGATGGAGCGATTCCTTCGCTACTGCTGCTAACTGAAGCCGATCGATTGGATGAACAGTGAGCGTTGCGGGGGGGGGGGGGTGGATGAATAGTGAGTGGTGGCGTTGCCTCTAGATGAACAGGACCCTGTGGTGTGGAGGGCTGCATGAACAGTAGAGGGTGGAGGGGTGGCCATGGTGGGGTGGTTGAACAAGACCCCGTGGTCTGGAGAGCTGGATGAACAGTAGGCGGTGGAGGGCTGGTTGAACAGTAGCCGATGGAGTAGCACGCGGTGGAGGCTGGATGAACAGGAGCCCGTGGAGGCTGGAGGAGGTCGACGGTAGCCCGTGGAGGCTGGAGGAGGTCGACGGTGGAGATGAACAGTATCCTGTGGAGTCTCGTTTTGCGGTACGCCACACCCCTCCCGATGAACAGGACCCCCATTTCGACCATAGCGCTCCAAGACAAGTCTGTTTCATCCGTTTTGCGGTACGCCACACCCCTCCCGATCAAAAGGACCCCCGTTTCGACCGTAGGAGGTCGGTTTCCTCCATTTTGTGGTACGCTACACCCCTCCCGATCAATAGGACCCCCGTTTCGACCGTAGGAGGTCCGTTTCCTCCCTTTTGTGGTACGCCACACCCCTCCCGATCAACAGGACCCCGTTCCGAACATGGCCGGTCGAACACAAGGTCGTTTCCTCCGTTCTGCGGTACGCCAGGCCTCGTTTCCATCGCCTGTTCCGTCCAAGCCGGTTGGCTCCCACGCGTTCCGTTGCCTCCCGATGAACACGAGCATTCCATTGCCTCCCCATGAACACGATGCATTTCGTTGCCTCCCCATGAACACGACGAAGACTCTTCTTCTCTGTTCCGACCCAGCCATGTACGTATGCGCAAGTAGGCGTTCGAGACCCCGCCCGTATGTACGTACGTGGCCGTATTTTCTTTCTTGCACCCTGGCCGTTGTACGTACGTGTACATCCTACGTGCGCGCCTCTACTACGACACGTACGCGCCTCTACTATGACACGTGCGCGCCTCTACATTGACCAGTATATATGTACATACACGTTCGCGACCAGAATGACAACGCTACGTACGCTTCGACCAGGTGGGTCCCGACTGTCACGCAGTTCCTTGCGTGCGAAAATGTAGCTGGTGGGTCCCAGCAGTCAGAGGGGCGAATCGTTTTGTTTTGCCCGGACGCACTTCCTTTGCGTGCGAAGATGTACCTGGTGGGTCCCAGCAGTCAGGGGGGCGAATCGTTTTTTTTTGCCCGGACGCACTTCCTTGCATGCAAAGGTGTAGTTGGTGGGTCCCAGCAGTCAGTGGGGGTGAATCGTTTTTTTTGCCCGGATGCACTTCCTTGCGTGCGAAGATGTAGCTGGTGGGTCCCAGCAGTCAGGGGGGAACTTTTTTTCGCAAAATACGGTGGCCCGTCCGGTGGGTCCCCGCTGTCAGGTGGAGGAATCATTATTTTCCGCGTAATAAGGCCAACTCCACCGCGCGACCCCAAACGGACGTCCGTTTTGTCCGGATTATGTCCGTTTGGGTAGCGATTTGGGGTCGTGTCCGGGCCTGTCCTGGGATGCGGTGGCCGTGCGCCCAGCGCGCGGCCGCATCCATTTTGCCCCATCCTGTCCGCGTCTAGTTTTCAAATGCCAAGCCCTAGTGGCGCGCGGCCGCATCCATTTTGCCCCATCCTGTCCGCGTCTAGTTTTCAAATGCCAAGCCCTAGTTCAGGCCAGCGGCCCCGGTTCACGCCGGCAACAGAGCCAGCGGCCTACACGTCCATTGCCGACATCAGCCAGCGGCCGGCATTAGCCAGCGGACGGCAACACAGCCAGCCTCCAGAATGAATAGTTCTCCTCACCGGCAACACAGCCAGCGGCCGGCAACACAGCCGGCCTCCAAAATGAATGGTTTCTCGCCGGCACACTACCAGCGGCCCGACGGGCGGGCGGCACCCATGCTAGCCTGGCCTCGCCAATCGGACGACCTAGTTCAGTCCTCCGGCGTCGAGCATCTCCTTCTGCCTGGCCTCGAACCAGGCCCTCATCTTGTCGCTCATCTTCGACAAGTCCACGCTCATGATCGCAAGGGCCACCTCCTTCGCTTTGGTGGCGGCATTGGTGGCCTCGATGTCGAGCTGCCTCTGCCTGGCCTTGACGTTGTCGGCCTCGATGTCGAACTGCCTTTGCCGGGCCGCCTCCTCCATGTCGATCTTCCTCCTCTTGGCCGCCTCCTCCATCTCAAGCTTCTGTCTTTGAAGGCCTAGGTATTGCTTCATTTTCTCGTCCTTGCTTTGCCGCTTCTTCTCGTCCCTCACATCCTTTTGAGACATCATGCCATGCAAAGTCTCATGCAAGGCCATGGATGAGGCGTCACGTATGTCGTCCACCTTGGAGTTGGTCTTGCCCCTCGGCCTCTTCAACGCCTCGCCATCTCCACCTCCGACGAACTTGGCCATCTTCAGTCCTCTTTTCCTTTGTAGTTCACGGTATTGGTCCTTGAACTTAGGGCACATGTTGATGAGCGTCCAACAATGCGTAAGAGTGAATGGCTTGTCATTGTGCTGGGCCTTGAATGCCTCCAAAGATTGGAATGCCTACACCACATGATCAACAACAAAGTGAACATGCAAACATATACACGGCCAAAGTCTCATGGCCGTAGCAAGGAAAGGGCTAGAAAGAGGAGATCATACCATGTACCCAACGCCGAGACCACTCACGGGCCGTGCTTCAACGCTCTCAAATGTGGCACAATACTTTTTGCACTCTTGTTGGATGAGCGACCATCTTTTTTGAATCGAACCGATGCCACGGTTGCTTGTAATTTGGAAGGGCTCAAACATCTTCCTTTCATGGAATGTTTTGTGGACTCTCGTCCAAAAAACAATGCCCTTTTGTTGCGCGCCGGTCCTTGGATCTTGGCTAATCTCCATCCAAGCTTAGCAAATCAACTTGTCCTCATCTTGTGTATATGAACCCGTGCGAATGCTCTTCCTCTTCTTTTCCGCCTCCGCTCTTTGGGTGAGCTCGTTGATGAACAATGGCGCACCACTAATATCAATGTCATTGCTTTCTTCTTCTTCTTCATCACCTTCGACGTAGATGTCATCATCTTCATGCCACGAGTCACCATGGTCGTAGTCAGCACGATCGTGCCCACCTTCATCGGGGCCGTACTCGGCGCGGCCATCCTGACTTTGGGTCTCATCGGGGTCGTAGGCACGACCATGCCCACCGTCGAAGATCACGTCCTCCATGTAGCGGTTGTAGAAGGGGTCGTCGACCGCTGGCGTTGGGGTTGCCATTTCATCAAACAAGACGCGGGGGCCAACATGGTGCCCGTGAACGATGTCCGTGCCTGCTTTCTTAGCATCTCGACGGATGGCCGCCCGCCGCTGCTAGACCCAGGAGTGACGTTGAGGTCGATGACGGCCGCGGGGCGCGGTGTGGACGGCGCGAACGCGCCCATGTCCGGCGACCCCGAAAAACGGGTCTGGCCGTCGTGCCTTGGCGGAGGGAAGCAGGGCGACATGGGCGCGGTGCGCGACGTCGGTGACTGGCAGTGCGTAGGCCGGGCAACCGACGAGCCTGTGCTTGCCGGGCCAACGGCCGCTGCAGGGAACCCGGCAGGACGGCCTATGCCAAGCATGAGGATGGCATGCGTTCTGGTGACGAGGTCCTCCTTCTCGTCGGCAGTGGCCATGCACCGCGTGGCCTCCAGCTCCTCGCGCTGGGCGGCGAACTTGGCCACGGCGGCATTGACCTTTACGACCGCTCTCCGTTCCCTCCTCTTCGCCGATTCCGCGTCCAATTTGGCAATCTCCTCCGGCATGCACTCCGACCATGGCTTCCTTGCCGCCTTCTTCTTCACCTTTGCGGGCGGGTCGACGGCCAGGCCGCCGGAACCCGGCGGGGCGTCGGCCATGGACGGGGAAGAGAGGGGGTGGCGGGAGGGACGTGCGAGGGTTTGGGGAAAATGGCGCCAAATGGGCGTGGGTGGGGGGGTTGGTTTCTCCCACCAACTGGCGGGCCAGGGGAGGACAAGCGCGCGCGTCCCGCCCATTCGCGCGCTGTCCGTTTCGCCCCAAACCGAGCGCAAATTTGGGCCGGGGATGGGTCGAAAACGGACGGAATCCGGACATTTGTCCATTTGAGGCTGCGCGCTGGGCCGCCTCTTTTGTCCCTTTTACCCCAAACGGACGGGGGCGGGCAGGATAGGGTCGCGCGGTGGAGTTGGCCTAAGGAGGCACTTCCTTGCTGCGGCCGTGGACCTAGTTGTCAGCCTCTCCACGTACAGTCCACGTCCGATGGAAGTCGTTCCTTGACCACGTTGACCACGCCGCACCGAGAGCACCATGGCGGTGGACGACGGCGAGGCCTAGGAAGGGGACGACTCGGAGCCGGGGAAGACGCAGCAGTGGATGCCCACGCGAAGAGTAGTACGAGGGTTCACTGGTTCGGCTGCGGTGTGAGGTTGTTGTCGCCGCAGAATAACAGGGGGTGTGGGTGAGTAGAGGGATGGCCTGGCCAGCGGTGGGAGTAGTAGGGGCGGTGAGGCCTCCGCGGCATCACAGCCGGCCATGGGAGGCAGGAGCACGCGACACGACGGACGCTGGTTTGGGCGGCTGGAGCAAGAAGACCAGACGTTGAAGAAGCACTACAACCGTTGGATGAACATCGTACGGTAACATGAGCTAGAATCGTTCATATTGACTAAGTTGACGAAGCCCTCCGTCCCCGTCAACTTGGTATACCCACAAGTCAGCCTCCCAGTATGCTGGGTTCCAGCTGGCAGGGGGAGTATTCATTTTTTGTGCGTAATAAGGAGGCATTTCCTTGCGTGCGAAGATAGCTGGTGGGTCCGACAAGTCAGCAGGGGGCACGTTTTTTTCACAAAATACAGAGGCCCTTCCGGTGGGTCCCAGATGTTAGGTGGAGGAATCATTATTTTGTGCGTAATAAGGAGGCATCTCCTTGTGTGCGGCCGTGGACCCAGCTGTCAGCCTCTCCACGCACAGTCTACTTCCGATGGTGTCGTTCATTGACCATGTTGACCACGCCGCACCGAGCACATCCAAGGTTGTGGACGACGGCGAGGCCCCGGACAGCAACGAGCCGGATATGGGAAGATGCGGGAGTAGAGTCGCAGACGGAGAGGTGTACGAGGGTTAACTGGTTCTAGTGCGGTGTGGTTCGGCAGTCGGTGGAGAAGAACATGAGGTGTGGAGGGGTGGAGGGATGGCCTGGCCAATAGTGGAGTAGCGCTTCATAGCGAAGCATGCTAAGCAGAGCTACTAGCAGCAGGAGGCGGGAGCTGGTCCCGACGACGTTGGAGGAAGAAGACGAGAGATTGAAGATGGATGCCGGTCGTTGGATGTAAATCCAACGGCTAACATGTCAGAATCATTTGTTGACTAAATTGACAATGACTTGCGTTGGCTTCGACCTATTGGCGCACATTTCAGCCTCTAAAAATGTGGCACGTATTCAACCCATTTTTTCAGAATTTACAGTCTTTTTTTGCGCTGTAGAATTTACAGTCAATTTGATCTTTTTTTTGAATTACAGCCATTAGCTGGGCTGGGTGAACAATTAATGTAGCGTCCATGCGGCCCATTTATTTTATTTCCTAAAAAATTATAGGCCATTTACACTTTCTCGAAATACACAATGTTGCTGGGCTGATTCTAATTATAATGTTGGGTTGGGCCAGCAATGTTATCAAAAAATAAAAAAGGCTAAGCATTTTGTTATAAATATATTTAAATAATAAGTGAGATTATTAAATTTGTCCTTAAATCTTACCAAGCTTTTGTACACAATCACTAGGATTTTCGTGCCAAAACAATCCAGGATTTTATTTGTTAAGAAATTATTTTTATAAGTTAATAAGATGTGGGATATTGTTTTCTTACATATGTAAGTATCTGTTAAATATATGATGACAATAAAATAATATATAATAACATATAAAATAATTTGAATATATATAATATAGTTAGAAGGGAAACATAAGTTGTACCTGGCGTTCCTATTCTTATATAGAAAAATAGAACAGACCTCTGCGTTTTCTTCAAAAAAATACATAAATTGGGCTGCCAAAAATAAAACCTCAGATGGGAGGTCCATAGGCCGGTCGATACATGACGGCCCTAAGAAAATACAAATAGGCCCTCCCATCCGAGGTCGTGGGCTGCGCATGTTAAAAATGAAAGCCTAGACGGGGCAGCCCAAAACCACGTCCAACACTTGCCAAAACTTCGTCCCTCATTTTCTCTGTGTTTCGCACACTCGACATTGTGTGAGCATTTTGACTGTGCATCATATGAAGATGTGCTATGCATGAATGTTGATCAGCATGATGTTAACTGGCTGGTAGTTCCATTTTCGACCATGAATAAAACTTCCAACATGATGTTAACCCTGTTTGAAAAGGCTGCGTTAATATAAATGCTCTACCTCTAAAAGTTGCAGTTTCTTATCTGAAACTGAACTTGCAGTTTCTTATCTGAAACTAAAACTTGCAGTTTCTTCTCGTCTGCACTTTTATACTCCTATGAAACTACATTTTTTTAAGTGCTAAAAATAGATCTCTAGAATTCATAAAATTCTTCATATGCTCAATACTGCAAATCTGAAATTCAAAAGACATTCATATCTGAAAGTACTCTCAAAATACACAAAACAAAACACAATTGACAACCTGCAAATACTGACAACCCTAAGCTCCTCTTGACAATTCACAACCTGCCCGACTATTGGGCTGGGGGGGCCTCCTATTCCTCGGCGGCAGACAGCCGCCCCATGAGATGATGTGAACGGCGAGGGAGACGATGGCGGGGAAGCGTCGTCGGGCCAACTGCTTTTCTCCTCTTGCAGTTGGGTTCGGTCGACGAAGACTCCACCGGCTCACTTTGGCAGGACACCCTCACAAACGGCACCCTGTAGATGCTCGATCCTTCAATCTATGATGGATGCTCCATCTGGGATCGATACTCCCACCACCGCTCCCTCACGATCGGATTCGGTGAATCTGTTTTCTCCATGGCCCAGAGGAGCAGCTCTATGTACTCCGGTGCGACTCCCTCCGGGAGTATCGCCGCCTTTTTGCTCTGTTGCAGATATTTGGCCATGGATGTCACCGTCGCCACTAGTTGGTCCTTGTTGTCAAACCAAGACAGTATCTCCAACATCCTAGCTAGCTTCACAGGGTCGCCGTCTACGATCCTCACGTATCGGTTGTACTCCTCCATCGATCTACTTCTCCACAACACCTTCACTCGCCGGCAGTGGTTTTTGAATGGAAGAGGAGAGGAGCAGCGCTGGTTTTGGATTAGAACAGGAGAGGAGCGACGCTGGTTTTGGACAGGAACAGGAGAGGAGGGGAGATGGTTTTGAAATGGAAGAGGAGAGAAGTGGTGCTGGATTTTGATTGGAACAGGAGAGGAGCGGCGGTGGTTTAAGAGGAGAAGAGCGGAAGAGCGGCGCTGGTCTCGGAAGTATTTTTTTGTTTTGCGTATTTTTGGGTCAAAGTTTGACCACGTACTGTATTTGACAAGCAAAATGTGAATGCATGTCACCAAAAATTGTATCGTTTGGTTCGTATCTGAATGTACTTTCAAATTATATTATTTTTGCAACGTATAACATATATTTTATGTGCAAAAATCATGGTCAATTATGACCCAGAATAAAAGGGAGACTAGTTAATGTGGGGTCGCTTTCTTAATTGAAAGGTAAATTGATTTTGATTTTAATCCAGTGACAACGCGCTGGCCCTCTCGCCCAATCCTAAATCATTGTCGCACGCTCCTCTCCCTCTTCTCCATTGCAAAACTACCTCCTCTCCTCTCCATCATCTCCATTCCAAAACCACCGTATCGCCTCTCCCTCTTCTGATCTTCTCCATTGCAAAACCACCTCCTCTCCTCTCCATCATCTCCATTCCAAAACTACCTCCTCTCCTCTCCATCATCTCCATTCCAAAACCACCGTCTCGCCTTTCCGTCTTCTGATCTTCTCTCCATTGCAAAACCACCTCCTCTCCTCTCCATCATCTCCATTCCAAAACCACCACCTCTCCTCTCCCTCTACTCTATTGCAAGACCATCGTCTCTCCTCCCATCTTCCAAAGCTAGCACCGGACCACTCAGAAGGACATCTATGGAGAGGATGCAACAGCGAATTAGGCAGATCGCCGGCAGCAACCAGGCAAAGTTAGCTAGGTTAAAGGAGATTCTTAGTTGGTTTGACAATGAGTGGGAGATTTCGAGGACGATGCAGGCCATGTGGCAATGTATGCGAAAGAGCGAGATGGCGGTGATGAGGGTGGCGATGTACATGTACTCCTCGGCGGCAGTCACGCCGCAGTCCTCCGAGTTCATCGAGTATCTCCTATGGGCGATGGAGCAGACAGATTCTCCCAAGGCGACAGTCAGGCGGAGGTGGTGGGCGTACAGGTCGAGGGTCGAGCACCCAGACGATAACGAATCGATCGAGTATGGTGTGCCGTTCGTGAGGGTGCAGAGCCAGCCGGAGCAACAGGAGTATTCGTTCTCCCACCGTAAGAGGAGGTCGGATGGCACGACGTCGCTTCCCCGCCGTTCTCCATGGTTCCCTCGATGCTCCCCTCATTTCAACGGCAGCGGTAGGGTTTAAGGTAAGCTTTGCACTAACCTAATCTTCCACCTGCTCATGCTTACAATACGTGTGACAGCTAATGAAAATCATGCTTACAATCAGTCTTTGAGTACTACGCCAATCACCCTAAAATAGCTCTGGACCTTTGGGTCAAAGTTGTGACACAGTGTACAAATAAAGAAAAATAGATTGGTGCTTCTTTCAGAAAAGAGTACTCCCTAGAAAACTGCCAATATAAGCTACTAGTATTTGGTTAGAGGATTTGCTGCCGAGAAAGATCCATCCACAGAGAGCGCCACACATCCCACTAGTGGTGGTGGATGCCAATGCGTGCATGCAGCATGGTTGGTGTCGGTAATTTTTACTTGGCACACCTCGCACTCTGCATATATGCAGGTTCCATACGTACATTTGTGCAGTTCCACCAAAATGCAGCTGAATAACCCTGTTTGCAGAGATAATGAAAAAGCGTGATTACATTATAGTGGCACTAGTTGATGAAACACACAAAAAAATAGAAGAAAACATTGCGATAGTATCATAGTATACCATGCTGCGAGGGCGAGATGGGCCCTGTGACGCCTCATACGGTACGCCTCATACTGGACATCATCCCAAGTCTCCCAGATACACCCTCTGCCAGTGATGAACATCAGTGTACATCGGTAGTACAAGGAGGCGCCTTGAGACATTCAAATCTCTATTTCTGTACATATCAACTGTATTATTAAGAATGGGACTAGTTGATGAAACATACTTTAAGAAAGAGAAGCACTTTCTTTATCTACATTGGAAATGAAATGATAGAGATGACACTCGCTCTATTTTAACTGTATTATTACTTCATTTTATAAGTGACACTAGGGTCGAGCAGGTGGCAAACGAGGTGTACCGTGCGTCGCAAGGATGCAGGCCGGGGGTGCTTAGACTGGGATGCTGAAGCTGGCTCTTTCAGTCACCAACATGGAGGATTCAATTCATGGGACCTTTTGGTGCAGTTCACCTAAAATGAAGCAGTGTCCCGTGAGCTAGCAGCTTCTTCAAAAAAATTAAGAAAAGGGCTCCAGCCCCGGTTCCATTTCCATCAGAAAACGAAACCCACAGAGCTTCTTCTTCATTAGTTGCAATAAAATTGAGCAACATCAAGGTTGGTTGTGAAGCTCCTAGAATGCTCAACTATAATTTCGATATCATTTGTGCAGTTCAACTAAGATCGAGCGTGAAATGTATATCTCTGTTTGCACAAAAAAGGTGGAAAGGAGGGTGACTAACAAGTGATGAAACATGCATCAAATGAAAAGAAGCATGTTCCTTATCTGAATGGCAATCCTACAAGGACAGTAGCAATTTCTAAAGCAATGGCATTGCTAGATATTAGTGTGGGCATTAGAATTAACTATGACAATCGTTAAATACGACATTACTTTGGGCACGGGAGAGTAGGCGGACCAGGACAGTTGCATTTCTAATGAAAAGAACCAACTTATCTTAATGGGAAATTTTAGCAGGACATGTAAAGAAGTGCCATTGATTCATATTACTGGAGGCATTACATTGAAAACAACATTTGTTTAACGTGTCCTTACTTTTAACAGTGCGACTGCTACATTTTACCAGTGGCATTACATAAGAGTAGCTCGGGGCAACAAACATCAGAACAGGATATCTGGGTTGGTCCCATTTTTGTTCGGTATAGCCACCTTATACTGTGTGAGGCTAGCAAATCTAGTGCTGGACTTACTATGTTGACTTGTCCCCCAGTCCCCACTTTCTTTCCTTTTTCAACCAATAGATCGGGTTTATATTGAGTTTGTACTGCGTTTCCCTTTATTTCCCTATTAGACCTAGAGACCAGTTGGATAGCCAGTCTTTGCTACTTTTCGCCCCCATTATTTCCTATTTCGACAAGGTCCTAGATTCAGGTAACAAATCCTCCCCCACCCCCACCCCCTTTCTTCCTTGTTTGAACAAAGTAGTACTAGATTCGAGTGCATGAACTAGTTTTACCTCTTAAACATAAAAAATTAGGTGGTTTTCGAACAGCCGATCGATCCTATCTACGAGGGGGCCTGAGAAATAGTAAAAGTTACAAATGCAGCGATGTCAGGATCTCGGGAAGTAGAGCAAGGCCAGTTTCGAAGGAAGTTATACCTGATGGTCGCCGGAATGTCGCTAGGTGGGCGGCGGGAGGCCAGATCTTCCCACACTACGGCAGCGAGGAAGAAGGGGTCGGAGGCCGTCCCTCTCCAGCGGTGCTTGGGAGAGAACGGCAAGGCAGGCTGATCGGGACGCGCCTAGCAATGGGTAAGAGCCGTCGCCGAGGACGACCGCATGAACATTGCACCTTCTCACCTTCCCCGGCGGAGAGGATCCCGCTGGATTTGTGACCAGCGGTGAGCAGAGAGAGAGAGTGTGTGCCTACCGCTGTCTCGTGTTTAGATCTGGAGAGGCTGAGACAATGTGAAGAGAGCAATACTAGCAAGCAAGCGCGGAGGCTCCTGCCTATATAGTGGAGTAGTACTTCGTTTTCTTTTGTCTACCGGAGCCAGCTTGACCTCGTCAATGACTGTCGAGAAGTCTTCATGCACGTGGCCCGGAGGCGCAGTTGTCGTCATTTTGATCTGAAGCGCCGGATTATAACATATAACACGAAAAAATGACACATGACAAGAAATCATAACCTCACTGCCCGAAGGAGACAACATGAATCCCGACAGACAAACTAGACAAGGAACAAAGCTCAAATTAAAGATAAACTCATAGAAAAGGGGTCCGTCGATAGATGTCGTAATTAACATAGCCGGCTTGACCTAGATGGCAGCCGAGTAGTCAACGTTCGTGCATGTGCCCCCAATGACTAGCCCAACTCAGTTGTCGTTGTTTAACCCTCGCAGTGATCCGAAGCACATGACACCTAATTTTGCGAGATGACAAGAAACCTTTTTTTAGATTTCTCACCACAACTACAGCCATGTACAACACAGCATGCACGATATGTAGACGATAGCCAATCCAGGCGTGTCTGCTGGAGTCTGGTCACATGCATGGACGAACTGATCTTCCGTGTCTTGCAGGGATTGTCCAGGCAGCAACGTAGTACAACACTTCTCTAGTACTATTGCTCGTCTCCCTCTTCTATTAAGTCACCCGACTTGCGGGGCCGGGGAGTGTGCCTATGGTCAGTTCTCAATTGTCGTCCCACATGTGTGTGCGAACGCAATATGATGCGCGTTCCATTCGGAGTGCAGCGTGCCAGACCGACCGACCGTCTGGGGTGCGACACGAACGCGACGGGCGTGCTGTATACTCCGTACATGTGTACCGCTGTTTTCTAGACGCTTTGCTCCATGGCGCGGGCACAATCCATGGATACAAAATTAGTATACTGTATACTATTTAAAAGTCGAGGGCGGGAATTTTCCTGCCCGGTAGGCGGCGGAGCAGTTCCGCCTAGTCGGTTCGACAGAGACACGAGAAGATGAGGGACTAGGCTGCTGCAAACGTAGGGCTGTGTGATTTGACAGCGAGTTACTGCTGGACAGGTGGGGCCCCATGATTTGACCTGCCATTATCATTTTAACTGCGGCGCTACGATCGGCGTGAGTCTCCTGATTCCTGACCACCTCCATACAGGTGCCTCTCCCAATGCTCCACCATGTAGTAGAGGCTGGATCTTGCATGAGAGCCCACTTCTCCACTTTTTCCTTGCCTCTCTTTCCTCCACATATGCAAAATGCCATGTAAAGCGCACTATTGTACTTACTTGCTCCTACAGGTGCTTAAGCTTGCCACATAGGCATAAAGTCTGATGTGGCAAGTTAATCAAGAAGAGAGAGACTAGTTTGGTGACCCAAGGAAGAAACGGTGCTAAGCACATGTACCTGGGTGAAAAGACAATTTTGAGTCTATAGCTAATTAAATGAAGCAAACTTAGCAACACCATTTCATTGGAAGAGGTCACTCCCTGGCAAATGCAATAAATACTAGTACTCCCTGTGTCCCATTATATAAGAACGTTTTTGACACTACACTAATGTCAAAAATGTTCTTATATTATGGGACGGAGGGAGTACGAAGAAAGAGATAGAGAGGAGTAAAAAAATACACTTATAGCCGACCTTATAGCCAACCTTGTTATAGTAGGAGTGACTAGGTGATGACTAAGTATGACATGCCAACATCAGATAGCCTAACGCACCGTGTTAAATCTCCAAGGGCGTGACCGCGTGAGCGACGCGACGGTCGTGGTAGGCGTGACCATGATACGGGCTGCTGGCAGCCCTTGGATCTGAGATCAAACGGTCGCATGCTAAGTTGCTGAAAATTTGCAGAATAACCATCCAGGATAGGATATTCACCCATAGGTCTAGAATCACGCCATGCAACCATTCGATCTCAGATCCAAGGGCTCTCGGAAGCCCGTATCACGGGAGAATGGAAAGCCACTACCCTGCCGTTTGCATGCTGGCAGTTCGCTCCTACTCGTCCCCGCACGTCCTTTAATACTACGGCGGTTCGCTCCTAGTCGTCCCGTCCATTCACATTACGGCAGTTCCACTAATCCTAACCCTCCTCCCAAATCCATGGCGTCCCAAATCTCCCCGATCGGCAGTGAGTACAAGGTTAGAACCATCACCGGCGATGAGTTCGAGGTCACCTACACCCGTTCTTCCGCGGCGGTGAAAGGATGCCTTTCTCGCTTCAGACGCATGTTCGAAAACTCACATGATGACTGGTTCACTGGGCTAGATGTTGAGTACACCACAGTCGTGGGACGAGAGAAGGATCTAAAGGACGAAGAGAGGAAGAAGCCCGCCGTGATCCATGTTTGCGTACATAATGTTTGCTTGGTCTACCACATATGCCATGCCGACCTTGAGTGCCAGGATTTAAAGAACTTCCTCGAGGACAAAATAGTCAAATTCGTTACTGTAGACTTTAAGAACGACAAAAAAGTCCTGCGTCGGATAGGCCTCGTACCGTAAACTTGAGAAACCTCATTACATGTGTCATCGTCATGCATGGTAGCGGAATGTACTAGATATAGACCACATCCACTACGCTGTAATGGATGGCTACCTTTGTTTCCATATCTACAAGGGTTGGATGAAGAGCAACAACCAAGTTGGCGGTTCAAGCAAAGAAGTATCGGCCAAGAGGAAGAGGGACAAGGACGAAGTCGAGGACGTGGACGAGGACTCCGAGTAAGGTGGCAGTGTCGTTGCTCATGGCGGTTCTAAACTTCTAATGCAGTGTCTACCGGATTAGTTGTATAGTTTAATTTCAGGTGTGCTTAGTTTAATTTGAGGGGTGTGTTGTGCTGAGCCCCCAGCAGAACTATGTTATGTTTCTTCTCGTTACTTTAACTCTTCAATATGTACATACTAGTACTAGTATTTCTTTAGTAGAATTTAGCACCCCAATTAAGCACGTACTAGCTTTTTTAATAGGACTATATGCATAATTTGGCGACGAGCGCTCTCTATATGTACCACCTTTTGTTTAAATTTCAATTTTTGCTCCATGGCGTAATCCATCGATAGTACTACTATACAAAAGTATACATTTTTTAAAAGGCTAGCATACTGTTCATCACACACACACACACACACACACACACACACACACACATATATATATATATATATATATATATATATATATATATATATATATAATATATATATATATATATATATAGCCAGTTAAATTCTCAACCTAGAACGACGTGCATGCCATGTAGTAAACCGATACGAAGGAAGTATAGTTAAACTGAGGTGATTCTACCGACCGATCGGCGGGGGAGCATGGCCTGTCATGCGGTCCCACGTGTCATGATGTACCAAGGCGATGCACGTGTCCCTCTTGAGGTAGAAGCAATACTAGTACGTGGTTTGAGATGATGTCGAACTGGAGTGTGAAATAATGGTTGCTTCGTCCGTCTGGGAAGGTGCGGCATTGTGATTTGACGTCTCATTGCTCATTACTACTACTGGGCCGGTACGAGTGGGGTGCGTCCCCCCTGCTGTTCTGCACTGTTATTTGGTGCTTGACACGTCGACCCGGTTGCTATATGTCCCACATGTCGGCGACAGGAAGTACAAAATTCATGAAAGGGAGCGTCGACGGAGGAGTATACTACAGAATTCATGAAAGGGAGCGACTTAGTTTTGGAAAAATCTGTTTTTACGGAGTACGTGCCCACTAGGGTTTATAGGGCTCATCTAAAAAACATTCGTTTTTCCGTTTGATAAGTCTCAATTCTACTATACTAGTAGTAGTACCATTACATGTTGGATTTCGAGGTGCGTTAGATCACCCGACGCAAGCAGTGTCAAGAGGAAACTAACCAATGCATGTACAAGTTCATGGAAATTTAGTGGTCATCCATGCATTCATTCTAATTAATGCCTCGGTAAACATAACTTCTTGATAAAAACGAGCGTACTGTGCAAACTACGAAATTAATTCGACCACTCACCGTCTACCTTGGTTGGAGAGATTTTGAAATTGAGCCATAAACTGGAAAGGCTCGATTACTATTTGTGGCCTTGTATAGATGCAAAATGTAATTTTTTTATAGTGGCCTTGTATAAGTAAATGGAGGGAGTACTAACCAAAGTACGTACGTAGTAGGGACGAGGAGTAAACGGAGGGAGTAGTAAAATTTTCTCCTAAGTGATGACTAACCTTATAGCTAACCTTGTTGTAGTATGAGTGACTAAGTGATGACTATGTATGACATGCCAACATCAGATAGCCTAATGCACCATGTTAAATCTCCAAGGGCGCGACCGCGCGTGCGACGCGACGGTCGTGGTAGGTGCGACCAGGATACGGGGTGCTGGCAGCCCTTGGATATGAGATCAAACGGTCGCATGCTAAGTTGCTGAAAATTTGCAGAATAACCCTCCCGTGGCAACCGGAAAATTTCCTCCCGCGGGCCGGAGTAGGTTTCTCGGTTTGCATGTGGTTTTAATGGAGGCGAGGAGGCGTGTTCAGCCAGGCGTGCAGTGGGCGGCGCAGTTGAGGGAGTCCTGGATTAGGGGGTATCCAGACAGCCGGACTGTGCACAACGTCCGAACTATTGAAGCGTGAAGATACAAGACTCAAGACTTCGGCTCGTGTCCAGATGGGACTTTCCTTGGCGTGGAAGGCAAGCTTGGCGATCCAGATATTATATTTCCTTCCTTGTAACCGACTCCATGTAAACCCTAGCCCTCTCCGGTGTCTATATAAACCGGAGAGGTTGGTCCTTAGAAGACCGATCACAATTACATTCATACCATCATAGGCTAGCTCCTAGGGTTTAGCCTCTACGATCTCGTGGTATATCTACTCTTGTACTACCCATATCATCAATATTAATCAAGCAGGAATTAGGGTTTTACGTCCATCGAGAGGGCCCGAACCTAGGTAAACATCTGTGTCCCTTACTTCTTGTTACCATCAGCCTTGACGCACAGATCGGGACCCCCTACCCGAGATCCGCCGGTTTTGACACCGACATTGGTGCTTTCATTGAGAGTTCCTCTCTGACGTCACCGTCAGGATCGATGGCTCCTTCAATCGTCATTAACGATGCTGTCCAGGGTGAGACTTTCCTCCCTGGACAGATCTTCGTGTTCAGCGGCTTCGCGCTGCGGGCCAATTCGCTTGGCCACTTGGAGCAGATCGATAGCTACACCCCGGCCATCAATTAAGGTTCGGAAACCTGAACTACACGGTGGATATCCGCGGAGACTTGATCTTCAACGGATTCGGGCCAGCGCCAGAAGCGTCGGACAGTCGCGATGAGCACGGCTTAGACTTGCTGCCGGACGTTGCTTGGGATATCGTCCCGGCAGAAGCCTCGGATATAAATCCGGGACAGGTTGCTTCGCCTAAGGACGGAGGGCTGGACCCTGCCCCGCAGGCCGTACCATCATCGGCGATGGAGCCGAACACAGGTTTCACCTCTGAAGGAACCTGTGACTCCGGACCCCCAGATTCATATGCGGACGCAGGTTCCAGTCCGCGCGCCCCCGAGCCCGCTAATCCTGGTTGGGCTCCGGTGATGGAGTTCACCGCGGTGGACGTTTTTCAGCACTCGCCCTTTGGCGACATGCTGGACTTATTGAAGTCTCTCTCCTTGTCAGGAGACTCCGGGCCGAACTATGTCCGGCTCGAGTGGGAAGTAGACAACAACGGAATTCGTTGCCCACCCACCACCCACTTCATTGCCACGATCGATGATCTAACCGACGTGCTTGACTTCGACTCCGAAGACATCGATGGCATGGACGACGATGTAGGAGAATTACAGGAGCCACCGCTCACCGGGCGGTGGACGGCCACCTCCTCATATGATATATATATATATGGTGGACACTCCGAAGGAAACTAATGGCGACGAGGCAACGGAGGACAACCCCTCGGGAAGAAAATCAAAGAATGGGCGTCGTCGGTGCCGCTCGAAGCCCCGACATAGCAACACCGGCCCCGGAGGCGAAAATAATCCGGATGGCACCAAAGAAGAATATGACCCTGATCAGCCCGCCTTTGAGCAGGCCGAACAGGAAGACGAGCAGGTCACCCCAGAAGAACAGGCAACAGACGCATACCCGGAGGAGGACAATTACATACCCCCTCCGAAGACGAGATCAGCCTCGGCGACGACGAGTTCGGAGTACCTGAGGATCCCGTGGAGCAGGAGCGCTTCAAGCGTAGGCTTATAGCCACTGCAAGGAGCCTGAAGAAGAAGCAGCAACAACTAAAAGCTGATCAAGACCTGCTCACAGATAGATGGACTGAAGTCCTGGCAGCCGAGGAATATGGACTCGAACGCCAAACGGCTGACCGGCCACCCCGTGGCCGGGACAAAACCGGATACCAGCCCACACCCCCACGCCGATACACTATGGCTCAGGCCAATAGGCACGACCTGCAAGATATTCTGGACAATAAAGCAGGACAGCCAAGATCGATCTACGGATCGAGGGGGCGTGCCCCAGCGCGCGACGATGACCGTCACGCCAGATACATCAGCAACAAATCCGGCCGGGCCGAACATAGCAACCCAGACCAACCTGACCTGCGTAGCCACATAGCCCGGCACAGAGGCGCCGCACACCCCCTCTTCTTCACGGACGAAGTAATGGATAATGAATTCCCAGAAGGGTTCAAACCCATAAACATCGAATCATATGATAGCACAACAGACCCCACAGTATGGATCGAAGATTTCCTTCTCCAGATTCACATGGCCTGCGGAGATGATCTACATGCCATCAAGTATCTCCCCCTTAAGCTCAAAGGACTAGCCCGGCACTGGTTAAACAGCCTGCCAGCAAATTCCATTGGCAGTTGGGAAAACCTGGAAGATGCATTCCTTGACAACTTCCAGGGCACATATGTGCGACCACCGGACGTTGATGACCTGAGCCACATTACACAACAGCCCGGAGAGTCAGCCCGAAAATTTTGGACTCGGTTCCTCACTAAAAAGAACCAAATAGTCGACTGTCCGGATGCCGAAGCCCTGGCGGCTTTTAAGCATAATATCCGTGATGAGTGGCTCGCTCGACACGTCGGCCAGGAAAAACCCAAGTCTATGGCAGCTCTCACAACCCTAATGACCCGTTTTTGTGCGGGGGAGGATAGCCGATTGGCTCGTAGCGGCACCACGCCACATTTCGGCACTCTAGACGACCGCGATGCTAAAGGCAAGCCACGGCGCAACAGACATAAGAGACGGAATAACGGCGACAGCACGTAAGACACGACAGTCAACGCCGGATTCAGCGGACCTAAATCCGGACAGCGAAAAAAGCCGTTCAAAAGAAATAATCAAGGACCGTCCAGTCTGGACCGCATACTAGAGCGTTCGTGCCAAATTCATGGCACACTGGACAAACCAGCCAACCACACCAATAGAGACTGCTGGGTGTTCAAACAGGCCGGCAAGATAAACACCAAAAACAAGGACAAGGGGCTGCACAACGATGATGACGATGAGCCCCGGCGTCCGAATACGGGGGGGCAGAAGAAATTTCCCTCCCAAGTGAAAACGGTCAATATGATCTGCGCCACCCACATCTCCAAGCGGGAACGGAAGCGGGCACTTCGGGACGTCTATGCGATGGAGCTAGTCGCCCCCAAGTTCAACCCATGGTCAGCTTGTCCGATCAACTTCGACCGTAGGGATCACCCTACCAGCATCCGTCACGGCGGCTCAGCCGCATTGGTCTTAGACCCAATCATCGACGGATTCCACCTCACGCGTGTCCTTATGGACTGCTGTAGTAGCCTGAACCTGCTTTATCAGGACACAGTGCGCAAGATGGGCATTGACCCTTCAGGGATCAAGCCCAACAAAACCACCTTTAAAGGTGTTATTCCTGGAGGAGAGGCCCGCTGCACGGGTTCTATAATGTTGGAAGTGGTCTTCGGATCCCCAGACAACTTCAGGAGCGAAGAGCTGATCTTCGACATCGTCCCTTTCCGCAGTGGCTACCACGCACTGCTCGGACGAACCGCATTCGCAAGATTCAATGCGATGCCACACTATGCATATCTCAAAGCTCAAGATGCCGGGACCGCGCGGGGTCATCACTGTCAACGGAAATATGGACCGCTCCTTTTGAATAGAAGAGCATACGGTAGCCCTCGCGGCAGAAGTACAATGCGGCTTCCTCCGACAACCCAATCCGGCGACAACTTCGAGCACTGCCAAACGAGTCCAGAGCACCCCTCAACAGGATCAACACAAATGTCAAGATCGTGATTAGTAGTCCGGCCTCCGCGCGAGCCCCTCCAAAGCAGCAGTCGTGCCACGCGTACACAATTACGCACTCAAGATACCTTGGGCATAGGCGGAGGCGCATCAACGACCCAGTCGATAATGCTGGTAACCGCTAAATACCTTCATAATCTTTCCTTTTTACCTTTCAGGACACCGCGTTAGTGGAGCATCCTCAGAAGAGCCGAATTGCCGGACTCATATGGAAGAGACACCCAAGGAGGCAACAGACGTTGTGTGCAGAAGGAAATACCCAGGTGGAATCTATTTACGATCATTATACCTACTTCATCTATCTGCGCACGGCTTGCCCCTGGATAGGACATGTCAAATAGTCATACCTTTTATCTCTGCCTAATACATCCATTGTAAACATACGCTTAAACGTATTTTTCGTCAAATGGAGATTATATATAGCGTCAGCTTATTATCCTTATTTGAGTATTTTTCTCTTATAAATGTTTATTCGGCATTGCATCCATACACCTTGGTACGGCCAGTTTGCTAGGGGCTTCTTATGATGCCCCGTAAGATGGCAACTAAAAGTCCGAACACTTTAAATAGTGTGGCACCCCGAACTTATAGCACTATATGCATCATCTCCGAATCATGTCTTGGGTCTACAGTTGGGATATCCCGGCTCCCTTGTTTTGGTGCCTTATGTTCCATTATATCTGCTCAGGTAGCGCAGGGAGAACTACTGCGATTGTGTCCCGGTTCTTCCGGACGAGCACCTCAGTAGAGAAAGCCGAAAACTGACCGGCATGATGTGGCGAGAGCTGGTCGCTGTTCGAGAGGTACTAATATCTTTAAAGATTTTCCGCTTTAGGCGATAAATCGGTTTCTTCCAATCAAGGCGTATATAGCGCCCCAATTCGGTCTTCCGGATTCTAGGGGCTTCGCCGAAATTTAAAATTGTAGACTTCTATGGCTAAGTGAAAGTTATAAAGCCGCATAGTCTGATTGCCTCTATCGCTGCGCTGGACACCTCCTTAAGGGACCAAACATTTGGATATAGAGTGTTCGGGTTTTCCACGAACACCCCAGTGCTAGTCGCGTGGGGGCGGAAGCCGACGACTGGCCTACTTTCAGGATTTTATAAACAGCCGCACAGAAGGTAATATTTTAAATAACAAAAGCGCTACATAGCGCAAGTAACTTCGTCCTTAAAATACAACCATGACAGAAGCGAATTCATTCAAAAATGGTGTCTTTGGTACATTCGTCAGCCACGAGGCGAGCACCCTTCATACCGCCATCATAGTACAACTCGGGATGGCGATGTGCCTTGCCCTCCGGCGGTCCGTCCTTGACCAACTTCTCCGCATCCATCTTGCCCAAATGCACTTTGACGCGGGCAAGGGCCCGACAGGTACCCTCGATGCACACGGATCATTTGATTACCTCAAGCCGCGGGCAGGCATCCATCATCCGCTTGATCAGGCCGAAGTAGCTACTGGGCATCAGCTCACCAGGCCATATCCGGACTGTGAACCCCTTCATAGCCAGTTCGGCCGCACGGTGGAGTTCGACCAACTGCTTCAGTTGGTCACTTAGAGGCATCGGGTGTTCGGCCCCACCATACTGGGACCAGAACAGCTTCTCCCTTGAGTTCCCCTCCTGGGCACTGTAGAACTCCGCAGCGTCTGATACGCTGTGTGGCAGATCTGCGAATGCCCCTGGAGAGCTCCGAATTCGAGTAAGTAAAAGAAACGCCTTCTCCACATGTTTGCTTTGCATAAAGAACTTCTTACACGCTACTATCTTCTGGCCTCCTGGATCTCCCGTTGTGCTTTCTCGGCTTCGGCCTTGGTGTCTTTTAAGCTCATAAGGGCCTTCGCAAGCTCGGCCTCTTTTGCCTTCAGATCATGCTCCACGGACTCGCATTTCTTGCCGAGGTCCTGGAGCTCCTGCTATACCTCACCTACCCTAGCACTTTGCTTTTCGTGCTCCTTACACTCCGAGGCCACCTTGTCTTTGGCCTCGGACAACGCCTTCTTCAAGGCCGCCACTTCGGCGGGGGCCCCTGTTACACGCTCACGGCGCTTAGTTGTTAGACTCACCAAATTTGGCTATCCTCAAATACATAAGAACGGGAATTACTTACCCTTGTTCTCTTCGAGCTGCCTCTTCGTGAGGTCGAGCTCTCCCTGCGCCTGCTCCAGGTCCAGCTTCAGATCGGCAACCTCGGCAGTACGGGCAGCAGCAGCAAGTAGCACAGCCTGCTTATTCAAAATAATACTTATGATTTGACTCCTGCGGATTTTAATTGACCCTCTGTTCGGCTTTTCCTTCCGAACGCCAAACAGAGTATCACGGGCTACTACCTATCGGGTGGTAATTTTGCACATATTTATTACTTACCTCGAAGCCCGTTAGGAGGCTGGTGCAAGCTTCGGTTAGTCCGCTTTTGGCGGACGAAGCCTTTCGAATCGCCGTACTCATAAGAGTACGGTGCCCTTCGTCCAGGGAAGCGCTGCAAAGGGCTTCCAGCAGACTATCCGGCGCTTCATGTGCAACGAAAGTCCGCGACACAGACGGCTCGCCCTCCTTAGCGAGGGGTCGCCTGCCTGAATCCGGAACCATCGAAGGTTCCGGAATTGTGTTCGGCTCAGAGCTCGGCTGGCCGTGGCTCTTGTTGACAAGATCCACGGGGATCTTGAACCCCACGTGTCCAACGACTAAGACCCCGCCTCGGGGCATCTCCAGGGTCACCGCCCCCTGCTATGGGAGCCTTTGGGACAACACCTCCGTGTCATCCGCGGGCTGAGGAGTGGTGGCCGTCGGAAGCGAACTCATCTCCGAATTGCTCAGGGACCCGGAGGAGGATACCTCGGGGTGATCCCTGGCCGGACTGCATATATGTTCGGCATTATAAATACAAAAACTATGAAGTGAAGTCATGATAGAATGCAAACACTTACGATCGCGCTAGGGGCTTCCCCCTAGGCAGCCACCCCTCCTCGCTGAGAGCGCCTATGACGGAGTAGTCCGGAAGGAGCCCCTTTGCCTTCTTGGACGCCCCAGCCTCCCCTCCTGGGGCAGCTTTCCTCTTCTTCTCCCCCCCCCCCGTGGGGGAAGGTAGGATCTCTTCCTGATTCCCCCCAGCGCAGAGGACCTTTTCCGGCCCCCGGGTCCGCCTCCTCGGACCCCTCATCCTTTCCAGATGGGGCGTCTTCTTCTTCTTCCTCCTCCCCTTTGTGGGAGGAGTCCGCCTCATCGTCTTCGGACGAGGCTTCCGGCACAACCTTCCGCCGGAGACCCTTCCGGATCTCCGGGGCCTTCTTCTCGGCCTTCTTCTCCGGCACCTTGTACGGCGCTGGGACCAGCATCTCCGTCAGGAGAACATCGGCTGGGTCTTCTAGCAGCGGAGCCGGGCAGTGAACCCACTCCGCTGTCTCCACATAATCCTGAAATAAACATGCACAATTACTTCGTGGGCGGCGTGAATATATCGGGAATAACTGGGTCCAGTGTCAGTCTAAGAACTCACTGGCCTAGGAGCCCGCGCAGCGTGAAGCCCGCGGTCCTCGGATATCGGAGGAGGCACTTCGGAGGCCTTGAACAGCTCCTTCCATGCGCCTTTGTGCGTCATGGCGTAGAGCCTCTGGAGCGTCCGGTGCTCGGTGGGGATGAACTCCCACAGATTGACTGCCCGCCTCTGGCAGGGCAGGATTCGGCAATAAGCATGACCTGGATCACATTGACGAGCTTGATGTTCTTGTCCTTCATATGTTTGGAGTCCGACCAGCTCCGTGGAATCGCCCCCGGACAGGCCCTTCCTCTCCCAGGAGGTGAGCCGCATGGGGGCTCCGAATCGGAACTCGGGGGCCGCTACCCAGTTGGCGCCGCGCGGCTCGGTGATGTAGAACCACCCCGATTGCCATCCTTTTACGGTCTCCGCAAAGGAGCCGTCAAGCCATGTGATGTTGGGCATTCGGCCCACCATGGCCCCTTCGCACTCCGCCTGTTGGCCTCTTACCACCTTCGGCTTGACGCAGAAAGTTTGCAGCCATAGGCTGAAGTGGGGCCGGATGCGGAGGAAGGCCTCGCACACGATGATGAACGCTGAGATGTTGAGGACGAAATTTGGGGCTAGATCGTGGAAATCTAGCCCGTAGTAGAACATAAGGCCGCGGACGAAGGGATGGAGTGGAAATCCCAGTCCACGGACGAAGTGGGCGACGAATACGACCCTCTCGTGGGGTCCTGGGGTCGGAATGACCTGCCCGGCGTCTGGTAGACGGTGCTCTATGTCCGCGGCCAAGTGTCCGGCCGCTCGAAGATTGGTGATGTGCTCCTCCTTGATGGTGGAAGCCACCCGCTTGCCTCCTGCTCCGGACATGTTTAGCTGTGCGGGGAAGACTTGGGCTTGGGCGCTGGAGCTCGAGGGGGCAAGAGTGGGCAAAGGAGGAAGAAGGCGTGGGTGAAAATGGGGGAATCTTATCCCTTTATAGAGGCATCGGAAGCGGTACGCCTCCCCACTTGCCCATTGGAATCGCTTGTTTCCCAAGCGCCACGGTTAATGGCGTGGTGAGATTACCCATGCCCGTATCGATGAGAATCCCGTAATAAGGGGACACGATCTCTGCTTTGACAAGACGTGTCACAGAAACCGCCTCGTGATATGCGTTGTAGCTGGTTGTGTGGAAACGGTTCGAATAAAGGATCCGATCATAACAACGTGTCACGTCATCGGGAAAAGTTGTCAGCAGATTGCATTTGTGAAATATCGTTCTCTCTACGGTGGTATGCGAGGATCATTTTTCAGATCCGGACACGATTTGAGTGTTCAATAACCATTTTGGAGTATTCGGAGGAGGAACCCGCCTTGCAATGCCGAAGACAATACTGCGCGCCGGACTCATCATCATTGAAGCCTACTTCAGGGGCTGCCGGACTGTGCACAACGTCTGGACTATTGAAGCGTGAAGATACAAGACTCAAGACTTCGGCCCGTGTCCGGATGGGACTTTCCTTGGCGTGGAAGGCAAGCTTGGCGATCCAGATATTGTATTTCCTTCCTTGTAACCAACTCCATGTAAACCCTAGCCCTCTCCGGTGTCTATATAAATTGGAGAGGTTGGTCCTTAGAAGACCGATCACAATTACATTCATACCATCATAGGCTAGCTCCTAGGGTTTAGCCTCTACGATCTCGTGGTAGATCTACTCTTGTACTACCCATATCATCAATATTAATCAAGCAGGAAGTAGGGTTTTACCTCCATCGAGAGGTCCCGAACCTGGGTAAACATCTGTGTCCCTTACTTCTTGTTACCATCAGCCTTGACGCACAGATCGGGACCCCCTATCCGAGATCCGCCGGTTTTGACACCGACAGCAGTATTATTCGATTTGACAACTACAACTAGTATATTATAAAAAACAAAGAAGAGTATTAGAGATAGAGATAAGAATAGATACTAGGGAGGAGCATCGTCTACTGCTTCGTGGGCTACTCCTACGCTCCATTTGGCGGCCGCAACGTCCCCTACAGCCACTCCCTCCTGTGCTCCATTCGGCGGGCGCTGTTGACATTTGGGGAGTGCACTCTCGCGACTGCTAGCAGCCACGACTTCACCGACGACGACTTCTTCCCCGACCTCGGCAACCTCTTCCTCAACGAGATGGGCGACAACCTCAACGCCAATGGTGCTGCTCCCGTTGCACCGTATGTGTTTCTGTCCTTCCTGTTCGAAATCTTGGTAGAATTCATTTTTCTAGTCTATGTCCTAGACTCGATCTGTTCATCTACTATGCTAGTCTGCATGATTAGTTTAATGTCTGTTATAGCCGTCATGATTTATTTTGTAGTAAATCTCATAGTAACTTGCTCATTTATTCAACTGGCGGAACGTCCCCTACAGCCACTCCCGTTTCATGGATGGCCTGGTCGATGCCTCCAAGGAGCCCTTCGTCTACTGCTATGAGTGCCCGATGCCGTTTTGGGGATCGCAGGCGGACATCGTGCATCACCTGACGCAGACGTGCGGCGATCACTACTGGCCCTTGGCGAAGAACATCAAGTACGAGACGTGCTACCCGTTCACCGTGGCAGAGTCGCTGGAGGATCAGCGCCGCCTGCTAGTCTTGGAGGAGGACGGCAGCGTCTTCCTCTTGATCGTGGCCACCGGCGAGGCCCGCGCAGGCCGCCGCCACATCTCTGTTGTGTGCGTCAGGGGAAACGCCGCTAACACTGACACTGACATGAGGCCGATGTACGGGTGCGTGCTCACTATTACTACCCCTCGGAGGTCCGTGGGCGGCAACACTGGCTACGTCAAGCTGACTTGGACTCTGTCGAGCTGGGACCTTCCCGTCGATGTGGACATGGAAGACGCATGGTATTATTTGACCCCCAACAATGTGCATGGGGATTCCAAGGAGGTTCACCTGGACATATGCATTACTAAGTTAAGTGTTGAGCATTAGTCTTCGCTCAATGTAATCCGCTGTCTAAGCATGTGGAGACTTCCATGCATGATCTTGCTCTATTGGAGTATCGCGCATGAATAAAAGTGTATCCATTTATGGTTTAGTCTAGAATCTTCCATATATGAATTTTTACTACAGTACCGACGAAAGACTTATGATGAACCATTTCCCGCAAAGCACGATAAGAGTTATTTCTTCACAAGTTTTGGATGCATGTTGAACAGTTGAACGCTTTTGTTTGCAAAAGATACTTTTTTATCTATTTTCCCGGATGTTTCTGAGCTCTAGAGATGAAATAATATCCGAAGAAACCTATCGATACCTGTTACACATGAGATGACCCCCACAACCTTTGTCAAAATAAACAACACCCCGATCAATGCATTTCACTCTTCTGTGCAACGGACGGGCACCTTACTTGCTCCTACAGGTGCTTAAGCTTGCCACATAGGCATAAAGTCTGATGTGGCAAGTTAATCAAGAAGAGAGAGACTAGTTTGGTGACCCAAGGAAGAAATGGTGCTAAGCGCGTGTACCTAGGTGAAAAGACAATTTTGAGTCTATAGCTAATTAAATGAAGCAAACTTAGCAACACCATTTCATTGGAAGAGGTCACTCCTTGACAAATGCAATAAATACTAGTACTCCCTGTGTCCCATAATATAAGAATGTTTTTGGCACTACACTAGTGTCAAAAATGTTCTTATATTATGGGACGGAGGGAGTACGAAGAAAGAGATAGAGAGGAGTAAAAAAATACACTTATAGCCAACCTTATAGCCAACCTTGTTGTAGTATGAGTGACTAAGTGATGACTATGTATGAGATGCCAACATCACATAGCATAATGCACCGTGTTAAATCTCCAAGGGCGCGACCGCGCGAGCGATGCGACGGTCGTGGTAGGCGCGACCATGATACGGGCTGCTGGCAGCCCTTGGATCTAAGAACAAACGGTCGCATGCTAAGTTGCTGAAAATTTGCAGAATAACCCTCCAGGATAGGATATTCACCCATAGTTCTAGAATGACGCCATGCAACGGTTCGATCTCCTATCCAAGGGCTCTCCGAAGCCCGTGTCATGGGAGAATGGAAAGCCACTACCCTGCCGTTCGCACGCTGGCAGTTTGCTCCTACTCGTCCCCGCACGTCCTTTAATACTATGGCGATTCGCTCCTAATCGTCCCGTACATTCACATTACGACAGTTCCACTAATCCTAACCCTCCTCCCAAATCCATGGCGTCCCAAATCTCCCTGATCGGCGGTGATTACAAGGTTAGAACCATCACCGGCGATGAGTTCGACGTCATCTACACCCGTTCTTCCGCGACGGTGAAAGGATGCCTTTCTCGCTTCAGACGCATGTTCGAAGACTAAGATGATGAGTGGGTCGCTGGGCTAGATGTTGAGTACACCACAGTCGTGGGACGAGAGAAGGCTCTAAAGGACGAAGAGAGGAAGAAGCCCGCCGTGATCTAGGTTTGCGTGCATGACTTATGCTTGGTCTACCACATATGCCATGCCGACATTCCGTGACAGGATTTTAAGGACTTCCTCGAGGGCAACCTAGTCAAATTCGTTACTGTAGACTTTGGTAATGACAAAGAAGTCCTGCGTCAGATAGGCCTCGTTGTAGGCAACACCTTCAACCTCCAAAAGAATCGGCTGGTGTCCTCTTGTCAGCCTTCAATGCCGACCCTGGCAGGAGCCATTGTTCATCCTTCATACGGTAAACTAGAGAAACCTCCATACATGTTTCATCGTCATGCATGGCAGTGGAATGTACTAGATATAGACCACATCCAGTATGCTGCAATGGATGGCTACCTTTGTTTCAATATCAACAAGGGTTTTATGAAGAGCAACAGCCAAGTTGGCGGTTCAAGCAAAGAAGTATCGGCCAAGAGGAAGAGGGACAAGGACGAAGTCGAGGACGTGGACGAGGACTCCGAGTAAGGTGGCAGTTTTGTTGCTCATGGTGGTTCTAATACAGTGTCTACCGGAATAGTTGCAAAGTTTAATTTCAGGTGTGCTTAATTTAATTTGAGGAGTGTGTTATGCTGAGCCCCCAGCAGAACTATGTTATGTTTCTTCTTGTTACTTTAACTCTTCAGTACGTACATACTAGTATTTCTTACATTTCATCTTTTAGTTGGTATAGTACTACCACTCCTTTCTTCACATTATATACGTACAATATATATGGCCAACATCATATAGCCAGCAGTTTAGTTGTCAAAGAATTTCAGGGTGCTTAGTTTTGTTTGAGGGGTGGCTTGTGCTGGACACCATTATTGTGACTAGCCTTTTTAATAGTACTATATGCATAATTTGGCGACGAGCCCTTTCTATATGTACCACCTTTTTTAAGTTCAAGTTTTGCTCCATGGCGCAATCCATCGATACTACTGCTGTAGAAAAGTATACATTTTTTAAAAGGCTAGAAGGCGGGGCAGTCTAGCTTGGTCGGTTTCACGAGAGGCGAGGGCCTTTGTGATTTGACGGCTCATTACTACTGGAAGGCGGGGCCTTGTGATTTGACTCCTCGTATAAATGTGCCGACGACCTGATCGAGGAGGAGCAAAGAACCATGCGGTATACTCAAGTTTTCCACTGGAGTAGTACTGCGACGGAGGAGCACGAAACACGGCAGCCCAGTGCCATATAGCGATAAAAATGATCTAATTTGCTAGTCATCTCATTGTTAGCATTGTCCTATTCATTCCCTCAAAAAATAAAAACCATTGTTATATTCATGCCTCGCAGAGAACGTGACACGTGCGGCGAAACACCGGAAACAAAAGATGAAACACAGCAGCAAAAGAAGGAAGATTATCACCCCAAATGATCTAATTCGCCGCGGAGTCGTAACTGCTTCTTCATCGCCTCCACGACCTCCATTTCCTTGCGCATCTCCTCCGCCATCTTCTTCATTATGTCCATGACGCGGGATTTCTCGACGCGAGCCTTCATCATCTGTTCCACGGCCGCATTACGTACCTTGACAGCAGTCGGGTGCTCGATCCAGAGCTTCGCCAACTCCTCCTTCTGTTCCATGACGAGGGCCAACAACATCTTCATCGAGGAACTACTATTCCCATGCAGCTTTCTTCCAGCCGGCGTTCTTCTCCTTCAACAGGTCGATCTCATGGAAGAGCTTCGCCTTGTCCTCCTGAAGTCGCGGGATTTCACCGGTCGCCTTCTTCTCTGAGGCAATGCTCTTCTTCAGCGGCATCACCAAGCCGGCGGTCAACTCCCCCTGATGATTGAGCTCAGTGGGCATGTCATCGAGGCTCTCCTTCAGCAACTCTGTCAAGCCTTGGATGAACTCCTTATGCTTATTGAGGTGCTTATTGAGCTGATCGGGCATGCCGTCAAGGGATAACTACTCCAGCTCCACCGGCTCGGCATGTTCGCCTCCGCGGCTAGGGCGCTCCTAGGAGCCATCGCCTGCCCGTGAGAGATCTTTCGAGGTCTCTGCGTGGCGGCGAGCCCTCTCTTTTTTCCGCAGCCTTGGTTGCCGCTCCCTTGTTACGAGTAGTTCTCGACCTAGAGCTCTGCTCACCGGCCATGGCAACGACGGACGAAGAAGAAGCACTTATGAGGAGGAAAGGTAGAGTAATTTTCGGTTAGGTAGTTCCCCTTTTTATAACCTAAGTACTAGCACTAGTAGTACTAATACCTGCATAGTGGGAACACGTTCAGGTTTGGCACGTACTAGTAGGTGTGAGAAGGCTTTCGAATGTGATGGGAATAAGGTAAAGATTAATTGATGCATTTGGTTTCGAGGCCCGAAACGGCTCCCGACGAGTTTAGCGGAACATAAATTTTAAGTACTACACTGCTCAAATGCGTAAATATTATGTTACTGTCAAAAATTGGCACAAAATACGAAGGAGACCAATGGAAGTACTACTAGCAACCCATGATTTAACTACTCGCATGTGCGCAGTGGAGTAATAATGTCTTTCTTCCGCCCTCACGTCCACTCAATTTGCATGCGCTGTATTAATTGACCATCAATGAAGTGAACGACTTTACACACGTCAAATTATCACATGGGGTGGATCTTGGTACAAAATTGCGTCCGCCCGTGTACCCGGGTGTGCGTGCGAGGGAATGAGTGCGTGCGTGGCGTGCGTGCACATCTTCGCTTCGTGCATGTACCGCCAGTATGGCTCAGGGAGGACGAGTACATTCTTCTGGAACCAGCAGCACGTCACTGTGATCAATCCATGCAAGGAGGTCACGACAACGCCTCCACATGTGCCACGTGGCTTCATGAACTGTAAGAGAGACACTGTGTGGCATGCCATTGGTATTCTAATTTACGTGTTTTGCACATACTCGAAGTACTAGTAAGGTACACGTGCATTGCACGCATCAGATTTTGCAACCAAATTATGAATAAATAGCACACTATAGCATGTAAGCTCTGATTCATATATGTGTGATGTAGCCCTTCGTTTAATTCTTATAGTTCATCTCATTCAAAATCAATTAGTTTTTATAAAAAAAGCTAAGAATGCGTGAATAGGAAAAACATGGGATTATAGTGGAATGTCGTCTTGAATCCTACAGGATTGTACGAGTGTTTGATTGCACATAGAAAAAACACAGAATTCTTTCAAAGAGGTTTGAGTGGGATGTTTTCTATCAAATCCAGTGCAAATGAATCATATGGAAAAAATCCTATGGTTTACAATCCTACGAATCAAACAACCAAGATAGGAAAAATTCCTAATGATTAGAATCCTCCAAAATTCCTTTGAGAATCCTTTGAATCAAAGAAGCCCTTAATCTATTTTATGATTCATGGAATTGTGCATTGTAAAGCATAAATTAAAAAACAAATAATGGCAATTCAACTAGAAAAAAGTTTGGGCAGTTATGATACGGAAGATTCTAGAACAAAAGAGAACCATTGTTGTATTGAGGTTTGTGCATTATGCTTAAGTTCAACCATGGAGTCTGCTAGATTGTACATGTGGCAAAATCCGGTGGGGGGCTAGAAGATGGTGCAAGGGGCCGAGTGGAGGGAGACTATGAAGGAATGCACAAGTACGAGATCAATATTTAGAGAGAGGGGGCGAACACGTGCGTTGTTGCACGCAGTGGCGGAGCCATGAAAAATAAATGAGCTAGGGGGCCAAGCATTGCTAATCCTTTACGAGGAGGGTCAATTCATGAAATTAAACCTTTTTTAGTAGCAATTGTCTAATGATCACATTCATATTAGCCTCGATATATAGTGATGTTAGGGGGGGCAGGTCCCTCACTGCCCCCTGTCTTCGCCATTGTGCACGCGTCTGAGACATGAAGCGGAAGGCATGGATGATGAGAGGGGGACATTGGATATATAATCAATGTGGGTGTATTAGCTATATATGTTAATCCTATATAGAGAGGTATAGATTGATCGATGTGGACGTGGGAAAGAGGGTGAGACCTCACTGGATATATTGATTGATCGGTTTGTGTGGAAAACTATGAAAGACCTAGCTATATACACACATACATAGAGGAACATCGATCGTTGTGCATGCACGCGTGAGAGATAAAGAATGCCCGATATGATGGAGAGGGGGATGTGTGTGGGTGTGTAACTTCATGGGAGACCGACCTGAAGAAAAAGATTGCATGCTTGCGATGGATAATGCCGACTGGTAGTGTGTGTGCATGCATGCACGAGAGGAAGTTAGTGGTACAATTATAAAGAGAAGACTACTGTGTGGGTGTAAAAGAATAGGTGAGGTCATAATCAATGTAAAGTTGAATTCAAATATTTGAATAAGAGATCCTGATGTTTGAAACCCATGCATGTATGAATATAACGGAGATCTGTGTGGTGTGGTTTGGAAACGAGCATGTTGTAATGTATACACATTGAACAAGGTCAGACTGATTTGAATTTGAGATACCGATGGCAGACATCATTTGCCCACATCGCATCCGTGCATGGACACACTATTCTAATTGGAGATGATGGGCGGCTTTCACATCACATATCTATATCTATACCCCTATATGACTAGATGATTTTGAATGAAATGAACTATAAGAATTAAATGAACATCTACGTCATGCATATATGACTCAAAGCTTGCATGCTATAATGTGGTATTTATTCATAATTTGGTTGCCAAATCTCATGCGTGCAATGCACGTGTACCTTACTCTATTCTAAATGGTGTTTGTGTGTGTGTTGTGCGTGTTGAGGTGCAAATTGTCTTTTTTTGGGTACACATTAAGCTTGTTCTTCGGAAATTTCAAGCCGCGCCTTGTTATGCCGAAAATTGAAGCTAGCGTCTCTGTCTATCGTGCTGCGAAACTCCTGCCTCTTCAACTCGCGCCTTGTTAGCCCAAAATAGTCGGTGTCAAAACCGGCGGATCTCGGGTAGGGGGTCCCGAATTGTGCGTCTAGGCGGATGGTAACAGGAGACAAGGGACACGATGTTTTTACCCAGGTTCGGGCCCTCTCGATGGAGGTAAAACCCTACTCCTGCTTGATTAATATTGATGATATGGGTAGTACAAGAGTAGATCTACCACGAGATCAGAGAGGCTAAACCCTAGAAGCTAGCCTATAGTATGATTGTTGTTTGTCCTACGGACTAAAAACCCTCCGGTTTATATAGGCACCGAAGAGGGTTAGGGTTACACAGAGTCGGTTACAATGGTAGGAGATCTACATATCCGTATCGCCAAGCTTGCCTTCCACGCCAAGGAAAGTCCCATCCGGACACGGGACGAAGTCTTCAATCTTGTATCTTCATAGTCCAGGAGTCCGGCCAAAGGTGATAGTTCGGCTATCCGGACACCCCCTAATCCAGGACTCCCTCAGTAGCCCCTGAACCAGGCTTCAATGACGACGAGTCCGGCGCGCATATTGTCTTCGGCATTGCAAGGCGGGTTCCTCCTCCGAATACTTCATAGAAGATTTTGAACACAAGGATAGTGTCCGGCTCTGCAAAATAAGTTCCACATACCACCGTAGAGAGAATAATATTTACACCAACTCAATCTGCTGACGTATTCCGTGGCGTGACATCACACCGCGGCCAAGCCTTCATTCGAATCGTTTTTACTGTCCCACCTCAGCGCGTTTAGCGAGGCGGTTTCCTTGGCACGTCTTGTCAAAGCAGAGATCGTGTCCCCTTATTCCGGGATTCTCATCAATACGGGCGTGGGTAACCCAACCGCGCCATCAATTACGGCGCTTGGGAGATAAGCGAGTTTTACCAGGCTGGTGGGGACGCATAGCTTCGTCCGTCCATATAAGGGGATAAGGATCCACTTTTTCACACACGCCTTCTTCCTCCTTCGCTCATCCATTTCCGCGCACTCGAGCTCCAGCGCCCAAGTCCGCACATCTCGCCTCAACCTTCCCCAGCCATGTCCGGAGGGGGAGGCAAGTGGATGGTCTCCTCCGTCACAGAGGGACATCAAAAAGTTGAGGAAAGCCGGATACTTGTCCAGCGACATCGCGCATCGGCTCCCCGACAAGGGGCAGCTTATCCCCACCCCCAGGCCCCATGAGAGGGTGGTGTTCCTCACCCACTTCCTCCGCGGACTAGGTTTTCCACTTCACCCATTTGTCCGGGGGCTCATGTTCTACTACGGCCTGGATTTCCACGATCTGGCCCCGAATTTCATCCTCAACATCTCGGCGTTCATCGTCGTGTGCGAGGCCTTCCTCTGCATCCAGCCCCACTTCGGCTTATGGCTGAAGACCTTCAATGTCAAGCCGAAGGTAGTGGGCGGCCGTCAGGCGGAGTGCGGAGGTGCCATGGTGGGCAGGATGCCCAACGTCTTATGGCTCGAGGGCTCCTTCGTGGAGACCATAAAGGGGTGGCAATCGGGGTGGTTCTACATCACCGAGCCGCGTGACCCTAAATGGGTGGCGGCCCCCGAATTCCGATCTGGCTTCCCTACACGGCTCACCTCTTGGAAAGAGACGGGCCTGACATGGGGTAATTCGGAAGAGCTGACCGGACTCCAAACCTGCGTCCAAACCCGGTGAACAAGAAGCTCAAGCTTGTCAACGTAGTCCAGGTCATGCTCATCCGCCGGATCCTCCCGTGCCAACAACGGGCCTTCAACTTGTGGGAGTTTGATCCGGCACAGCACCAAACCTTGAGCAGGCTCTTCGACACTACGTACGAAGATGCCTGGAAGGTGCTGTTCAAGGGCGCCGAGGCTCCCGCATCCGCTACCGAAGATCGCGGATTCAGCTCGCAGCGTCAAGCCAGCGAGGTAAGCTATTTTACCCTTTACAGGACACTTGTTTTTCATAGTTTGACTCTATGCGGGATCTAAACCCCCTTACCTTTGACAGGCCTGGCAGAAGACGTCCGGGCAGGTTAACTGTCCGGCTCCCTTGCCAGAAGACCCAGCGGACGCCCGATTGACGGGGCTGCTGGTTCCGGCACCTCACGTGGTGCCGGAGAAGAAGGCCAAGAAGAAGGCCACGGGAACTCGAAGGAGTTCCCGACGCTAGGTGTTGTCGGACTCATCGTCCGATGACTCTGAGGCGGACTCCTCCTGCGAAGACGAGGAGGAGGAAAAAGAGGCCTCTCCCCTAGTGGGGGAGAGAAGAAAAGGAAGGCCGCCCCAACTGGGGAGGCCGGAGGGTCCAAGAAGGGAAGGACCCTTCCCCGGACTACTCCACCAACGCCGACGACGGCGAAGAGGAGTGGCCACCGAGGCCTAAGCCCCTGGCGACATTGTAAGTGTTTGGTCACCAGAATAACTCATGGCGTTTCGTTTGTCATATAGAATCTCCTAACACCGAATATAACCCTGCAGCCCGCCCAAGGACGAGCTCGATGCTTCAACGAGCGGCTCCCTGGCTTCGTCGGACGTGAATAGCACTTCACTTCCGGCTGCCTCCTCTCCTCGCGCTGCGGATGACGCCGAGGTGGGGTCCCAAAAGGGGCCCAGCCAGGAGGAGGAGGCCTAGGAGGCACCGCAAGGCAACCTCCCAGACTCCAGGCACAAGGGGATCAAACCCCAAAGGGCTCTAAGTCCGGCCCTGGGCCGGACTCCGCACCGGAACCTTCCGTGGTTCCGGAGTCCGGCAGGCGGCCCCTTCGTAAGAAGGGCGAGACTGCGACACCGGTGACCTCCGTCCAACCGGAGGCACCGGATAATTTGCTGGAGGCGCTTAACGGCGCCTCCATCGATGAGGAGCACCGCACTGTTATGAGTGTGATGATCCAGAAAGTTCAGTCCACCAAGAGCGGGCTGTCTGAAGCCCGTGCCAGCCATCTAACAGGCTTTGAGGTATGTATTTGAGATATGTAAAAATATTACCGCATAGACAGTAGCCCCTGATGCTCAGTTTGGTGTTCGGAAAGAAAAGCCGAACTGAGGATCTAAAAAGATGTACGCAGGAGTCTAACATAAGTATGTCAATATGGGGAATGCAGGCTGCGCTGCTGACCTCTGCCGCACTGACTGCGGAGGTCAATGCATTGAAGCAGAGCCTCGAGCGGTCCGAGAACGAGCTCGGCCTTGCCAAAAAGCAGCTCGAGGACAAGGAAGGTAAGTAATACCTTATGGAAGTATATAAAAGATGTGGTTGCAAAAAATAACAGGAATAACGTGAGAATTGCAGGGGCCACGAACGAGGTGGCGACCCTGAAGGAAGCAGTGTCCAAGGCCAAAAGCAATGCGGCCGCGGAGCGCACCGAGCGAGAGAAGCAGTAGGCGCGGGTGATGGAGGTGCAGCAAGAGCTCCAGGCTCTCGTGGAAAAACATGAGAGCTTGGAGCGTGACTCAAAGACTCGAGAGTCCGAGCTCGCCTCGGCTCTTGAGAGCGCCAAAGCCGCTAAGGCCGAAGCCCAAAAATCCCTCCAGGAAATTGAGCAATGAAGAAGATAGCGGCGGGTAAGGCATTCTTCATGCAAAGCAAGCACGTGAAAGTGACTTACTTGTTACTTACCCGAATCCGGAGCTCTCCAGGAGCATTCGCAGATCTGCCCCACAGTGTGTCCGACACTGCCGCATTCTACCGGGCCGAGGAGGGGAGCTCGACGGAGAAGGTGTTCTAGTCTCAGTATGCTGGTCGACCTCCATAAGGTGGCCGAACAGGCCATGAAGGGCCTCATAGTTCGGCTGTGGCCTAAGGAAGCCATGCCTGGGAGCTACTTCGGGCTGGTGAGGCGGCTGGTGGACGCCTGTCCATGGATTGAAGTCGTCAAGCGCTCCGTCTGTATCGAAGGTGCCCGTAGGGCCCTTGCCCGTGCTAAAGTGCACTGGGGCAAGATGGACGCTGAGAAGCTTGTGACGGACGCTCCACCGCCGGGCAGGGAGTATCGCAAGCCCGAGATGTATTATGCGGGCGTCCTGAAGGGTGCCCGCCTTATAGCGGGTGAATGCTCCAAAGATGTAATTTTTGAGTAAACTCGCATTTGTTATCCTGTACGCTTGAAAACTTGTTCATATGCGCTAAGCAACGCTTGTGAATTTAAAATATTACCTTCTGTGCGGCCGTTTATTAAATTTGAGAGATGGCGAGTCGTCGGCTTCTGCCCCCATGCCACGAGTGCTGGGGTGTTCGGGATAAACTTGAGCGCTCTTTTTCCCATTCTTGGGTCCTTCAAGGGAGGCGCGCAACACAACGAACGAGGCAACCGGACTATAAAGCTTGAACACTCTCACTTAGCCATAGAATTCTATAATTTTAAATTTCGGCGAAGCCCCTAGTATTTGGAAGACCGAATTCGGGGCGCTATCCACGCCTGGGCCAGACAAAGCCGACTCCTCGCTCTATCATGACGGTCAGTTTTAGCTTTCTCCACTGAGGAGCTCGACCCGGCTCAACCGGGGCACAATCGCAGTGGTTCTCCAGCGCTACCTTAGCCGATATAACAGAATGTGAGGTACCAAAACATGGGAGCCGGGCAAACCCAACTATTGACCCAATACATGATTCGGAGCCGATGCATATGATGCTATAAGTTCGGGGTGCCACACTGTGAAAGTGTTTGGACTTATCACACCATATTTTGGGGTACTTAAGCCCCTGGTGTATTTGGCCGTACCAAAGCGTACGGATGCAACATGTCATAAGTGAACATATATAGATAAAAAAAGGAATGCAATAATAGGCAAAAGCTATGCATTGTTTATTCAAAAAAGCTGCGGTAAAAGCAGAACGATACAAATAGTGCGATAAGCAAGGGACGGGACTATTTGACATGTCCCCCTCCAGAAGCGAGCTGCGGGATGATATGTAAAACAGGTATACTGCTCGTTATAGAGACCACCTGGACACTCGACGTAGCTTTCTGCTTCCCTGGCTGTTGCATCGTGTGTTCGGCGATTCTACTGCCGGACAGGGCTTCTTGATAAAGGAGTCCTGAAAGTAAGAAAAAAGAATTACACAATCGGGAGCCCCTGGTGCGGTTGAGCCGCATTCTGGGCCTGCCGTGGTCGTGCCCCTCCCCCTATGCCCATGGTATTTCCAGAGCATAATTATGTACGCGTAGTACTGGTTTCGCAATTTCGCGAGGGCTGGGGTTGGGGCCGCATTGCTACGCGTGCTCGGGACGTGCCAGGCGGTCTTGTTGTAGGTTACTCCGGGCGCGCTTGACGGTGTCCGGACGTTTAATAGCCGGACTCGAGAATTGCCTTGAGAGGCTGCTTTGTATTTCCGCCGCGAGGGCCGCCGTATGCTCCTCCGTTCGGAGAGAGCGTTCGGTGTTTCCGTTGACCGTAATGACTCCTCGAGGGCCTGGCATCTTGAGCTTGAGGTATGCGTAGTGCGGCACCGCATTGAACTTTGCAAATGCGGTTCGTCCGAGCAGTGCGTGATAGCCGCTGCGGAACGGGACTATGTCGAAGATTAACTCCTCGCTTCGGAAGTTATCCGGGGATCCGAAGACCACTTCAAGTGTAACTGAGCCTGTACAGTTGGCCTCTACACCTGGTATGACGCCTTTAAAGGTCGTCTTTGTGGGTTTAATCCTTGATGGGTCTATGCCCATTTTGCACACTGTATCCTGATAAAGCAGGTTCAGGCTGCTGCCGCCGTCCATCAGGACTCTAGTGAGGTGAAATCCGTCAACGATTGGGTCTAGAACCAATGCGGCGAATCCGCCATGACGGATGCTAGTGGGGTGGTCCCTTCGATCAAAAGTGATCGGGCAAGAGGACCACGGGTTAAACTTTGGGGCGACTGGCTCCATCGCATATACGTCCCTTAGTGCACGCTTCCGCTCCCTTTTGGGTATGTGGGTTGCGTATATCATGTTCACCGTCCGCACTTGTAGGGGGAAGCCCTTCTGTCCTCTATTGTTCGGCGGCCGGGGCTCCTCCTCGTCGTCGCTATGCAGCCCCTTGTCATTGTTGTCGGCATTTAACTTGCCTGCCTGCTTGAACACCCAACAATCCCTGTTGGTGTGGTTGGCTGGTTTTTCGGGGGTGCCGTGTATCTGGCACGAGCGATCGAGTATTCGGTCCAAATTGGACGGGCCCGGAGTATTTCTTTTGAATGGCTTTTTCCGCTGACCGGGTTTAGAGCCTCTGAATCCGGCATTGACTGCCGTATCTTCAGCATTATCGCCATTAATGCGGCGCTTGTGCTTGTTGCGACACGACCTGCCGCTGCTGTCCTTGGTATCCGAATTACCAGGGCTCTTGGTCATGTTGTTACTACGAGCTAGCCAGCTGTCCTCTCCCGCGCAAAAGCGGGTCATGAGTGTTGTGAGGGCTGCCATGGATTTCGGCTTTTCCTGTCCTAGGTGTCGGGCAAGCCACTCGTCGCGAATGTTATGTTTGAAGGCTGCAAGGGCCTCTGCATCTGGACAATCAACGATTTGATTTTTCTTGGTTAGGAACCGTGTCCAGAATTGTCTGGCCGATTCCTCTGGCTGCTGAATTATGTGGCTTAGGTCATCGGCGTTTGGTGGTCGCACATAGGTGCCCTGGAAATTGTCGAGGAATGCGGCTACCAGGTCTTCCCAACAACCAGTTGACTCCGCTGGCAAGCTGTTAAGCCAATGTCGAGCTGGTCCTTTAAGCTTGAGTGGGAGGTATTTGATGGCATGTAGATCATCACCACAGGCCATGTGGATATGAAGGAGATAGTCCTCGATCCAGACCGCGGGATCTGTTGTGCCATCGTATGATTCAATGTTTACGGGTTTGAAACCCTCAGGGATTGGATGATCCATCACTTCGTCTGTTAAGCATAGTGGGTGTGCGGCGCCTCTATATTGGGCTATATCACAACGTAGCTCAAATGGGTTTTGTCAGCTGTGTTCGGCCTGGCCGGATTTAATGTATTCGGCATGATGGTTGTCGTCACGTGTAGTGAGGCGCCCACGCGATCCGTAGATCGATCTTGTCTGCCTTGCCTTGTCCTTCAATATATCTCGCAGGTCTGGCGCACTTCCCCGTGCCTTGGTATTTTTTGAGCGGCACCGGGGTGCGGCTTGAGTGGAGGGCCGAGAGGCCTCTCTGTCGCGGCCATGAGGTGGCCGGTCGGCCGCATCCTGCGCTGGTGATGTAGGTTTGAGTGCTTCCATCTCTAATCGGGGTAGCAGCCCGCGTTTTGGGTAGCTCTTGGAGGGGCGTTCGAGTTCGTACTCTTCGGCCGCAAGGACCTCAGTCCATCTGTCAGCTAGCAAATCTTGATCAGCTCTAAGATGTTGCTGCTTTTTCTTGAGGCTGCTTGCTGTGGCCATAAGCCTGCGTTTGAAACTCTCCTGTTCGATGGGATCCTCAGGCACGACAAATTCGTCGTCGTCGAGGCTTGCCTCGTCTTCGGAGGGAGGCATGTAATTATCGTCCTCTACCTCTCTGTTTGCCGCTCTCTCATGAGGGTTGGCTTCTCCGTCCTCCTGTGCTGAATCCTGCTGGAGGGGGTTGTCTTCGGCACTTTCCGAGGTGTTATTGTCTCCCGTGCCGGAATCACCGTTTTTGCTGTGGCGGTATTTAGAGCAGCGCCGCTAACACCGGCGCTTAGGCTGTTTCTTGGAGGGGTCATCCTCCGTTGTTCCATCGCCGTTCCCATCTTTTGGGATGTCCACCATGTAAGTGTCGTATGACGAGGTGGCCTTCCAGTGCCCTATAGGCGCTGGTTCTTGGTCGTTTCCTGCATCGTTGTCCATACCTTGATGTCTTCGGAGTCGAAGTCGAGCATGTTGGTTAAATCATCGACAGTGGCTACGAAGTGGGTGGTGGGTGGGCTTTGAATTTCTTCGTCGTCCTCATCCCAACCTTCCTGACCATAGTCCGGCCAGGGCTCTCCTGATAAAGAGAGAGACTTTAGTGAATTCAGGATGTCGCCAAAGGGCGAGTGCTGAAAGATGTCCGCGGCGGTGAACTCCATGACCGGCGCCCAATCGGATTTGGTTGGCAGGGGCGCGGAAGGTCCGGAGTCCGGAGAGGAGTCCGGTACCTTGGAGTTATGAGCCCTGCAAAGGACAAGGATAGTATTCGGCTCAATCGCCGTAGAGATAGCAGCCCCCGAGGCGGTGTCCAGCCACCCGTCCTCGATCGGTGTAGTCAGCTCCGAGCTAAGGGTCGGAGTGGACACTGGTGCGGCCTCCAGGGCACTGTTCGGCGGCAGAGCTAGATCATGCCCATCGTGACAGTGCGACGCGCTTGGCTGTGGCTCGAACCCGTCGAAGATCAAGTCTCCGCGGACGTCAGTCGTGTAGTTCAAACTTCCAAATCTGACCTGATGGCAAGGGGCGTAGCTTTGAATCTGCTCCAGATGGCCAAGCAAATTGGCCCATAGTGCAAAGCCCCCGAATACGAAGATCTGTCCGGGGAGAAAAGTCTCACCCTGGACCGCATCGTTGTTGATGATCGGAGGAGCCATCGGGCCTAAAGATGACAACACAGAGGAACTCTCAATGAAAGCACCAATGTCGGTGTCAAAACCGACGGTTCTCGGGTAGGGGGTCCCGAACTGTGCGTCTAGGCGGATGGTAATAGGAGACAAGGGACATGATGTTTTTACCCAGGTTCAGGCCCTCTTGCTTAATATTGATGATATGGGTAGTACAAGAGTATATCTACCACGAGACCAGAGAGGCTAAACCCTAGAAGCTAGCCTATGGTATGATTGTTGTTCGTCTTACGGACTAAAACCCTCCGGTTTATATAGGCACCAAAGAGGGTTAGGGTTACACAGAGTCGGTTACAATGGTAGGAGATCTACATATCCGTATCGCCAAGCTTGCCTTCCACGCCAAGGAAAGTCCATCCGGACACGGGACGAAGTCTTCAATCTTGTATCTTCATAGTCCAGGAGTCCGGCCAAAGGTGATAGTTCGGCTATCCGGACACCCCTTAATCCAGGACCCCCTCACATCCCATCCGCTCACCCATTCATACACCGAGGCCGTGAAAACCCGCGACGAAACCCCACACCCTGCTCCATTCGCCAGCCAGTCGGAGCCCCTTCCCCGACGACGTCGTCCACAGCAACACCTCGACATCCCTCATCCATCGTACCGGATGAGGATCCGTCGTCGATCTCATTGTCCCGCCGGTTCAGCCACCCTGTCCTCCACCTCCAAGGAGATGCCCCGACATTCCCCTCGTCTTTCGCGCCACCTCCATTCCCACACCGCCGTCTTCACCTGCACCACCGGAAGAGCATCATCATCACCGTTTCATCGGATGAAGTTGCGGCCTAATCGGCGCCACCAAAGATGTTGTACACTAATCGCCACATTTTCTTCTTGATTCGATCTCATGGTGTTGCCGACGCTCGGTCCCGAGCCGACACAGCGCGGCTCCATCCACGGCAGCATCGCCGGCCAATTCCTCCACGGCATTGCTCCCTCGATGGTGACGTCCACATCAGTAGGAGCTGTTGCTGCTTTAGCTCTCGCTCGCGCTGCTGCTCTGCTCTTGCTCTCGGTCCCCTGCCTGGTCTGGTCTTGCTATTGCTCTTGCTCGCACTGTTGCTCTCGCTCTTGCTCTTGCTTGCGATGCTGCTCCGATTTGGCTACACTTCAGTCGACTGAATCGACTTTTGGGTTAGTCAATTTTCAAGGGGTGGGCTCGCCTGGGTGAAGGAAGAACCAGCCGCAGCAGGGAGGGGGCTCACCGGAGATGTACCCCACTATCTATCTTAGGGTTCAGGATGGGGGCGGTGGTCGCCGGCGTTGGCGGGGCGGTGGCGTGGGGATCGCCGGAGAAAAAGCTCGGCACAGGGGGGCCTAGAGGGATGGCCGGGGCGGCGGCGGGGCGGAAATGGGGAGTGTTTTTGGGGCGGGCAGGGCAGCACACCGCCGGTCGCGGGCGGCGGGGGGCTGCTATTTGGCCGGTGGTGGCTGGCGGCTCAAGGGGTGGAGGTTCAAGATGAACTGCAGGCCCTTGATTTCGTATCCAACGGCTGCAAAATCGACTGACCAGAGATGAAAAAGTCAGTCGACCGACGTGTAGCCTCACCTTGCTAGTGCGTTCAATTTTGACAGCAAAATTCAGTTTCGACAGCAAAATTCAGTTTCGACAGTTAAGTTCAGTTTCGACAGTGAAGTACAGTTTCGACAGTTAAGTTCAGAGATGAGCGGCTGATGTATTTTACATCTAGCACTTTGTGGTTATGTATTTTACGTCATGTATAGGAGATGCTATTAGAATTCCACTCAGGTTAACGTTGTTTGTTGTCTCTCTTGTCCTGCTTTAGCCTCGGCGTCGTACAACTCACCGGAGCTGCTCCAACGATGAAACCCTCCATCACAGCGGAGCAGTACCTCGGGCTCCATCTCCAGACGCCTAAGATCTTCTTCCCCTCCTCCGACAGCAAAGTCAGCCGGATCATCCTCACCGGCCAACCCAATCACGCTGAGATCGACATGGCTTCACCAAAGAGGTTGTACACTTGTTGCATCTCTTTTTTACTCTACATGTTATATATATTGTCCACTGAGCACTCGTAGTAACGGGAAATACGATTATTTTATCCTACTATATGACAAGCAGTGAGGTACCAGGCAACTTAGCTATCCGTGATGGACTCTCTTGAATGCCATCATTATTTATCTCTGCGCGTTTGAGCTGTGCATTTGTCGATGGGCCTGGGAGTTGAGCTAGTATGGCAGTGGCTTGGGTCCAAAGTAATAGAAGTAGCACAAAAACATTTTTTAGTGTAGGATTTTCCTTGCTCAAGCCTGCCTACTAGAATCGCCAGTGCTTGAAAGGAAAAGTGAATGAAAAACATAGGAATTGGAAAGTTTCCTATGGTACTACTTTTCATGAATTTGGTGCAAAGGAATGGAGCAAAGGAAAACTGTAGGATTTGTTCCTTTAGTGTCTCCTTGAAAGAAAAACCGTAGGAATTCTAATTTCCACTTCTCCTCCTTTTCATATTCCTATTCATCAAGCACAAGACTAAGAGATAGTAGCATAATAGCATTATAACCGTACATTTTCTTGTGGTTTGACTTAATCTCACCATGCTTTTTTGCATCCTGTGATCTTCCAATTGTTGTGAATCAAACACCCAGATTGGCAGAAATCCTGTGTTTTTAAATTCTCTGTTTTGCACGTGCATTCCTATCCTATTCCTGTCTATTTCCTATCCCTGCATTGTTAGAATCCTCAAATTCAAACAAGCCCTTACTCAATTACTTCTGTTACAGATATGTGTCAAAGAAAACCTTGTGTGGTTTGTCCTGCTCCTGCGGCGCTGTGTTCCACCCCAGCTCAGCTGCTCCAACGATGGAAGGGTTCACCATAGCAGGGATCCGCTCTCCAGACTGTCTTTCGCCGCCTCAGATCTTCTTCCCCGCCGCCGGCAGCCACGACAACTGCATTACCATCATCAACTGAGCAGATGACCTTGAGGACTACACGGGTCCGCAAGAGAGGTCGCACTCTTCCGTGTCTGCTTACGTTATGTGTCGCTTAATATGATGACATGCTACATTATCGTCGTGTTCACCTATTAGACTCCGAGTCAGGTCCAAACTAATGCTGAAACTTGAGTTTTTAAATGGTTGTGGGGTACATATTGGGGCAGCAATCAGTACTATCTGTCTACTATCTGGTTAATCTCCGGTGTCTACTATGAGTTTCATGTTGGGTGCAAACAAACATTAAAGGAGCCATTATCTGTATTTTTTAACTAAAGCTATTATCTGCCTGCTATCATTGGTTTTGGGTCTATCCACAGTTTGCTACCATCACTCTGGATTTGTGCATGCACTCCTTACATAATCTCACTATGTTTTATTCCTATGCATGCCAGTTATTGTACACAATGGAACTGATCATGTAGAGCAAAAGAGACGAGCCTTGCGTGGCAATAAAATTTCATGCAGACGTCGTTCCATGGTGGGCGCAAAGGCAGCCCCCCTCCACCCATTTCGGATCGTAATCAAGAGGAAGATAACTGTTCTGAGGGGGATTCAGAAGGAGAAGACCACTCCTATTTACCCCATGAGGTCTTCGCTCTAACTTGGCATGCTGATGTTGGTAATATCATGCATATGGTGCCTTGCATTGCTTACTGTATACATTAAAGATGTCATCTGCTTAGTTTAGACATGCTTTGTGTCAATGTCATCTGTTTAGTTTCTTTATCGTATATGTGAATCATGCAATGCCATCTTGTCTAGCCAGGCATCATATATGTGAATTTTGCAATGCCACCCTGGTTAGCCAGTCATCTTATATGTGAATTATCATGCCATCATTTTTTTATTATGTGTTAAATTTGTCAACAATTTTAGTACATTCAATTACTCTTCCTGTGCATCAGCCATTCGGCACGGTCATGGAAAAATCTGGAGTGGAAACAAGGTCTTCAGAGCAGACAATGCTATCTGACAAAGCGCATGTCTTGCTGGTTACCGATAGCTCCTCAGAGGAGGATTCAGAGACAGATGACCAGTCATATCCCCCCCTGAGGTGCATGCCCTAACTTGGCAGGGTTATGTTACTCATATCGTGCGTATGGTATCTTGCATTGCTATGTCATTTGCTTAGTTTAGACATGCTTTGTGTGAATGCCACCTGTTTAGTGTCTAATTACCATATATGTGAATTATGCAATGCCATCTTGTTGCAAGACATTATATATGTGAATTATGCAATGTTATCTTGTTGCAAGGCATTATGTATGTGAATTATGCAATGCCATGCTGTTTAGGCAAGCGTCATATATGTGAATTATATCATGCCGTCCTTTTTTGTATTTCTCATTGCTTTTGTCGACAATGTTTGTATATTCAACTGCTCTTCCTGTGCATCAGCCATTTGAATTGGTGATGGAGAAATCTGGAGTGAAAACAAGGTCTTCAGAGCAGACAATGCTACCTGCTGAAGCAGATATCTTGCTGGTTACAGATAGCTCTTCAGAGGAGGATTCAGAGGCAGATGACCAGTCCTATTATCCCCCTGAGGTGTATGCTCAAACTTGGCAGGGTTATATTACTCATATAATGCATATGTTGTATTGCAATGCTTAGTTTTTACATCATATACACAATATTGAATGCCATCTCCTTAGTTGACACATCATATATGCAATTGCCCTCTGCTCACTTCCTTAGTATATAAATCATATATTTGAATTATGTCATGCCATGATGTTTACATAGACAGCATGTATCTGAATTATGGCATGCCAACCCATTTTCTAAAGACATAATATAGTTATATCATCTCATCCTGTTTACATAGTCATCATATTTTAAATTATGTCATTCTATCCGTGAATTATATCATGCCATCATGTTTCCATCGACGGCATGTTTGTGATTTATGGCATGCCAACCACTTTAATAGACACATCGTATAGTTATATCATGTCATCCTGTTTACATAGTCATCATATTTTGAAGTATGTCATTCTATCCTGTTTAGTTAGCCATCATACATGTGAAATTGTGTCATGCTATCCTGTTTAATTAGCCATCATATATGTGAAATTATGTCCTGCTATTCTGTTTGCTTAGACAACATAAATGTGAATTATTTCATGCCCTGTTTTCTTCCCTACTATCCATTGCACCTGTCTATCTTACAATGTCTGTACATTCAATTACTTTTCTTGTTTATCAGCCATTTCAATTGGAGGGAGTGATGGCAGTATCTGTGGGAGTAAAAACACGGTCTTCAGAAAAGATCGTGCTACCTGTCGATGCAGATAGAACAACGGTTGTACTTGCCCAAGAATCATCCCCACCACACATAACCCACACTCATGCAGATTGTACCCCTACCCAGTTGGACGGAGAACCAGCTACACCCCTTCTAACCCCAACCCCAGCAGATAGACACCCAGTTCCCGTTGACACAGCACCGTCTCCACCATAGAGCACCCAAACACGAGCAGTTAGTAAGGCAACTGCGGTGCCCAAATCACGAGGACCACCACTCCGAACCCGAAGTCAACGCTTAAAGCAGAAGAAGAATTGTTCTCAGGTTAGGTTCCGTAGCTATGGTTCATACTAATTTGCTCTTGCATCACTGTATTTACTGATACCAACCAATTTCAAATTTGAAGGATGCAATTGAAACTCCAATGGCGCAACAGGTATGTTTTAAACCTATTTCTTCAACGTGTTTGGTTGTTTGCTGTTGTAACTTGTTGTATGTTGATTTTAGTTTCAATTGAATAAACAGTTATGTTCTCATGCCATGCACATTACAAGTGTTGTTATTGTTGTGTAGTATCCCACACTTATATTCTGTCTATGCTGCTTTGTCTTAAATAGATATGATTCGGACAGTATCTATCTTGATTTGGCAACATAAACTACAATGATATAGACCATACAGTGACCATACTACATAGATATATGTTTGTTTCATGCTGTTATCCTGTCCACCTTACTACTGAACTGGTTTACCAAAATGAGTTTCATATACTACATTGTAAACCTGAGATGTGTTTGTTTGTTCTCTTTTAGAACGCGGATAAAATATTGGAGAAGAGTACCCTGTTATGCAATGCTAAAGGAAGTAATGCAGATAAGGTTCAAGATAGTGAGACATCCATGTTGGTCTCCAAGAAAGCTGACAAAAACTATAGTGAGGACACTGAGACAACCCCAAAGTCCTGTCTTGATGTAGTGTTAGAGTTACTGGCTACCACTGCTGGCACCAGCTCTTCGAACTCGTTGCCTGAATCAGTTCGGCTTCTTGAGTCTCAACTTAATGTTGAAAGACATCGATCAGATGTTATGCGACAGGAAGCCGAAGGACTGAGGAAGTCCCTGCAGAATTTAGATGCATACTTTCTGGTGCAACAGCAAGCGCTGGAGGACTTAAGCGCCAAACAAGAGAAAGTTAAAAAGCTTGCTAAGCATCTTGCCAGCATTATGGGTACCCAGGATACTGTTTCTTGAGCTCTTCTGAAGTGGTTTCAGTTCTGGACTTGTTTTGCTGCGGCGTTTATATGCTGTTGTGTTCCCTATATTTGCACTGGTGGCGAACTTTGATGCCCAGTGGATGTAATATGTGTAATAGCCGTGATAGCCTAGTGTAAGTTGCTTTATTATTTATTTCCTTGTTGTCTTGTTTATTTGTTTGCTTGTAGTCAGTGCAGTTCTTTTTCTACGGTTTGCTAGTGGCTGCAATAACCTATTTTTTAAAACTAGGCCACAATAACCATGGGCTAATATTTATTGTAGTGACACTGGACCTACGGGCCGTAGAAACAGTGGGCCTTCTATGGGCCATATAAATAGTGGGACTTCTACGGGCCGTAGAAACAATGGGCCTTCTACGGGCAGTAGAAACAATGGGCCTTCTACGGGCCGTATCATCAATGGGCCTTATACGGGCAGTATGATCGATTGGCCAAACATGGGCCAATAACATGCCGCATTATGGCCGTAAACGGGCTAGAATTGGAATCGTCCGTTCATGGGCCGAGCATAATGGGCCATCGTTAATAGGTCGTATTTCATGACGCTATGAAAACAGCCCAACGTGTTAACGGACCACAAACGAGCCGACTGTAACCACGGGCTGAATTTGGCCCATAAGCAGAAAATAACAGTAACGGGCCGTAAGTAAACGAATGCTGGAAATGAGCCCAAGAATAAATGGGCTCTGAGGAGGCCGAAAGATAACATGGGCTGGAAATGGCCCAACGGAATAACGAGCCCTTAATGGGTATAAAGTGATACACTGTTCATTACAGGCTAGTTTCACCACGGGCCGTTAATGGGTGTAAAGTAATACACTGCTCATTACGGGCCAGTTTCACCACGGGCCGTTAATAGGCCAAGAGTTACATAGGGCCTCATATGGGCCAAAAGACGTCATGGGCCATACATGGGCCAGAAGTGAAATGGGCTGGAATCATATTGGGTGGCCCAGATGACGCTACTGGGCCTAATTCGGATAGGGCGTAACGGGCCTTGGGTTAGCGGGCTGTAAATGGGCTATATGCGAACATGCCGTTAACAGGCTTTACATGGGCCAGCCCGCCACCTTTTGACCAAGTCAAACGGGCCGGCCTTTTCACAAGAATGGGCCTCTGTTGGGCCGTGCCACATGTCGACGTATCATATGCGCCTTCTGTCCAATGAGTGGATGACATCTGTCCCAACGGTGAGCCGACACGTGTTTCCTCCAGCCAATGATGATTTTACACGTGGAAAATCCCCATTGGTCGGGGCTGTTAACGGGTTATCGGATCCAAAACCCGACCCGATAGCTTAATGGTGTTCCCTTACGGTGGATGCCACGTGTCGGTCACCCTTGACGAAAGCACTTCTGTGACACGCGATTTATCGTCAGGGAAGTGGACACTTCCGTGATGATAATTTTGGTAATGTCATGGAACACTTCTATGACAGCACAGGTATGACTATCTTGATTCTGTCATAAATTTGTCATGGATGTACATGCATGACAAAAAACGCGACCTACTGTGACAAACACGTATCATCACGGAAGTGTATTTTTTTTGTAGTGCCTGGTTATTCCGGATGAGCACCTTAGTAGAGAAAGCCAAAAACTGACTGTCATGATATAGTGAGAGATTGGTCAACCACTCGAGGACTCACCGGAATCTTTAGGATCCCTCCGCACTAACGAAGGACCGTTTCCCGGTCATGTACACACACACCCGTATTTAGATGCACACAAAGGTACCAGGGGCTACATAGCAGCCGCACCGTCGAGCTCCTATGGCTAAGTGAAAGTGTTCAAGCTATATAGTCTGGTTGCCTAGTTCGACGTGTGATCACCTCCTTATTCGACCAAGACGTTGGATCAAGTGTGATTACGCATATTCTTGCGAACACCCCCGCATTGTATGCGTGGGGGCTGAAGCCAACGACTGCTAACTTTCAAATTACATACATACATCACGGCCGCACAGGAGGCACAATAACACTTTTGGGTAAAAAGTATAAACATAGCCTCCATCATTAAAATAAAATTGTTTTCACAATGAAACTATTTGTCACCCGAACATGACATTCTTTGAGCACTGAGCCTCTATTAAACGAGCACCTTTTGTTACCTGCTCCAAGTAGTGCTCGGCTGGATCCTGGCTTCCCGCCAGATTCTGGGTCGCAATGATGGTGGTCTCCATATCTGTCCAATATGCTTTAACACGGGCAAGACCATTCATGCACCCTCTATGCACACCGACCTTTTCCTGGCATCGATTCACGATACGGCACTAAGGAATTGTTGCACTAAACCAAAATAACTATCCGGCTTCGGCCCCTTCGGCCATAGATGGTCTATTACAACAGCTTTCAAAGGTAGAGTATTCAACCCAAATTTATTGATTCGACACAAGGGGAGCCAAAGAATATTCTTGAGTATTAGCAGTTGAGTTGTCAATTCAACCACACCTGGCTAACTTGGTATCTGCAACAAAGTATTTAGTAGCAAAGTAGCATGATAATAAAGCTAACGGTAGCAAAAGTAATGTTTTTGGGTTTTGTAGTGATTGTAACAGTAGCAACGGAAAAGTAAATAAGCAAAGAACAATATGTGAAAATCTCGTAGGCAATGGGTCAGTGATGGATAATTATGCCGGATGTGATTCCTCATGTAATAGCTATAACATAGGGTGACACGGAACTAGCTCCAATTCATTAATGTAATGTAGGCATGTATTACGTAAATAGTCATACGTGCTTATGGAAAAGAACTTGCATGACATCTTTTGTCCTACCCTCCCATGGCAGCGGGGTCCTAGCGGAAACTAAGGGATATTAAGGCCTCCTTTTAATAGAGAATCGGAACAAAGCATTAGCACATAGTGAATACATGAACTCCTCAAACTACGGTCATCACTGAGAAGTATCCCGATTATTGTCACTTCGGGGTTGTCCGATCATAACACATAATAGGTAACTATAGACTTTCAAGATAGAATCAAGAACACACATATATTCATGAAAACATAATAGGTTCAGATCTGAAAACATGGCACTCGGGCCCTAGCGACAAGCATTAAGCATAGCAAAGTCATAGCAACATCAATCTCAGAACATAGTGGATACTAGGGATCAAACCCTAACAAAACTAACTTGATTACATGGTAAATCTCATCCAACCCATCATCGTCCAGCAAGCCTACGATGGAATTACTCACGCACAGCGGTGAGCATCATGAAATTGGTGATGGAGGATGTTTGATGATGACGACGGCAACGAATCCCCCTCTCCGGAGCCCCGAACGGACTCCAGATCAGCCCTCCCGAGAGAGATTAGGGCTTGGCGGCGGCTCCATATCGTAACACGCGATGAAACTTTCTCTTTGATTTTTTTCTCCCCGAACGTGAGTATATGGAGTTGGAGTTGAGGTCGGTGGAGGTCCAGGGGGCCCACGAGATAGGGGGCGTGCCCAAGAGGAGGGGGCGCGCCCCCCTGTCTCGTGGACAGGGTGTGGGCCCCCTGGTCTTGATTCTTTTGCCAATATTTTTTATATTTTCCAAAAAGTCCCTCCGTGGATTTTCAGGACATTCCGAGAACTTTTCTTTTCTAAACATAAAACAACATCATGGCAGTTCTGCTGAAAACAACGCCAGTCCGGGTTAGTTTCATTCAAATCATGCAAGTTAGAGTCCAAAACAAGGGCAAAAGTGTTTGGAAAAGTAGATACGTTGGAGACGTATTAGCGTATGTGTCTTCAACTCGTGTTATTGGGCAGTAATTGTTTCCTTTCGACCTCCTTTTGCAAACAAGGCTATCCATTTTCACCTCATTGCTATTGCGACCTTTTGGTGAACTGCACAAATCACTTTTCTAAAGAGTGTTTTGTGTAGTTCTGCCAAAATGTCACGTGGGCAACGTTTTTACATTTCTGTGGGACTGCGGAAAGGGAGATTGGTTTTGCTATCCTCCTCATCCAACTCCGTGCCTAATCTTCTCCTAAAGAGAGATCGTAGAGGTGATCGGCTTCTATTTATGTGTGTTATGTTTCATCATCTAGTTCCACTATAATTGTAATCACACTGACTGGATATGTTTGCAAACAGGGATGGTTCGCTCAATTTTAGTGGAGCTGCACAAAATGATCATATTGTGGTGTCCTTCATACACCTCTTTTTTGGCTGCAGAGCTGGGTGAAACTAGCTGCCAAGCAATGAACATTGTGCCAAGGAAATGGAGCCATGCCTACGAATAGCATCGATCAATTATATTATTTTTCTTTATTTGTACACCTTCTCACAACTTTGTCTTCAGTTGTGATGTGAATATTGGCGCCAATCTGTGAACCATTGAGATGCATTAGCCATGGTAGTTTCATTTGTATTTGATGGAATGTTGTGAAAGGATAATCTTGAGGCAAGACACATGAATCCTAAGTTGAAACTTTTTTGCCTGTGGGAACCAAAGTTGAAACCTTCATAGCATCACAGTACAATCTCATCAAAATTATGCGTACATATAAACAAATCCTGAAGGATTGACAGCAATGCCAGAAACAATTCAACTTCGTTTCGCCGACATGTTGGACATCCTTCATCCGGCTCCACCTGCCATGCAGCAATATTGAGTGCACAACACAACTTCAGGGAAAGATTCACCCCGGTCGTTGCATCGCAGTAGTAATGACTAGTGAGCAGTCAAATCACATAGCCCCACCTTCGCCACAGTAAGTTGCTCAGACGAAGCAACCATCATTTCTCTGTTCCTTGAATCCGCGAGTACTCCCATATTCCCACAGTAATAAGTTTCTCAGGCGAATCAACCATCACTATATCCGCTCACATGTGATGACCACAGGAGCTATCCATTTAGATTGCATGTTAAAAAATAAAGGTCGATAAGTAATGCGCAAACTTTCAAAAAAAACTAATGTGGCACCTCGGGCCAACGCGGCCAGATCGCATTTTGCACGAGAAATTATACACCATGTTTTGTTGACATGTGGTCCCGTTCCAACATATCAGTGAGACGACGGCAAGTACTAGTATTTCCGAACGGACGTGTAGGCCGGGGCACCTCTTCGTGAACCATGGCAAACTGGCAACCGTTCACCGACTCTTCGCCTTTCCCTCTCGATTTGGAACTGCTGTCGCACGCTCTTCCTCTCCCTCCTCCATTTTCCTTTAGCCCTTCACCCTTTCTTCTGCCATTGTTCGATCGTCTTCTCCATGGAGGGAACAGGCCAGAAATGACCCCATTATTCTTTCCCTAATCTGAAATATGACGTGGTGGAGGAACTCATTGATCGGTGCGACGTCATCACATTGGCTAGCATGGCAGGTTCGTTCAAGCCCATTCTCGACTCAACTAATAATATCATTACAAGGAACCCAAGAGTCAAAGAGCCGTTTGATCTCCCCTATCTTCTTCGCCGTGACCCTGATGACTACTAGCGCCGGGACGACGGAGGCCTCGCCCTGTGCAAGTTGATGCCGCTTGATAATGATACGTATGATGTTAAGATGCCATCGCTTGAGGGCAAGGCTTGGGCAGGCGCAAATGGAGATTGGGTTGTTTACATTGGGTCCAACTGCGAGTGGGAACTTATGAATGTGTACACTCGTGACTGGGTTCCACTTCTAAAAATCTCAGCAGACTACCAGAGGTTGAGCACACCGGTATTGTATGCATGTTCAAATACGATCATGGTGACTGTCTTCTACATAAGATAGCAATTTGTCGAGTTCCCAACCGCTCTTGGAATTACAACAACTATGAAGTTGTTGCTATCTTCGACAAGCTTGTTGTCATCCTTTGTTGTTTGACTCGATAGATATTGCTCAAAATTCAGTTTCTATACACGGATGTGTACTGTGATGCAATTCAATATGAGGGCCTTGTGTTTGCTGCCACCGCTCATGGCACTGTTTTTGCATGGGATCCTCGTAGTTTCGGTATGTTTGTCTTCCATCGTAATTATAATTGTTTCATCCACATGCATGCGGGTTAGCAAGTTTCCCTTTACTAACTAACCTTCTCCTTGTGTTTCCAAGGTCCTGTGAACATTCCACCACCTATACTTGAAAAAATTTATAACCAAGGGGGAGATGACGATGGTGATGACCACGAGCATGAGGACGAGCAGCGCCCATATACTCTGTGGTGCCTGGCACCTAATTCCGATGGATCACCTCTTCTTGTGTGTATACAGCCCACTGATGATGTTACTACTGAGGGAGCACGTGTTGTCTCCCATGGTCGCACTCTCCGGACCTATTCCAACACCCGTTGCATGGTATTCGGGATGGATACTAGTGTGCTAGCGCCAACACCTTCTCCCTGGTACAGAATTGATAGTCTTGGAGAAAATCGCTCTTCCTTGGACAAAACTATCCGATGATGGTGAAAGGCGATCCAACTGCTGTTGACACAATGTTACTAGTACCATTTATGAGAAGCAACTGTGTCTATACCTCGGACATTTGGGTGGTTCCCTACCCTGGTACTGATATAGTAGGCCGCTTCATCCTGGATGATCAGTCCTGCGTTGGTCTCGAGATCGACAATAGATGGCCCGTCCCAGAGAATCACTTGTGGTTCAAAGCAAGCGTTTCCAACGCCGAGGAACGGTTGAGTTGAAGTTCATTCCATTGCTTGTTATTTGTTGTGTGGTGAAAACTTTAGTATTTATAATGTATCCTCGTTGTCGATGTGGGTTGATGACCTGTTGTATGTAATAAAATGATATGCCTGTGATAAACTTACTAAATTTTTTAATGGCTTTCGAGTTGCTTCTGTGAGTGAGTGGTGCGATGAGGCGAAAAAATATTTTCTCAATACATAATTGTACATGCATTGCAACAGGTTATCGGATGAGGCCAATCAACAATAGTAGTACACTATTTGTACTAGCTTCACATGCTTCGCGCGTTGTGCGGGTGTTTTTACTGTAGCCATATTGTACGTAACCAGCACCTCGAATCCTCGATACTAGTAATATATAGTAAGTAGTAGGAGTAGTAGGGTGGCATGAGCCAGAACAAACATTCACGTCCAGGAGTACATCACAAGCCACCAGCACGACTTCCATCTGACACCATATTTCTTGGAGTCCGTACTAGAGCAATCTCTTCAACCTCATCGTTTCTCTAACTCAGCCATCGCGCGGTGGGCGAGGTGGGGGTTTGCCGACAGTCGGTTTCCTCAACTGCGGTCCCACTTCTCAGGCCAACTCCAACGCTCTATCAATATATGGATGTACTCTTCTTCCCAATACAAAAACTAGCATCCATTCTACTCCCTCCGTTGCACAATAACTGCCTTCTATTTGTCAAAATATATATGTATCTAGACATGTTTTAGTATATACATACATCCATTTTTGGACAAATGGAAGTGAAGTATTTTGGAACGGAGGGAGTACACGATAAAAATGTTAAGTTAGCACAACTAGTCTAATCCGAGAGCACAAGCAGTGATTTGGTCGGGTTCTTCCTCCTTTTGCCGAAACGTGGGAGATCCAGCATCCAGGTCGTGTCATGCAAGAAAATAGAGTGGTAGTTGAAGCCACGAGATGTGCATCTTGGGTTAAACTGTAAATAGAATCTTACTACTCTTGAGTAACTCCAAAAGCGGCCCCCAAAGATCTTTATTGGATTTGTTTTTCATCACCAGCACGCCGAGGTGAAAGATGTGCAGGTTCAGTGGGTCCTCTTGCATTTTCACTGACATGTGGGGCCGCATGTGAGCAAACAGACGATGGGCTCTACGCGTCCGCTGGCTGGCTGAGAAGAGAGATAGAGGAGGGCTGAGCACGGACTGCAGGAAATTTGTTCTACGTGACCAACACCTTGATGTTCGTGTGTGGTTGTTTCACGAATAAAAAAGGAGGTACCCCTACTTATGTTACTCCCACTATGCCTAGCCTAAGGTTAGCAGGTGGCCTTTCGCTTGGCTCTTCGCCTCTTCCGGAAGTCGATGGTTCTATAGTAGTGATTCTGGCAATCTGACACCAAATGAACTACTGCACGTCCACCGCTTGTAAGCAAAAGTTTCTCCTCGTGCTGCGAGCCACCGCGCACGCATTCGTGAGGAAGAAGGCGTAATCAAGCTTCTCGTCGTTCTGCGAGTTGACGGGACACACCAAAGTTATTTACTAGTAGTACGTACTCTCTCCAAAAAAGGGCTGACCATGTCATTGCTACCATCCCGTGCTCCGTCGTTGAGTACGTGCACTATTCACGTGCCATCGAGGAGAAAAAATATTGTGAGGTGCCATCGAAGTGCACGACTCACTTACGAAAAAGGGTTTCCCCCCGCTTTTCCCCCCGCACGACTTACTTACGCACTACTTATCTGATTATCTCCATTTTCTTGCATGACACGTGCAGCTTGATGCTAGATGTCTCGCGGGTTGGGAAAAGGATGAACAAAGCACACGTAAAAGAAAAGAGTTGAAGAGCATAGATTCCCGACGACCGAGGAGGAGCAAGGAACCTCGCGGTGGAGCGTCTGCAAGGAACCTTGCGCGTTTTCCCCTGTTTTTTGCCGCCTGCCCACCTATAAACAAATAAAAGAACATGAACTTTTCGCTAGCCACTAGAAACGGTACATTAGGATGCTAAGTTGAAGATGTTTTATACTCCCTCCGTTCCCAAATATAAGTCTTTTTAGATATTTCAATAAGGGACTACATACGAAACAAAATGAGTGAATCTACACTCTAAAATATGTCTATATACATCCGTATGTTGTAGTCTATTCGAAATGGCTAGAAAGACTTATATTTAGGAACGGAGGGAGTAGTTTATATTGAATTATTGATAACCATGCAACAAGCCACGCATGTACAGGACGCATGTACACAAGCCAACGCACTAACTCCATCCGTTCCAACTCATGCACCTACGCGCACAACATGAAGCACACAACACACATACACAAGATTCACGTGTGCACACACTCGGCCGCAGAATGCACGTGAATAACACATGCAAGCGCACACACTCGGCTGCATGGAGGCGTGCGCCATCTGCGACGATGTCCGGTTCGTCGTGCTATGGTGAAGCTCGCACGCAACAGCGCATACGCATCTCTTGCAGCACCTCTTTGCCGTCGTTGCTCAACTACTAGTCGGAGACGAAGACAACTGCAGCCTCGGCCTTAGAGCTAGCACCGATGGAAAAACACACATGTTGCACGCACACGAGCACATACGGAGTGCCCACGACGTGGTGGTGGTGCGTCCCCAGTCGTCTCTACTCCTTCTGTGCATGTTGTCTATCAAGGCGGATGCATGCTAATGATGATGTGGGTGACATCTTCTAGGACTCAGATGATCACGAGGAAAATTATGAGACACAAGGTGACGTACACCATCAAGGTCCACGGTCAAGGGGGTGCTAGTAAGTGCTTAGATGTGCTTAGAGCAAGTACAATAGAGCTGAGTCAGCGGGCTATAAGGAATAAACTAGAATATTTCTGCTTAGTTGAAGGAAAGAGAAGAGGAGAGAGAAGGTAAGCGGGCTCTTTGTGAAGAGCCAGCTCTAGCACGTGCTGCTAGGCACTTTGTGAGAATGAAAGGTGGGCCACATAATAAAAAAGTAGTCCCTCCGTTCCAATTTACTCATCGTGGTTTTAGTTCAAATTTGAATTAAAACCACGACGAGTAAATCGGAACGGAGGGAGTAGTACACTCTTTTGATCTACTATTGTACATGTTGACTATAAGATGGGCTGTAGATGACATGGCACTGGCTTATAGCTAGCAGCTGGCTATACTATTAATGCTCTTTAGATGAGGTGCTAAGTGCATTAAATGGCTTAGTAACTCAAGTCTTCAATGCATAGGCTCTTAGTTTATTGGTGCCACATCATATTTTATGTCTACGTGGCAGGCTTAGCAGCTATACATGGTGGAGCACTGGGACAGGCCAAGGCTGGTCATAGTGGGGAGTAACTTATACTGTAACATATTACTATGTTACTCTAAACATCTCTATAAACCGGAAAGGAGGGAGTAGTAACATAGACTAGTGTCATATGTAGAGTATGGGAGCACATGATATTTCCCCGTCCGGACCGATCCCAAGTTGGCTTCTCACCTTCTTGGCCCAACAAAAACCCCTCCCCCTCCCGCGCGCGCTTCCCGCCCGCGCCAGCTGAGCCCGCCGCTCCACATTGATGGCAAGTTAGGGCGACGCGACCTCTCACTGCTTCCGCCGTTGAAGCGGCGCGCCGACCGAGGGCACCGCCGCTACACGCCCGACATTTCAGACTACACAGTGGATAGTAAATTTAGAGCAAGTACTACAATTACGTAGATGACATAAGCAGGCTATAAGGATTTAAATATAGTATTTGTGCTTAGTTGAAGGAGAGAGAAGAGGAGAGGGAAGAGAAGCGGATTGTAAACGTGTAGCCGGTTGTACTCCAACATACTTTGTGAGACAAAAGGTGGGGCCATTATTAATGATATTGTATTTATACTAAAGGGACTAACGGACGCCTTAATTACTCCATTTTTTTAGACAAACCTTGGTGGGGCTATTATTGACTTTTTTTGAGCTATTATTGACTTGGACGTGGGGTTTGGGGGCCAAAGGCCTACTATTATACTCCCACGACCGACCTGACATGCTCTACCCTAGCCATCGTTGTATCATATGGTTTCACACCGTTCCAGATCTTAGCGCCGCCACACAATTCTTCTCCAGCCCTCCTTCCGGCATGCACCACGAGAAGGGACAGCAGTCCTCCGAACCCCGCCTTTCGTGATCCTGTACGGGAGAGGGGCGATCAGGTTTTTAGGGAGCACACTCATGTGACTGCTGCCAGCGATGACTTCCTCAATGACAGCCTTCTTCCCCGACCTCGGTAACCTCTTCATCAACGACATGAGTGACAACATCAACCACATCGGTTCTGCTCCCGTTGTACAGTATGTGATTTTGTCCTCCTGGTTTAGTCTGCATCATTACTTTGATGTTTGCAATTGTCGCCATGATCTATTTACTGTTGATTCGGATTAAATCTCATACTAAATTGCTCATATATTCAACAATCCAATCCAAAAACCTTATTACAGGCAATTTACTCTGAGTGGTTTTGCTACGCTTTGAAGCCGCCTACTTTTAAGGGGGTGCAATATAAAAGGTGGCGCACAATAGCAGTATATGGGTTTCAGATCATGTACTGCTATGACGCCACTAAGGGTAAGCCTGAGGGCGATCTTAATCCTACACAGCATGAAGCTTTTCAGAACATGGATACCCTCTTCAAAGCCGCCCTGCTGAGTGTTCTTGACGATTCCATTGTGGATTCATATATGTCATTTGACAACAGCAAACACATGTGGCATGCGCTCGAGGCCATGTTTGGGCCCTCGGGCGCTGGCAACGAGTTGTACGTCATGGAGCAATTCTGTGACTACAAGATGACTGATGAGCGCTCTGTTGTTCAGCAGACTCATGAGATACAGTCACTCTCTAAGGAACTTGAGTACTTTAAGTGTGTGTTGACGGACAAATTTATTGCTGGGACCATCATTGCCAAGCTTCCACCTTCGTGGAACAATTTTGCTACTTCTCTGAAAAACAAGAGACATGAGTTTTCTATTTTGGATCTCATTAGCACTCTTGATTTTGAGGAGAAGGCGAGAGCAAAAGACACACGTGCTTGGGTCGCTGAGGGAGATTCAAGTGCCCACATGGTACACGAGAAGAACTTCCAGCCCAACCAGCTCCAAAACAACAAGAACAAATCTCAAGGGAAAGGAAGGTTTGATGCAAAGAACAAGCCGTCACATTCAACCAACTTCAAGAAGAATTCTCATAACGGGAAGGGATACAAACCTCAATTTTGGTAGCACCGCAAAAAATTTATATGGCTGCATCTACCTCCTGTCAGCTAACCTCATGGTGCTCCAGGTATTCTTCCATTCGTAACTAGGTACAATGAACACCGCAAGATGAAATTAGCTTATTCGTATGTTGACTTGCTGAATGCAGTGCGGAACGATCCTGTCATGTGTGGAGGAGCAAACAAGCAGTGCAGCCGAAGGTGGAAATCAACCAAGGACTTGTGAAATTATATATAATCTTCCTCAGGCAGGTCAGTATCCCCTTCGTCTAGATGATCATGTTTTGTCATGCCGAGCTATTGGTATGTGCTACTGTTTTGCAACACCGTTTAAGTATAGCTACAGTTTTCCTATCTTTTCAAATTCAGGACAATGAATATAATTTCAGGGGAACTGCACAATATGGACCCATGTTGAGTCATCTCTATTGCCTCATGTGTTTGCTGCAAATGTGTCAGCATCAGTTGCAAGATGAGGGAGCTAGCTAGCTGTGGAATTGCCAACATGCTCAAAGTGCTCGCAACATTGAGAAGAAACAAGCATGCCCAGGAAATTAATGTGTGCGCAGGGAGGCCCTTTGCTCAGAGAAGCATCGACCGATTTTCTTTATTTCCACACCTTCTCACAGCTTTGTATTGGTTATAGTATGGTGAATCATTGAGATGCATAGACATGCTGAACTTTTGTTCTTCTAAATGTTAGTTTAATGTGAGTGTCTGCATCCAGTACCACATCCTCTAATTTCGTGGATGCACACAGAGAAAATAAATCTCCTTAATTTACTCCATAACCACCCTATTAAATAGGCCTAGTAACAAACCAGGCGCATGCAGTGGCCGGCGGGCACATGCATCCTGCATGCATGGCCAGTCAGCCAAGCCCATGCGCCAGCTCCAATGCAGCAACGCAAAAGAAGAGAGCGGTTCTTGGGAAAAAGCGAGTAGTTAGTGCAACGGGCCTTATAAACATGAACAGATCGCTCTCCCGCTTCCGTCTCCCCACCCAATTCCCCCCACTCCCCAATCTTCCTCACTCGTCCAGAAAACCCCGCTCACCTTCTTCCTCACTCGTACAGAAAACGCCTGCTCCTCTTCTTCCAATCCTACAGAAATCCCCAGCCCTCCTTCTTCCCCACTCGCACTGCCACTAGGCTCGTCTCTCGCTACTCTGCTCAAACCCGTGAGCTCGGTGCAACGCCCACAAGGAAAATGGAGTCGGCTGGCCCCATCACCAAGAAGATGAGGCTCCCGCCAGCGGCGACGCCGGTTGTAGATCCCGCACCCGGCAGCGCGGGGAGAAGCGGCAAGCCCCCCCCCCCACCCGGATCTAAGGAACCGGTAGAATCTCCGGTGGACCGCATCAGTGTTCTCCCAGGCGTCATCCTTGAGGAGATCATCTCGCTTCTCCCCACCAAGGATTGTTGCCGCACACAAGTCCTCTCAACCCGCTGGCGCCCTCTATGGCGCACCGCGCCCCTCAATCTCGACTGTCGTCAGATATCTGTCCTTCCTGAATTTGATCTCCTCAGAGCCATCGTCTCTTCTCACCAGCAGGGCCCCGTTCAATGCCTCTGCATCCCGACAAGCTACCTGCAGTCCATACCCGGCAAGGTGGACGCTTGGCTGACATCCCCTGAATTTGGAAAACTCCAGTAGTTTGATTTCTACCATTACCATGAAAGTTTCATACCACGAACATACCAAGAATTTGGGTCCACACCACCGTTATCCATCTCGCGGTTTTCCTCCTCTCTCCACACCGCCACTTTCGCCCAGTGCCATCTACCAGACGATCTGGTACAAATGCTTCGACTCCCACTGCTAAAAAAATCTTCGCTTGTGATGGTTTATCTGTCGAAGGCCTCACTGCACAGCATCATCCACTCCAGTTGCCCTGCCCTGAAGCGCTTGCTGATTGTTTTGGGAATAGAAATCGGTATCAATTATCTCCAAATAAAGTCGCCTCACCTTAAAAGCATTGGAATTTGTTTTAAAGGACAGCAGCTCATCATCGAAGATGCCCCTTCACTTGAAAGGTTGCTCCTTCATAATTGTTATACACCTTCAGAAATAACTGTCGTCACTGTGCCCAAACTGGAGACCTTGGGAGTAATTCGTGACCCGTTTAATAATCACAAGGAGTTGGTGTTTGGATCCTCACTTTTTCAGGTACTGTATATTATCATCTACGCATTTGTAATCATATGCTGCATTTTTCATTTGTGCGCATAAGTTTTATATCATCTTGGAGTACACTTTGGGTACTAATATTATGTTATATGCTCAATGAAGAGTTCGTTCATTGATAGCCTATCAATGCTGCTGGATTCTGTCAAGATCATATATATCAGAATGTATAGTTTTGATCTGGACTATTGGCTTGCTGCAATGCTTTCGATCTCTGGAGAGTGTATACATAGAGGTGATGATTTCATGCACATTGAAAGCCCGTATATATTGTACTAGAATTAACTGTTCAGTTGTCATTCTTTCGACATACTCTTTTTTCAGACCTTAACTGTTTTCAATCTTCATGTCTACTTAGGCAGAACCACATGGAGAAAAACATATAACCAATCGCTGGCGTAATAAGCACAAGGATTTTCTCAGTTCTCATGGCATTCATTTGAGGACAATAACGATGGGACAATATGCATTCAACCAGGCAAACAGAAGCTTTGTCACATTCTTCCTGTTGAATGTGAGGTTACTATTGTCCATGAGGCTTAATTTTTATAGCAAGAGATTTCTCACGGACGAACATGTTGAACAGCAAAAAAAGAAGTTTCAGGTGGACAAATGGGCTTCTAAACGTGCTCGGCTTCTATTTACAATAAGTTGTAGACATCCTGAAATATATTTTTTTGCACAGGATGTTGATTTTATGGAACAGACCGATCCATTTGTTTGTGACTTCAAAAAAGAGTGGTTGGGTTAGATGTTACTGTCATGTTCAATCTGGGTTTTGTCTAAAAATTTGATGAACAATTAATCCTTGGGATTTTTGTACCATTTGTATGCTTGACTTGCATGTTGTTCCCCTCGTACTCCCCTCCACCTGCCACTACACTGCCGCATCTTCCATTGCTGTTGTTCGGTCCCGTCCGAGGCCTTGCCATCATTCTCCGCCTTGGTTAGCTCAATGTGCCTGCCGCCGTCTGGCGTTGTCAACATGGTCAACAACCAAGAGGAATCAGGAGATGACTGTACATGGAGAGGCTGACAGTAGGGACCCACCAGGGTCATTGCATTTCGCAAGCAGGTGCCTCGTTATTACAAGCCAAAAAATACTTCCTCCTAATTGTTTGACAACTAGGTTCCACGCCATTGTCAATGTAGTCAATAAACGAGAAAATTACACAACGAGCGGATAACACCAGGGACCCAGCAGCTCGCCCAGTTGTTTTTCAGTTTCAGAGACGGAGCTCAACTGCACGTTGTGCGGGGGCTGTGGCCCGTCTAGCCCAAGCTTACGCTTTTAGTAAGCACATGACGAGCCCAGTTGATATACTTTTTCTTTCTGAAATTGGCTAGCCCAGTTCTTTTTTTTAGAATACCAAAACCGAGGCCTACTAGCTTTTCTCAGCCATCCTGGGCTGCAAATCTTTCAAGACGAGGAGGGATGTAAGTAGTAAGAAATGGGCTTCCCCAGAAAACGGGCTATAAGTTGTAAGAAATGGGCTGTAAATTTTTAAACCAAAGCCAACCGGCAAGTGCATTAAAATATCATTTTTTTCAGGATTTCTCTACTCTCTACTCTTATAAAAACCAAAGCCAAGTGGCAATTACATTAAAATATCATCTTTTCTCCCACAAGATAAACTACTCATACAAATGCATATTCATGTTCCGTGCAACGAACGGGCATCTTGCTAGTTAAGATTCTAAATTTCATACATTTTTTGTGGAGAATTGTTTTTTGAATTTTATTTTGTTATAATTTTTTGAAAATTATTTTTAACGTGACTCGAATTTTCGTGATTAAAAGAGTTCGGACCCCACCAAAATATGCAAAATTTCGTTGAATTTTTTAGCAGTGCTCAGAATATATGGTCTGTAATGCTAATAAAAAGAATATGGGCTTGAAATATCCTTAAGAATTAGCAAATGGGGCGTAAATTATTGAAAATATTGGCTAATGGGTTGTATGCTGTTTTCCACGGATTTGGAGGCTGACTTCTGGGCCTACTAGGTTGACGATGACGTTGTCCTAATTTTTTTTTACGCGTACGGTGTCAGGACCCTGACTCAATGCCACATCGATCTAGCATGTAACACCTCATATCACTTTGCGGCCTCACGCACGGTATTCCCACGGGTGTCGCCTTACCTTTGCCCGGGACCGTTTGCGCCTTTTGGCACACGTATATGACAGTGTCGCTAGCATCCATATGATAAGGAGCCCGGGCTGACATGGCTAGTCGTAAACCCAAAGTGGCACAGACTTACAGGGACAGGCATCCATGACCCAACATCGAACGTGTCGGTCATCAGCGAGTGAATCCAGGCTGTAGCACAGGGCTAGCAGGACTCCGGTGAACCGGGCTGTAGCGGGCTAACAGGACTCCGGTATTCATCGCGTGACATTTCCCCGAAGGGACAGACACAGGAACGAAGAAGGACACATGCCGGCCAGCCTAAGTGTTCCGGAGCAGTAGCAAGCTACCATGGCTCGGTGGAAACACTAGGAGACATTTCCCCGTAAGAGAGGCTACTAAAGATAAACAACTAGATGGTCAGATCCCACACATACCAAGCATTTCAATAACATACACACAATATGCTCGATATGTGCAAATACAACATGGCATCACAACATGACTCTACGACTCAAGTAATTTATTCAATAGGCTCCGAGGAGCGAGATATTACAAACATGGGTCTCATGACCCAACAATCAGAGCATACAAATCAAAGCACAAGCGGAAGCTATCATGTCTGGGTACAGACATCTATAACTGAAAAAGGCTGAGAAGCCTGACTATCTACCAAATCCTGCCGGGGCACAAGACCGTAGCTGAGGTAACAAGCTAAACGTCGAAGTCCACGTGGAACTACTAGTGAGACCGAAGTCTCTCTGCAAAAACATAAAATAGGCAAACGTGAGTACAAATGTACCCAGCAAGACTTACATCAGAACTAACTACATATGCATCATTATCAACAAGGGGATGGTGGGGTTTAACTGCAGCAGGCCAGCTTTGACTCGGTGGCTATCCTAAACTACGACTGCAAGCAACTCTTTTGAGGTGGCGCACACGAGTCCACATATTCACCATATCAATACACCACTATGGATCCGCTCCCGTCTCCCTACGAGAACGCCATCCATAGCACTCACGCTTATCTTGCGTATTTTAGAGTATCCACTTTCACTTGTCTATGAACTGATATAAGCAACCCAGAAGTCCTTTACCGCGGACACGGCTATTCGAATAGATGATGTTAACCCTGCAGGGGTGTACTTCTTCATACATGTTTCCACCACTTAGCGTCTGCACACGACATGTGCTCGGCAGACTTCAAGCGAAAGCCGACGTGGGTGTAGACCACGACCTACCTAAACACTCAAGTCTCTAGTCCAGGTTTATCGCCTATTCGGGTTCCATCCATGAGGAGATCCGGCCGGAGTTTCGCTCACAGCCCCAAACGATGTGAACAGGGTTCCCGAGATACCAAACGGGCATCCGGTACACCGTGCCACGTACCTACCGCATCACAGCCCACCCCTACGGTCAGCGCTGTCCACGGCCTCCAGTAAGCTACAAACACCAGAAACTACTTGCAACTCCTGGACAGAGGACTAGGGTGAATAAGAAGTCGAGCGGGGTCATATTTCAGGGCCCAATGTATGGTAGTAGCTGAATCATGGATCACAAACACAGAACTCAGTTCCTGAGGACGGCTTCAATGAGACAACCCACCATGTACTCCTACATGGCCTCTCACCGACACCTTTTACCAAATCGTGTTCACACACTTAGCTCACACACAGTCGGACATATTCTCACACCTCTGATTCATCCTCGATGAATCAGACCTGACTCAACTCTAAGCAGTAGCAGGCATGACAAACAAGCATGAATGAGTAGGCACATCAGGGCTCAAACAACTCCTACTCATGCTAGTGGGTTTCATCTATTTACTGTGGAATGACAGGTCATGCAAAGGATAAAGGGGTTCAGCTACCGCAGCAAGTAACAGATGAATCGTTGTTGTCCTAATGCAGTAAAAGAGAGCAGGAGCGAGAGAGTGGGATTGTATCGGAATGAACAAGGGGGTTTTGCTTGCCTGGCACTTCTGAAGATAACATTGAGTCTTCATCAGTGTCAACGATCACATCGTCGGTACAACGTCTACCGAGGGGGAACAACACCGGCAAACACAGAAGAAACACGATCAATGCAATGCACAATATGATGCATGCTATGACATGGCAATATGAATGTGTTTTGGGCTAGTGCATCTAGCTATGATTTAAATGAAGTTGGTTTGAACACATGATTCAATTTCCAACTCCATATATGATTATTTAAATGCCCTTTATTTGTTTTGTCCAAAACAGAGGACAAACATTGTTCAAACATGCATGAAAATGGTACAGATGGATTCCTTGAATTTTTCTGATAATTTTTCATATATAAATTATTTAATTTGGAGTTACGGTTGAATTTCTATGAATTTTAGAAGTTTTAGGCATTTTCTGGAATTTCCTGAATATTTAGAATTAAAATAATTCCAGAAAATGATTTATGGCGTCAGCACCACGTCACTGTGACGTCAGCAGAGTCAACTGGGCTGGTCCGGTCAAACCTGACGTGTGGGGTCCACACGTCAGTGACACAGGTTAGACAGGGGGGGTTAGTTTAGTTTAATTAAAGATTAGGGGCACTAGGGCCCACATGTCAGTGGCTCTAGGCCTGGGTTAGCGGGGTGGTTAGGCCCTAATGACCGGCCACGTCAGCTCTCGCCGGAGTTTAGCCGACGACGACCACAGAGCACGGCGGGGGACGCCGGACTTGCGCTAGGGGCATCGGATCGACGCGCCAAGGGCACCAGGAGGTAGCCCGTGCCCGTGCGCATCTAGGGGGGCCAACGGGAGGTGCGGGGGTGGCCGGGGTTCGCCGGAGTGGAGCCCGAGGCGGCGGCCGGAGCTCGGGGTTGGGGCGAGTTAGTGCTACGGTGCGCAAACGAGCGAGGTGAGCGGCTAGCGGGGCGCTACGCGGTGCGGGGAGCGAGTTAGGCATGCCAGGGTGACCAAATGGTCACCGGAGCTACGCCGGCGACGAGCTCAGGCGGCGGCGTGCTACGGCCAGCTATGAAATGGCGGCTACGGCGAGCGGCAAGCCACGGGGTTAGGGGCAAAACGTGCAGGAGCTCACGGTGGTTCGGATGGGGTAGATGACGAGCTCGGGGAAGCGGAGACGGCGGCGAATCGACGATGAAGATCCTCGGCGGCCGGCGATGGAAACGGCGATGGTGGCGGCGTTGCAGCGTGTCCGGGACCTTGTGGCTCGGTGGGGAGAAAGAGGGGGTCGAGGCGGAGCCTTTGAGCGCATCGGCGAGGCTAGGGGGTGGCGGTGGCCGCGAGGGAGCTCGTCGGTGGCGGCGGCTCCGTTCGGGCGAGTGAGAGAGAGGTCCAGGGGAGAGGATGAGGACGCGGGAGAGTGAGGGAGAGAGGCAGGGAGGTGCGTGGCGTCTCCGGGGCGTCGAGGAGGAAGCAGGAGGTGGCCAGGGGGAAGCAGGAGGTGGCCGAGGCCTCTCGGGCGCGCGCCACGCCTCGCCTCTGCCTACTGGCAGAGGAAGACGACAGGGGGGGGAGTGGAGATGGGCTGGGCCGTGCTGGGCCAGGTAAGTGGGCGCCAGGTAACTTCCTTCTCTCTCTCTCTTTTATTTCTTTTCTATTTCTGTTATTTTGTTTTTGATTTGATTTAAAATACCAAATCATTTAATAAAATCCTGGAAACAATTATGGGTGCTTTCTGAATTATTTCAGTGACCCTTAACAATTTCCAACATTTATTTGAACATTTAAATTATTTATAGTATTTAAATGCCCAAAGTCAAATACAATATGATTTAATTCAAAAATCCAAAAATGACCTAAGAATATATTCATCATTTTTGGCAGAGGTTTCCACCTTAACCAGAAATCATGAACTTTTCTTAGGAACCTTTTGGGTTTATTGAAAAGATTTTAATTCACCCTAGTTGAGTTGATTTAATGCTAGGGTTTGAACATCCCCATTTCAATTTTAGGCAAAATTTAAACATGATGCAACACATGACTAGCTAGCTCAGAGCAAACCAGAAGCTAGGGATGTGACAACTCACCCCCACTAAACAAGAATCTCGTCTCGAGATTCAAGCGTAGGGTAAGGTGAAGGGGTAACGCAGACTAGTATAATATTCACGATCCAGGGTGCACTTCAATTGAACGTTGATTCATTCACCATCATTGTCTTGAAGTCTTGCCTTGAGAACTCCAACTATAATGACAACGAGAGGAAAGGAAAGACCCTAAAAGAATTGTTCCTCTCGAAGGTCGAACAACTCAGGATTAACCCACGGAATGAGACATAACAACATCTCTCGAGCTGAGAGACGAAGCACACCTCTAGAGGGATGGAGTGGAACAGATGACGAGGGTTCACTAGGTAGACAACAATTTCACGCTTAAGAAGGTGGTAATCGATTGTCAACGTAGCGAGGAGTTGAGTTGCCATGAAACCACAACGAGGCACCTTAGGGAAGGTGACTCGTAGAAATATCCCCTTAAGTGGCAAAAAGAATTACCTTTGATTCATAGATCATTGAAACTCTTTAAACCAGCCTAAGACAATTCTCGAGCGATCGTTTGGAGGGGGTCGGTAGAATGGCATACTCGGACTTGGATGATGTGGATTACCTTGTTGAAGACAACGTAATGGATGAATTTGCTTATCACCGGAAATGGAAGAGACCCATGGTAGAATGGCACATTGGCGGTGCAAGCTGGGAACAAAATGCAAATGCTGGGAATGATTCTGGTAACTGGGGAAGAACCCAACAATAGAGAGTGAATTCACTGTTTGAAAAGGTCATAGCATTGCCGAGGAAACTGAGAGGAATCCAGTTAGAGCCGATGGTAACACGTAGCGCTTGTGCGTGCTCTCAAGAACTTGAGCATTTCCATATTCATCAGGGTTTTACCAGCATCCGTGTCAAGGATCCTGGCAACACATCATACTACCATGGTGAATGATGATGGATGATGCAGATGCAAAGGAAGATAACACTTTCTCAGATTTCACCTTAGCGAGGCCAAGGAAACAAAATCTGGATGATCGACCGAGAGACACTTAGCACTCCGTTTCTAATGTTCTCCTTGATGTGCTAGTGTATCCCATTCACAGATATGGTTTGATAACTAGAACATCAAGTAAAAGGTCGGACTTCGGGAACACAAAAATCCATAGGGGCAACTAGGGAGTAAATCCTACGAAATCCCTATGGGGAGGTGGCCAACTTCTGCAAACAAGATACTACAATAATAGGTCTTCCGGCTGGGTGTGTTGGCCACGACATCCACTTTACCGTTTATCGAGGGACCAATATTATAGTTCTTGGGAAATGTTCCAACCATCATATCTGCCTGAGACTCAGATCTGGTTGGTGTCAGGATATTCCAGACTCATCGAGTCTAGGAAGAAAAATGAAAGTTTGCAACACAAATCGACGAGATGACGTTGCGAGATTCTCGGGAAATGAACTACGATAGCAAGCTCCAAAACATGAGCTGGTTCTGCTACACATGTGTGAACACGCTGCCTCAGACAAACATGATCACATGGTAGTCTTACAATAAAACACTACCGAGTTCTGGTTGGGAACCATCATGGAGGATATCGAAGTTCTTTCATAAGTCCGGATTAGCTCTTATGAAGGAACTCCTTCTCCTTGAACAAATCAATTAGTGGCTTGGGGTGCTACGGAATACATATGGAGTGGAGGTAATTAATCTACCAAACCATGGTATACTTTGCACATGCATGACTGACTTGGGATGATTCCAGAGGAGCAAAAAACAAACCTTCTCGAATTCACGTCGGCAACTTACATCAAATGCACGTGAATCAAAGGAAGTCACTTCTTCCATCGAAACATATGCTTCGAGCATGGAACATGAAGATAATGCTTATAGAAGTTTCCAATAATAGCTTAATGTTCAACAAAATCATGGAGGAGATAAGGATGCTGTCAATGGGCTCAACAACAACTCATCGGAATCTCCATATCACTGGACTTCCACCATCATGTGAACACGGTGATAGTATTGGTCAGACCAAAAAAATATAATGGTGTATGCTCGAGGAAAAACCACGAGTAAGACAACATTACGAATATCGTTGGTTCTGATTTGATTTGACGATAGCCCACACTCAAATCAAAGGATTGATAAGACAATAGGTCCAGCAACTGATCATAGGGACCAATCGATGAAGATATCATCTTTCTTCAACACACACACACACACACACACAGGATATCCCTTAAGATGAACTAAATCGGGCAAGATTCCATCTTCCAACTCTCCAAGTTGTTGTCTAGCTTAACCAACTAGCTCAGGGATATCCAACACAGATTCTTGGAGAAGGGTGGTTCACAAGAAACCAACTTGATCACGAGCTCAACATAACGGTCAGGTGACGACCTGGTGATACTTCCGAGAAGATATTCAGAAAATCACGAACCACCGGTATGTTACTAAACTTGAGAACAATCTTGCCTTTTGAGGCAAGACGATATGATCAATAGAGCGAAGATTTGAAATAATCCTAACTCATCGATCGAGGAGTGCACCGAGAACAAGGACTAGGTAGCATGATCAACCTTAGAATGATGATTCAAAACCAACACGCTAAGAATGAAATTATTGTCCATTAACTACCAAGCAACAAGGTTGCTAGGAGTATTGAATTCACACATCACGATTCACTTGTCGGCATTCCGGTTGCGACAACACGGAACCGAGGGATGAATAATGATGGCGAGAAGTATCACTACATCAAGAATTCACAAGAGCCGGTGCAATCCTCATGAAAATCCTGACATAAGGACGGTAATACTTCAGGGTAGAACAGAATCAAAAGCTGGGCTGGCATTTTGATCTGCGGAGCACAATTGCTTTGATCCAATCCTAGATATGGAAGAGGTACTGGAGTTTGTTTCTCCTATCATTCCGCGATAGAATGGCTTGACGGACCACAAGAGTAATAGGCATCGATAAACGAACGCACGCATACTCTTGACTATCAATTGATAGACGAAGGTCAGTAGACAACTAAAGAGGGACAACTCAAAGGAACACACGATTTTCTGAGTTGTGGATGCATGGTTTGGCATGTCGAACGAATTCAACATATTTCTTCCGGACAATCCATGCGGAAAGGTAGAACTGGCAGAGCCACAATATATAATGGAGAACTCATCAAGAGCACTCTTGTTGTCATCTTTTGGTTCAGAAGAACTCCTGCCAAGAATGGTTCATGGTAATTGGAAGAAGGATATACCACGAACCTCGAGGACTATCGCAAAGTTACTAATATCCTAAAGGAACTAGCAACACTATCAACATGAAGTAAGTAGAGTGAATCTCGGGTTCAAAACCCAGGAATAGAATACCTACTACTAAGTAGCATCACGGAATGCTTTCGAGAATAAAGGCCAGAATCTCACACTGGGAACACAAAACGTTGCTAGATTACTAGGTGACTCCCTAAATACCTAGGGTCATAATAGTAACTCCAACATAAATGTCAAGGCAATAGAATACCTCAACTCAACAATTAGTGTGATTGAGCTGGCATAAAGGAACATCGAAACCAGAGGGAAAGGATTTTGCAAATGCATCAGACTATTTAGAAACCTGGAATGACTCGGACAGCATAACGGCTGTAAATGCTCAGAAAAGATTTGAGACATTCACAAAAATGGTGGCATAACCACTCAGAAGCACAATATCACGGTTTCGAGATCAACAATTAACATACGGAAGCAGTAAAAACTGAACAGAGGCTTAAGTCCAAAAATCTTATAAGTCTACGGATTAGTAACACGTGATCCTGATAGAAAGAAGAGATAGCCTAGTTCTTAATCCCCGTAGAAGAGATGATGATGACTCAGATCAGAAGGCATAAGGTGTAAGGAGTAAAAAGAGCCTTACGTTCCATCCCACAATCAATTCCCTTATATAACTAAAGAATTTCTAGACTCAACTTCGACCAGTTTGGCTTGGTAATCCTACAGGCAGTCAAGCTCTGATACCAACGCTGTCAGGACCCCGACTCAATGCCACATCGATCTAGCATGTAACACCTCATATCACTTTGCGGCCTCACGCACGGTATTCCCACGGGTGTCGCCTTACCTTTGCCCGGGACCGTTTGCGCCTTTTGGCACACGTATATGACAGTGTCGCTAGCATCCATATGATAAGGAGCCCGGGCTGACATGGCTAGTCGTAAACCCAAAGTGGCACAGACTTACAGGGACAGGCATCCATGACCCAGCATCGAACGTGTCGGTCATCAGCGAGTGAATCCAGGCTGTAGCACTGGGCTAGCAGGACTCCGGTGAACCGGGCTGTAGCGGGCTAACAGGACTCCGGTATTCATCGCGTGACATTTCCCCGAAGGGACAGACACAGGAACGAAGAAGGACACATGCCGGCCAGCCTAAGTGTTCCGGAGCAGTAGCAAGCTACCATGGCTCGGTGGAAACACTAGGAGACATTTCCCCGTAAGAGAGGCTACTAAAGATAAACAACTAGATGGTCAGATCCCACACATACCAAGCATTTCAATAACATACACACAATATGCTCGATATGTGCAAATACAACATGGCATCACAACATGACTCTACGACTCAAGTAATTTATTCAATAGGCTCCGAGGAGCGAGATATTACAAACATGGGTCTCATGACCCAACAATCAGAGCATACAAATCAAAGCACAAGCGGAAGCTATCATGTCTGGGTACAGACATCTATAACTGAAAAAGGCTGAGAAGCCTGACTATCTACCAAATCCTGCCGGGGCACAAGACCGTAGCTGAGGTAACAAGCTAAACGTCGAAGTCCACGTGGAACTACTAGTGAGACCGAAGTCTCTCTGCAAAAACATAAAATAGGCAAACGTGAGTACAAATGTACCCAGCAAGACTTACATCAGAACTAACTACATATGCATCATTATCAACAAGGGGATGGTGGGGTTTAACTGCAGCAGGCCAGCTTTGACTCGGTGGCTATCCTAAACTACGACTGCAAGCAACTCTTTTGAGGTGGCGCACACGAGTCCACATATTCACCATATCAATACACCACTATGGATCCGCTCCCGTCTCCCTACGAGAACGCCATCCATAGCACTCACGCTTATCTTGCGTATTTTAGAGTATCCACTTTCACTTGTCTATGAACTGATATAAGCAACCCAGAAGTCCTTTACCGCGGACACGGCTATTCGAATAGATGATGTTAACCCTGCAGGGGTGTACTTCTTCATACATGTTTCCACCACTTAGCGTCTGCACACGACATGTGCTCGGCAGACTTCAAGCGAAAGCCGACGTGGGTGTAGACCACGACCTACCTAAACACTCAAGTCTCTAGTCCAGGTTTATCGCCTATTCGGGTTCCATCCATGAGGAGATCCGGCCGGAGTTTCGCTCACAGCCCCAAACGATGTGAACAGGGTTCCCGAGATACCAAACGGGCATCCGGTACACCGTGCCACGTACCTACCGCATCACAGCCCACCCCTACGGTCAGCGCTGTCCACGGCCTCCAGTAAGCTACAAACACCAGAAACTACTTGCAACTCCTGGACAGAGGACTAGGGTGAATAAGAAGTCGAGCGGGGTCATATTTCAGGGCCCAATGTATGGTAGTAGCTGAATCATGGATCACAAACACAGAACTCAGTTCCTGAGGACGGCTTCAATGAGACAACCCACCATGTACTCCTACATGGCCTCTCACCGACACCTTTTACCAAATCGTGTTCACACACTTAGCTCACACACAGTCGGACATATTCTCACACCTCTGATTCATCCTCGATGAATCAGACCTGACTCAACTCTAAGCAGTAGCAGGCATGACAAACAAGCATGAATGAGTAGGCACATCAGGGCTCAAACAACTCCTACTCATGCTAGTGGGTTTCATCTATTTACTGTGGAATGACAGGTCATGCAAAGGATAAAGGGGTTCAGCTACCGCAGCAAGTAACAGATGAATCGTTGTTGTCCTAATGCAGTAAAAGAGAGCAGGAGCGAGAGAGTGGGATTGTATCGGAATGAACAAGGGGGTTTTGCTTGCCTGGCACTTCTGAAGATAACATTGAGTCTTCATCAGTGTCAACGATCACATCGTCGGTACAACGTCTACCGAGGGGGAACAACACCGGCAAACACAGAAGAAACACGATCAATGCAATGCACAATATGATGCATGCTATGACATGGCAATATGAATGTGTTTTGGGCTAGTGCATCTAGCTATGATTTAAATGAAGTTGGTTTGAACACATGATTCAATTTCCAACTCCATATATGATTATTTAAATGCCCTTTATTTGTTTTGTCCAAAACAGAGGACAAACATTGTTCAAACATGCATGAAAATGGTACAGATGGATTCCTTGAATTTTTCTGATAATTTTTCATATATAAATTATTTAATTTGGAGTTACGGTTGAATTTCTATGAATTTTAGAAGTTTTAGGCATTTTCTGGAATTTCCTGAATATTTAGAATTAAAATAATTCCAGAAAATGATTTATGGCGTCAGCACCACGTCACTGTGACGTCAGCAGAGTCAACTGGGCTGGTCCGGTCAAACCTGACGTGTGGGGTCCACACGTCAGTGACACAGGTTAGACAGGGGGGGTTAGTTTAGTTTAATTAAAGATTAGGGGCACTAGGGCCCACATGTCAGTGGCTCTAGGCCTGGGTTAGCGGGGTGGTTAGGCCCTAATGACCGGCCACGTCAGCTCTCGCCGGAGTTTAGCCGACGACGACCACAGAGCACGGCGGGGGACGCCGGACTTGCGCTAGGGGCATCGGATCGACGCGCCAAGGGCACCAGGAGGTAGCCCGTGCCCGTGCGCATCTAGGGGGGCCAACGGGAGGTGCGGGGGTGGCCGGGGTTCGCCGGAGTGGAGCCCGAGGCGGCGGCCGGAGCTCGGGGTTGGGGCGAGTTAGTGCTACGGTGCGCAAACGAGCGAGGTGAGCGGCTAGCGGGGCGCTACGCGGTGCGGGGAGCGAGTTAGGCATGCCAGGGTGACCAAATGGTCACCGGAGCTACGCCGGCGACGAGCTCAGGCGGCGGCGTGCTACGGCCAGCTATGAAATGGCGGCTACGGCGAGCGGCAAGCCACGGGGTTAGGGGCAAAACGTGCAGGAGCTCACGGTGGTTCGGATGGGGTAGATGACGAGCTCGGGGAAGCGGAGACGGCGGCGAATCGACGATGAAGATCCTCGGCGGCCGGCGATGGAAACGGCGATGGTGGCGGCGTTGCAGCGTGTCCGGGACCTTGTGGCTCGGTGGGGAGAAAGAGGGGGTCGAGGCGGAGCCTTTGAGCGCATCGGCGAGGCTAGGGGGTGGCGGTGGCCGCGAGGGAGCTCGTCGGTGGCGGCGGCTCCGTTCGGGCGAGTGAGAGAGAGGTCCAGGGGAGAGGATGAGGACGCGGGAGAGTGAGGGAGAGAGGCAGGGAGGTGCGTGGCGTCTCCGGGGCGTCGAGGAGGAAGCAGGAGGTGGCCAGGGGGAAGCAGGAGGTGGCCGAGGCCTCTCGGGCGCGCGCCACGCCTCGCCTCTGCCTACTGGCAGAGGAAGACGACAGGGGGGGGAGTGGAGATGGGCTGGGCCGTGCTGGGCCAGGTAAGTGGGCGCCAGGTAACTTCCTTCTCTCTCTCTCTTTTATTTCTTTTCTATTTCTGTTATTTTGTTTTTGATTTGATTTAAAATACCAAATCATTTAATAAAATCCTGGAAACAATTATGGGTGCTTTCTGAATTATTTCAGTGACCCTTAACAATTTCCAACATTTATTTGAACATTTAAATTATTTATAGTATTTAAATGCCCAAAGTCAAATACAATATGATTTAATTCAAAAATCCAAAAATGACCTAAGAATATATTCATCATTTTTGGCAGAGGTTTCCACCTTAACCAGAAATCATGAACTTTTCTTAGGAACCTTTTGGGTTTATTGAAAAGATTTTAATTCACCCTAGTTGAGTTGATTTAATGCTAGGGTTTGAACATCCCCATTTCAATTTTAGGCAAAATTTAAACATGATGCAACACATGACTAGCTAGCTCAGAGCAAACCAGAAGCTAGGGATGTGACATACGGAAGGCTTTGTCAACTTAGCCAACACACAACAGTGACTGTTGGATGTCTATCCAACGACCGCCGTGCTTCTTCAATCTCTGATCTTCCTGCTCCAGCCGCCCAAACCAGCGCGGGCGGAACTGCCTGCTCCCTCCTCCCGTGGCTGGCTGTGCTGCCGCCAAGCCATCCCTCTAACCACCCACACATCCTGTTAGTTTCCGGCGACGTCAGCCTCACCCCCCAGCCGACCAGTTAGCGCTCGTTCTCCCCTCAGTGTGGGGATCCGCTGCGGTGGCTTCGCTGACTCCGGGTGGTTCTCATCCTGGGCCTCGCCCTCGTCCACCGCGTTTGTGCTCTCGGCGTAGCGAGGTCAACATGGTCAACAAACAACAGCCATCGGAAGAGGCTGATAGTATGGGGGCCACACAGGAAAATGCCTCCTTATTACGTGCAAAATAATGATTCCTTCACCTGATAGCTGGGACCCACCGGAAGGGCCTCTGTATTTCACGAAAAAAAATGTCCGCCCCGCTATCAGCTCGGACCCACCGAAAATGCCTCCTTATTACGCACAAAAAAATGAATACTCCCCCTGCTAGCTGGGACTCACCTTGGTGGGAGGCTGACTTGTGGGCCTACTAAGTTTACAGGGACGGAGGGCTTTGTCAACTTAGTCAATATGAACGATTCTAGCTCCAGTGACCGTACGATGTCCATCCAATGGCTGTAGTGCTTCTTCAACCTCTGGTCTTCGTGCTCCAGCCGCCCAAAGCAGCGCCGGTCGTGTCGCATGCTCCTGCCTCCCGTGGCCGGCTGTGGTGCCGCGGAGGCCTCACCGCCCCCTACTACTCCCACTGCTGGCCAGGCCATCCCTCTACTCACCCACACCCCCTGTTATTCTGCGGCGACGGCAGCCTCACACCGCAGCCGAACTGGTGAACCCTCATACTCCTCTTCGCGTGGGCATCCACTGCTGCGTCTTCCCCGGCTCCGCATCATCCCCTTCCTAGGCCTCGCCATCGTCCACCGCCGTGGTGCTCTCGGTGCAGCGTGGTCAATGTGGTCAATGACCGACTTCCATCGGAAGAGTACTGTGCGTGGAGAGGCTGACAGCTGGGTCCACGGCGGCCGCAAGGAAGTGCCTCCTTATTACACGCAAAATAATTATTCCTCCACCTGATAGCAGGGACCCACCGGACGGGCCACCGTATTTCGCGAAAAAAAAGTTTCCCCCCGACTGTTGGGACCCACCAGCTACACCTTCGCACGCAAGGAAGTACGTCCGGGCAAAAAAACGATTCGCCCCCCTGACTGCTGGGACCCACCAGCTACATCTTCGCAGGCAAGGAAGTGCCTGACAGTCGGGACCCACCTGGTCGAAGCGTACGTAGCGTTGTCATTCTGGTCACGAATGTGTACGTACATATATACTGGTCGATGTAGAGGCGCGCACGTGTCATAGTAGAGGCGCGTACGTGTCGTAGTAGAGGCGCGCATGTAGCATGTACACGTACGTATAGCGGCTAGTGTGCAAGAAAGAAAATACGGCCACGTATGTGTACATACGGGCGGGGTCTCGAACGCCTACGCGCGTATACGTACGGCCAGGGCTCGTGTACATGGCTGGGTAGGAACGGAGAAACAGCGTCGTCGTCGTGTTCATGGGCAGCCAATCGGCTGGGTCGGAACAGAATGCATCATCATGTTCATCGGGAGGGCTTAGACGGAACAGGCGATGGAAACGAGGCCTGACGTACCACAGAACAGAGAGGCCTTGTATTCGACCGGCCACGTTCGAAATGGGGGTCCTATTGATCGGGAGGGGTGTGGCGTACCGCAAAACGGACGAAACGGACCTCCTACGGTCGAAACGGGGGTCTTGTTGATCGGGAGGGGTGTGGCGTATCGCAAAACGGATGAAACGGACCTCCTACGGTCAAAACGGGGGTCCTGTTGATCGGGGGGGTGTGGCATACCGCAAAACGGACGAAACGGAGGGTCCTGATGATCGGGAGGGGTGTGGCGTACCGCAAAACGGACGAAACGGACTTGTGTTGGAGCGCCACGGTCGAAACAGGGGTCCTGTTCATCGGGAGGGGTGTGGCGTACCGCAAAACGGGACTCCACGGGATATTGTTCATCTCCACCGTCGACCTCCTCCAGCCTCCACGGGCTACCGTCGACCTCCTCCAGCCTCCACGGGCTCCTGTTCATCTAGCCTCCACCGCGCGCTACTCCACCGGCTACTGTTCAACCGCCCCACCACGGGCACCCCTCCACCATCTACTGTTCATCCAGCCCTCCACACCACGGGGTCCTATTCATCCAGAGGCAATGCCACCGCTCACTTTTCATCCAACCCCCCCCCCCCCCCCGCTACGCTCACTGTTCATCCAATCGATTGGCTCCAGTTAGCAGCAGTAGCGAAGGAATCGCTCGATCGGGTTCAGTTAACAGCCATCGATCGATCGCTCGGGTTTAGTAATGCGTAGCCTGCAGTGCAATCACTCGGGTTCAGTTAGAGCCCAACGCCTTGCTCGGGTTCAGTTAGAGCCAACGCCTCGCACACACGCGCGTACGTGTACGAGAAAAACATGCATCGCTCGGCCCCCGACCTCCCACCGTAACCGGGAACTCCCCGAAATTTTCCTCGCCCTCGCTTCTACCATGTTTTTTCCGTCATGGATGGCCCAAAGAATGTCATGCAGCTGCGTCTCCGGCCCACCCAGGACGAAAGCCCATTTTCTGTCATGATTTTTTGTCATAGAAGTAGGAGCCCACCACATCTATGATGATACCGGGTTTTGTCACAATTATTGTCATAGAACTGTCATATGTATGACAGGAAAAAAATTCGTTCGGCCCAAAATGTCACGGATGTGTCTTTTTTTTGTAGTGCAACCCATTGGGATGTGCAATAGCCCAGCGCAGATTATGCAAAAACCAAGTCCAGTTCTCCTTAAACTCTGTCTCCAGCACACCGTAGGCAACTGGAAATACAAAACTGTGTGCATCAACTGCACAAGCTGCTATGTGAGAAAAGTGGCATCAATAGCCAAATAAGGCCTACAGCCTGCCAAAAAACCCCGGCGACAAGCCTCAAAGCATATAAAAACCCTCGTAAAGCGTTCCTTGGTCTTTGTCACTCCCCTGAATGTGTACTCCACGGTGTGGTGATCAATATCTACAATACTACCTGGGCTTGTCCTCTCCACTTTACCTTTGAATGAATACAACAATTGAAAACTTTCCTGTCGGTTACCATAAATAGAATCCATAGCATGTTGTTTACCATTGAACAACCTCATGTATGGTAAATCTATCTTGAACTTATCTTTGATGTTCTTCTGCAATTCCTTTGGTCCCACTTGCTGGTTTTCTTTCACCCACTTCTTTACTTCTTCTGCCACCCATCTTGACATGGCTCTACTGATTGTATCCTTCCTAAGGGTTGATTCCTGGCATGTGTGCTTAAAAGGGTTCACTTTGACCTGAACATTAGTGTTATTTCGCATTTTAGATGCGAGCAGCCTCCATGGAGAACCCTCAGTCGGACAGTGCACTCTGTAACGTACTCGATCGCTCTTGTCATCTTTGGAAGTACTTTCTACCTTGATGAAGTATGTCACAAGGGCATTTCTACACTCAGTCATGGATGCAAAAATGGTACCTTCTTCCATATCAGGGTTCAAAGGGTGCCATTCAACAGCTGCAAGGTCTTCGTCCTCACCCACTACATCATCATCCACATGGACTGCATTGTGAGCCCTATCTTGGTTTTCAGCCCGAGGTGGCCATTGTAAATTCCGAATAACATCATAATATAGCTTATCTTCATCAACCCCAGAATTGTAGTCATCAGGCTCCACTTTGAGGGGGACCCTACTGCCGTTGCCCACACTTGTCGAGTCACCATGTCGTCGTGCACCAACTGAACTGTTCTGGCTAGATATGTCATTACGACGACTTGGTTCTCCCCGAGATGTTACACCCGCCATCCTAGGTCCAAATGCCTGCTCAAGCACATCAGTTTGCAGCCTCACATGAAAATTATCTTTCTCTTTATGCCTAGCAAACATGGTAGCCAACTCTTCATCATTACTAACTGTCACCCATTTATTTTCCCCATCATAGTAGTTGTATACCACTTCATCAAGCAACCCCCAAGGATATTGTCTATAGAGTACCTCCCCAAATTGTCTAAAACTCTAATTACTAGCAATTGGCAACCGATAATTGAAACCTCCATGGTATTTCTTCTTATCCTTTGCATCGAATATGTATCGGTCCCTTCTAATTTGCACCAAGAAAGCAAACCGCAACTCCATCCTAACAGACGAAAAACAGAGACGCAATCAGCACACTAATTGGGCAAACCTACTCGAATCGAATTTCCAAATGCACAAATAAGCTCAATCTAAACAGGATGTGTGACTTACCCCTCGGGAACCCAGTCATCGACACGGCAGATCTCCGGCCCGATGCCTGCCTCGCCAAATACTCCGGGGTCACCGATGCTCGCCATTTCGCCCTGGGGTTCTTCCTCCTAGTTCAAACAGCTCCAGCAGCCCCCCACCTTTGAGCGCTCCGGCCGGGCGCACGGAAGGAGGCCGCGCTGCGGGTCGAGCAGGTGGCGGGCGCCCCACCCGTGGCATCGCAGGTAGCGGTGGAGCGTCGGCACAGGACGGTAGTGGCAGAGCAGGCCGTGCAGCTGGTGGCGGGGCAACTACTGATTGCGGCGCAGGTGGCGGCGGCGGCGTAGGACAGCCAACTGGCGGATGAGCAGAGTGGGCTAGAATCCTACGAATGATTTGGGGATTTAGTTGCACGAGCCTACAAGTCAGCTCCAGACCCACATCCACGCGGTCCCATGTGTAAGCTTCGGACCCACAACCACTAACGCCGGCAGATGGAATGGACTCAAATATGGCCGTTTGGCCTCATCATAGTAGCTGTGCATGGACTAGGGGCAAAACTGAGCACAATTCGCATCTGAGGGCAAAACTGAGCACATGGACACCACTAAGGGAAAAAGGATAATTAACCCTTCAATTATTCATGCATTTTGTTGAAAGGAATGAAGCAAAACATCCACCTGGACCTACTTTTCAAAATCCTATGCATGAAAACAAGACCAAGTGCATTAGTGGCAGAATAACATTCTAACTGTACATGCTTTCATATGGTTTTACTTTATTTTGGCCATGTTTCTTTGCATTCCTCTGCTCTTCCAATTCCTGTGAACCAAACACCCAAGTTGACAGAAATCCTGTGTTTACAGATGCTCTGTTTACCATGTGCATTCATATCCTATTCCGGTGTTTTTCCTATCCCTGCGTTTTTAGAATCATGCAAGGCAAATGAGCCCTTACAGAATTACTTCAGTTACAGGTAGGTGTCGAAGGGAACTTTGTGTGGTTTGTCATGCTCTTGCCACGATGTCGTCCACCTCACATGAGCTGCTCCGTCGATAGAAGCATCCACCAAACCAGACATCACGACTCCTGACCATATTTTGCCGCCTCAGATCTCCTTCCCTACCGCCGGCACCCACCGCAATGGCATCACCATCATCGACTCAGCAGATGAACCTGAGGAGTACACGGGTCCACAAGAGATGTCGCACTCTTTTGTTTCTGCTTATGTTATGCATTGCTTAAAACCTGCTACTTTATCATCCTGTTCACCTCTTGGACTCCAAGTCAGGTCCAAATTAATATTCAAACTTGAGTTCTAAATTAGTTGTGGGGCACATATCGAGACAGCAATGAATAGTATCTCTGTCTAATATCTGGTTCACCTAGGGTACGCCTATGTTTTTTATCTTGGGTGGGAAACAAATAGTAAAGCAATCATCATCTGTCTTTTTATTAAATTAAAGCAATCATTAGCCTACTATCATTATTTTTTGATCCATCCACTGGTTGTTACCATCACTCTAAATTTCTGCATGCTCTCCTTACATAATCTCACCATATTTTTTTTGTATGCATGTCAGATATTGTACACAGTCATGCTGAACATGTAGAGAAAAAGAGAAGAGTTTTGCGCAGCAATACAATGTCATGCAGACATCGCTCCATGGTGGGTTCCATGGCAAACCCTCCCCCCCCTCTCCAGATTGTAATCCAGAGGAAGATATCTGTTCTGAGGCGGATTCAGACGCCGCTGACCACTCCTATCCCCCCCCCAAAGGTGTTTGCTCTACCTTGGCATGATGATGTTAGTCATATCATGCATATATTGCTTTGCGGTGCCTACTTTTGACATCATATATGGCATCTGCTTAGTTTAGACATGTTCTGTAATGCCACCTGTTTAGTTTCTATATCATATATGGGAATTATGCAGTCTCATGTCTTTTAGCCAGCCATAATATATGTGAAATGTGCAATGCCATCCTGTTTAACCAGGCATTATATATTTGAATGATATCTTGCCCATCCTTTTCTTCATTACATTTCAATTTGTCAACAATGTTTGTACATTAAACTACTCTTCCTGTGAATCAGCCATTTGGGTGGGAGATGGAAAAATCTGGAGTGAAAACAAGGCCTTCAGAGCAGACAGTGCTACTTGTCGATGCAAATCTCTTGTTGGGTACCGATAGCTCCTCAGAGATGGATTAAGAGACAGATGATCAGTCCAATTCCCCCACCGAGGTGTATGCTCTAACTTGGCACGGTTATACTGCTCATATCAGGCATATGGTGTCTTGCATTGCATAGTTTAGACATCATATACACAATATTCAACACCATGTTCTTAGTTCAGACATCATATCGAATACCCTCTGTTTAGCATATAAATCACATATGTGAATTCAATGATGCGATCCTAATTACTTAGATAACATGTAGGTGAATTATGTCATGCGATTCTATTTAGTTATTCATCGTATCTTTGACTTATGTTATGCTATGCTATCCAGTTTAGATAGACATCATATATGTGAAATTATGTCATGCTATCCGTTTTAGTTAAACAATATGCATGTCAACTATTGCATGCCCTCTTTTTTCCACACTATCTATTGCATCTGTCTCTCATACAATGTGTGTACATTCAACTATGTTTCCTATTTATCAGCCATCTGAATTGGAGCGGGTGATGCCAGTATCTAGCGGACTAAAAACACGGTCTTCAAATAAAACAGTGCTACCTCTTGGTGGAGATAGCACCCCGGTTGTACATGCACGAGAACCACCCCTACCACACATAACCCAAACTCTCGCAGATTGTACCCCTACTGCGATGGATAGAGAACCAGCTTCACCCAATCTAACCCCAACCCCAGCAAATAGTGACCCAGTTCCTGTTGACACTGCACCATCTCCACCACAGAGCTCCCAAACAAGAGCAGTTAGTAAGGCAGCTCCAGTGCCCAAAGGTCCAGTACTACCACGGCGAACCCCAACTCCACCAGTTAGTACGCCTATTCCTGTGGAGGAAGCACAACTAGCTAGTTGTAGTTTAGCATCTATCCCATTTGATGTTGTTAAATCGTATGTGCGTATCTTCCCATCTTGGAAATATTATACTGAAGATGAAGGAAAATGCGAGTTGCAGGTGTTTGTCCAGGAGTTATGTGTAAGTAATATTATTCATGGCAATTACTTTGCTTTGTCCCATACATCCTACCTCCATGACGGTTATAATACAACAAAATTTCCCATTTTTCTCTATAGAGAAGGACTGATTTGGAAACTCAGGATGAGGTAACCTGTGCTAATACCTCTGCTATCTTCAAGAATGCTTGGTGGCAGTATCGGAATTACCTAAAGAAAACGTACTTCACCGGCAAAGAAACTCATCAAATTCCCTTACGTTCTCCTGAGACACATTTACTGGACGATGACTGGGAATGCCTTGTTCTGTACTGGTCCCGAGCCAAGAATGTGGTAAGGTCTATGAGCTCATTTTCTATTTTTAAGTACTATATTCTTGCGTCTTACTGTACTCTGTTCATGTAGAACAAGTGCCTAAACCTAAAGAACAATTGTTCTAATTTAAGATTCCATTGCTATCATAGTTCAAAAAAGCGCTAGGTGTTAATTGTGCGTTTTGCCACCGCCTTGCGCTTTACTGACCAAAGCGCATGCTTATGGGCAGTTATGCATAGATTAAGCCTAGTTATGCGCAATGCGTTTTGCCAACGCCTAGAGCCTAGGTGCACTTAAGCGCTTGCTTAGGCGCGCCTTTTTTAACTATGATTGCTATCGTGCATACTGCTTTGCTCTTGTATCACTATATTTACTCATGCAAACTTATTTTTAAATTGAAGGATCCAATCGAAACTACAATGGCATGGCATGTATGTTCACGCATGTTTCTTTAACAGGTTTTCTCTTATCAATAGCTCTGCTGATTTCAATTTCAATTGTGTATACAGTTGACTTCTCATATCATGCACATTACTAGCATCACAACAGAGCCAATAGTGTTGTTGTACATGTAGACTCGTGGTACCCATCTGAAATATTGTTGTGTCGTGTAGTTTCCCACGCTTTGTATTCTTTCACTGTTGATTTGTCTTGAACTGATATGATTTGAACCGTGTCTCTATTTTAATTTGGCAAGACAATGCAGTGACCATACGACATTTATATATATATATATATATATATATATATTTGTTTGATGATTTTATTATGTACTAGTACTTGGCAATAGAAGACTTGGTAGTTTAATCCTGTCCACCTTACTAATGAACTAGTTCACCGAAATGAGTTTCATATACTAGTACATGCTAAACCTGTTATGTGTCTGCTTGTTTATTCTTTTAGAATGCTGACACAATATTGGGGAAGAGTGCCTTATTAAGAAATGGTAAAGGAAGTAATGAAGATAAGGTTCAGGATAGTGAGGCATCCTTGTTGGTCTCCAACAAAGCTGATAACACAGCTAAGGAAGACTATCTTGAAGACAGTGAGACAACCTTAAAGTCCTGTCTTGGTTTAGTGTTCGAGTTACTGGCCACTACCGCTTGCACAAGCTATTCAAACTCACTGTCTGAATCGGTTCGGTTTCTTGAGTATCAACTACAAGCTGAAAGACATCGATCAGCTGTGCTATGACAAGAAGCAGAAGGACTACGGAAGTCCCTGGAGCATTCAGATGCATACTTTCTGGTGCAACAGCAAGCGCTGGAGGATTTTAGTGCCAAACAAGACAAAGCTAATAAGCTTGCTAAAATTATTGCCAGCATGGTGGATACCTAGGATAACGTTTCTTGATCTCTTCTGAAGTTGTTTCAGTTATGCTCTTGTTTTGCTGCCGCGTTTATTTGCACTGGTGGCCAATTTTGACGACCAGTGTATGTAATATGCTGCTTTGTTCCCTATATTTTGCACTGGTGGCGAACTTTGATGCCCAGTGGATGTAATATGTGTAATAGCGGTAATAGGCTAGCGTTAATTGCTTACTTATTTATTTCCTTATTGTCTTGTTTAGTTGTTTGCTTGTAGTCACTGTAGTTCTTTTTCTGTGTTTTTCTAGTGGCCACAATAACCTATTTTTGGTAACTAGGCCACAATAATCATGGCAACACATGGACTGTTGTAACCATGGGCCTCCTGCGGGCCGTATGATCCATGGGCCTTCTACAGGCCATATGATCCATTAGCCTTCTATACGGGCCGTAGGATACATGGGCCTTCTACGGGCCATAGGATCCATGGGCCTTCTACTGGTCGTACGATCCATGGGCCTTTTACGGGCCGTAGGATCCATGGGCCTTCTACGGGGTGTATAATCATTTCGCTAATCATGGGTCATACTATTTGTGGACCATAACGGGCCGTTAATAGGATGTATTTGATAACTCTATGAAAACAGCCCAACAGTTTTTTTGACATGAAAAATGGCCCAACGTATTAATAGGCCACAAACGGGCCGACTGTAACCACGGGCTGAATTTGGCCCACAAGCAGAAAATGACAGTAACGGGTCGTAAGTAAGTGAATGCTGGAAATGAGCCCAAGAACAAATGAGCCCTGAGAAGGCCGAAAGATAACATGGGCTGAAAACTGCCCAATGGAATAATGGGCCGTTAATGGGTATAAAGTGATATATTGTTCATTACGGGCAGTTTCACCACGGGCTGTTAATGGGCCAAGAGTGACAAAGGGCCTCATATGAGCCGAAAGACGTCATGGGCCATACATGGGCCAGAAGTTTAAATGGGCTGGAATCATATTGGACGGCCCAGATGACGCTACTGGGCCTAATTCATAGAGGTTGTAATGGGCCCTGGGTTAGCGGGCCGTAAATGGGCTATATGCAAACATACCGTTAACAGGCTTTCCGTGGGCCAACCTGCCACCTTTTGACCAAGTCAAACGGGACGGCCTTTTCACTGGAATGGGCCTTTGTTGGGCCGTGCCATGTGTCAACGTATCAAAGGCGCCTTGGGTCCAATGAGTGGATGACATCTGTCCCAACGGTGAGCCGACACGTGTTTCCTCCAGCCAATGATGATTTTACACATGGAAAAACCCATTGGTTGGGGCTGTTTAACAGGTTATCGGATCCAAAATCGGACCCGGTAGCTTAACGTCGTTCTGTTACGGTGGATGCCAGATGTCGGTCACCCTTGACGAAAGCACTTCTGTGATGCGCGATTTATCGTCATGGAAGTGGACACTTCCGTGATGATAATTTTGGTAATGTCATGGAACACTTCTACGATAGCACAGGTAGGACTATCTTGATTCTGTCATAAAATCGTCATGGATGTACATGCATGACAAAAAACGCGACCTACTGTGACAAACACGTATCATCACGGAAGTGTATTTTTTTGTAGTGCCCCCTATTTGCTCGTGATGAGCAAATTTGTTACTATTATATTCGCAAGTTATTTCTGTTCTCATTAAAGGGTGGTGCTAAGACTTGGTATAATACTCTTGCTCCTGGTTGTGTGCGCAGTCCCCAAGATATGATTTACTACTTCTTTGAAAAACATTTCCTACTCATAAGAAACAAGCTTCCTTACAGGAAATATTTAAATTTGTGCAAATTGAAGAAGAGAGTCTCCCACAAGTTTGCAAGAGGCTTCTCCATTGGCTAAATGCTTTGCCTGGTCATCTTCTTAAGATAAATGAAGTACTTGATATCTTCTATAATGGACTAACAAATGCTTCTAGGGATTTCCTAGATAGTTGTGCGGGTTGTGTTCTCGGGGAACAAACTATTGAACAAGCCAAAGAATTATTGAATAACATATTGAAAAATTATGATGATTGGACTCTTCCCGAACCACCGCTTAAACCTACTCCGAAGAAGAGGGGTATCTTATATCTCAGTCTCAAAGATATGCAAGAGGTAAAGAAATCTATGAAGGAAAAAGGTATTAAAGCTGAGGATGTTAAAAATTTACCTCCCATTGAAGAAATACATGGGCTTGAAATACCACCACCTAAGGTGGCAGAGGTAAACTCTTTAATGAAGTTTAATGACAATGACAATCCTTATAATATGCATCCTAGCCAATGCCTTTATGAGTTTGATAATTACATTAGAAAGCAAGATCACTTCAATGCAAATGTTATGAAACAATTGAAATACAATTCTGATATGATTGCTCGCTTGAGTGACTTGTTATTTAGAATTACCAATGATGTTAGAGGTGTAGGAAAACATGCCTCTATGGTTCAAACTCAACTAGAACAATTTTCTAAATCTCAAAGAGAATTGCTTGATGAAATGAACAATAATATCAATGATCATGTTGTTAGAGTAATGACTAGAGGAGGTACAATGACTCAGGAACCACTTTACCCTGAGGGACACCCAAGAAGAATTGAAAAGACTCTCAAAGAGATAATACTGTTGCACCTAGTCCTTCTAAAAAGAAAAAGAAAAAGAAAAATGATAGGACTTTGCATACCTCTAGTGAACCTGAAGTAGAAAACCTCCTGAAGCTGATAACGATGTTTCTATTTCTGATGCTGAAACTCAATCTGGTAATGAACATTCACCTAGTGATAATGGAAAAGATAATGAGGATGTTGATGAAAATATGCCCTAGAGGCAATAATAAAATGGTTAATTTCCTAAATCATGATAAAGGTTTATTTCATGTTAGAATTGTATTGACCGGAAACTTAAATACATGTGTGGATACATAAACAAATACCATGTCCCTAGTGAGCCTCTACTAGACTAGCTCGTTGATTAAAGATGGTTAAGGTTTTCTATCCATAGACATGAGTTGTCATTTGAAAAAGGGATCACGTCATTAGAGGAATGATGTGATGGACAAGACCCATCCGTTAGCTTAGCATATGATCGTTCAGTTTATTACTACTGCTTTCTTAATTTCAAGTACATGTTCCTTTAACCATGAGATCATGCAACTCCCGGATGCCGGAGGAATGTCTTGTGTGCTATAAAACATCACAAGGTAACTAGGTGATCATAAATATGCTCTATAGGTATCTCTGAAGGTGTCTGTTGAGTTGGCATGAATCGAGATTGGGATTTGTCACACCGTGTATCAGAGAGGTATCTCTGGGCCCTCTCGGTAATACACATCACCAGAAGCTTGTAAGCAAAGTGACAAGGAGTTAGTTGCAAGATGATGTATTATAGAACGAGTAAAGAAACTTGCCAATAACGAGATTGAACTAGGTATGAAGATACCGACGATCGAATCTCGGGCAAGTAACATACCGATGGACAAAGGGAATTATGTATGTTGTCATAACGGTTCGAACGATAAAGATCTTCGTAGAATATGTAGGATCCAATATGGGCATCCAGGTTCCTCTATTGGTTATTAACCGGAGAGGTGTCTCGGTCATGTCTACATAGTTCTCGAACCCATAGGGTCCGCACGCTTAACGTTCGTTGACGATATAGTGTTATATGAGTTATATGTTTTGGTGACCGAATGTTGTTCGGAGACTCAGATGAGATCATGGACATGACGTAGAGTCTCGAAATGGTCGAGAGGTAAAGATTGATATATAGGACGATGGTATTTGGGCACCAGAAGTGTTTCGAGACGTACCGGGAAGGAATTGGGTCACCAGAAGGGGTTCCGTGCACCCCCCCCCCCCCCAGAAAGTTATGGGCCTTATGGGCCAAAGGAGGGGAAAGCCAGCCCACAAGGGGGCTGGTGCACCTTGTCCCTTGTTTGGACAGCCCTAGGGAAGGAAAAGGGGGAGGGCTAGCCCCTCCCGCCTTTCCCTCTCATGGGAGAAAGGAAAGGGGGGCACCTTCCCCTGCCTTTCCCCGCACTCCAAATAAGGAAAGAGGACCCCAAGTAGGATTCCTCCTACTTGGGCGCCTCCTTTGGCTGCTCCTCCCTCCGTCGCACCTATATATATGTGGGAGGGGGTGCCAAGCACACAACAGACAATTGGCTAGCGGTGTGCGGCGCCCCCCTCCACCGTTTACACCCCCGGTCATATTTTCGTAGTGCTTAGGCGAAGCTCTGCGGAGATTACTTCACCATCACCGTCACCACGCCGTTGTGCTGCCAGAATCATCTACTACCTCGCCGTCTTGCTAGATCAAGAAGGCGGAGGACGTCACCAAGCTGAACGTGTGCAGATTGTGGAGGTGCCATGCGTTCAGTACTTGATCGGTAGGAGCACGAAAAAGTTCAACTACATCAACTGTGTTGTTAAACGCTTTCGCTTACGGTCTATGAGGGTACATAGACACACTCTCCCCCTCATTGTTATGCACTTCCATGGATAGATCTTGCGTGTGCACAGAAATTTTTTGTTTTCCATGCAACGTTTCCCAACAGATGTTCATGAAGACACTCAATGAAACAATGATAAAGAACCTGATAACGATATTGAAATAGAACCACCTGTTGATCTTGATAACCCATAACCCAAGAATAAATGGTATGATAAAAGAGACTTTGTTGCTAGAAAACATGGTAAGGAAAGAGAACAATGGGTTCAAAAGCCTATGCCCTTTCCACCTAAATCAACTAAGAAGAAAGATGATGAAGAATCTGAACGCTTTGCTGAAATGATTAGGCCAATATTTTTGCGTACCCGCTTGACGGACATCTTAAAAATGGCCCCTTACGCAAAGTATAAGAAAGATATCATCACCAATAAGAGAAAAATACCGGAAGCTGCAATCTCCACCATGCTTGCTAATTATTCTTTTAAGGATGGAGTACCTAACTTGGAGATCCGGGAATACCAACTATACCTTGCTCCTTCAAAAGAAATTATGTGAAAACTACTTTGCGTCATTTAGGAGCTGGTGTTAGTGTTATGCCTTTCTCTTTATACAAAAGACTTGATTTGAATAAACTCTCACCTACTGAAATATCTTTGCAAATGGCTGACAAATCAAGTGCCATACCTATCAGTATTTGTGAGGATGTGTCCGTTGTTGTTGCTAATGTTACTAACTTTGTTATACTGGAGATGCCCGAGGACGACAACATGTCGATTATCCTTGGTAGACCCTTTTTGAATACTGTAGGGGTTGTTATTGATTGCAATAAAATCAAGGTCACTTTTCATATCAATGGTAATGAGCATACGGTGCACTTTCCGAAGAAACAATTCCAAGTGAATGGTATTAATGTTATTGAAAAATCTCCGACACTCACTATTGGAAGTTACCAACTACCTCTACCTACTGCCAGACAGAAATATGAAATGCCTATTGTTGGGGACATTCATATCCCCATTGAGGTCACTTAGTGTTTCACAAAAATTCTTCGGTTTCATGCTAATCGAAGGTGGTTGTTAACAAGACTTTTTCAACCTTATTAATGAATCACTTTTGGGAGGTATGAGGTTGAGGAATTTAGTAGGCACCCCTTTGTGTCCTTACTTTTATTTTCTGTTTTTTCTTAATTTCATAAAATAAAATGCCATGTTTTATCTGCTTTCCGAATTTCCCGTGCAATAAAAAAATGACCCAAAAATTAAAGCAGAATGCCCTGAAAATTTAATACGATTTTTTCTGAATATTTAAGAATCTTTGGTGCAAATAACATCAAAGGAGGGTGTACCAGGTGGGCACAACCCACCTGGGCGCGCCAGCACCCCCAGGAGCGCCCTGGTGGGTTGTGGTACCCACGTGGGCCCCCTCACTTATCTCTTTAGCCCATGTTATCTCCTACATCCATAAAAAATCACAATTGCTCTCTCCCTCATGTTATTGCTCTCAAACCCGCAGATTTTGATCTCTTTGCTCAAAGCCCTTTTTCCAAAATTGTTTTGGGGTATTTCTACTTGGTATGTGACTCCTCTATTGGTCCAATTAGTTTTTACTTTAGTGGTTTATATTTTGAATAATTAGCTGCCCTTGGTGCTGCTGTAGATGAGCTTGCATGTTGAATTATTAGAGTTCTAAGTAGTTTGAATGCTCGTTGTGGCCTCTATGCATCCTTGTGAGAAGTTTCTATCAATATTGTGAAGTTTTGTTGAGAAACATTTTGTGCACTAACAATTTCAGAATTTTGTTCATAGGAGAAAAGATGAGTTTATTTGGGAAGTTTGTTTCCAAGAAGAACTCCAATGGAGTTATTGGGGAGTCGTCGGACAATGACCTCCACACCCAGAGAATGGCGGAGGTACGGCCATGCGAACGGCCGCACAACCCATTCATGGATGGAGCTGGAATCCGTCAAGAGTTTGCACAATTCGCTGCTAATGCTGGCCTCACCGACTTCAGTAAAACTGAATGTGAACAGTATCATCTCCTCACAAATTCCTTTGTGCAAAGTTTTCATTTCATGAGTAGGAATAATCCTCCTGAGGTGTAGTTTAATTATATGTTGAAACCCATCAGATATCACTTACTAAATTTTGTGACATATGCTTGATCCCTTCTGACGGGGATTTAGGGGAGCCTAGGCCTGCAGAGTTCGAGGGCTTTTATCGTACTCTATCCGTGGGAGATGAGAGAGGGGTGTCGAGTGTCATCGCCACTAGCTTGCGGTTTCCCTCGGTGCATTATTTTACTCTATTCACTGTGAAGTGTTTACTTGCTAGAGAGAAGGTTGGTGCTCTTAGTGCCCCCGATTTCACTATTTTACACCATGCACTCTACGACTACAACACTTATAGCTTGGGAGATAATGTGGCACGTCGCCTCCATATTAACAGATCTAAGGGTAAAATACATGGCGGTATTTATGCTACTCGCTTGGCGAGTCATTCTAATGTTCAGATACGCCAGCATGATTATCCCTTGCCCAAGGTTCACTTAGATCGTGAGGCTATGGCACATCATCAATTCATTGATGGTGAGAACACCACTATTGATATTCCTTATAACCTGGTTTTCAGTGTGAACACTTGTGATATTATTCCGTTGCCTGCACCTGCTTTGTTTGATTCCATTGCCATGGGCGGATACAGGACCATGCCAGAGGATATCATTGCTTACCGAAACGCCCAGGCAGCAGCAGAGGAGGAATCTCAGGAGTGGGACCCTCGGGTGCCCACTCCCTAGCACTTCAACGTGGGACCTGATGGCTTCTTCGAGTGGTGATTACCAAGTTAGGCCAAAAGCCTAAGCTTGGGGGAGTACGTATTTCCACCGACAATACATTCAATGTTCACACGTCTCATTCCAGTTGTCGATGTCCACACTTTTTCACTGTATCATCCATGTTAGATTTATTTTCTCGCTTTCTTCTTGTGTGTTTGAAAAACTTTGAGAAAATCCAAAAAAATGTTTGCCTCTTTTCGGTTTTTCTCTCTAGTTTAATTAGTTGTAGTATTAAAAGAAAACCCAAAAAGATTTCCTTGTCCTTCTTTTGCTTGTTAGGAGCTTTCCCGTGTAAATAGTTTTTCTCGTTTTTGTTTTTTCCTTTAATTTGTTTTCTTTTAGAAAAACTAAAAACTCCAAAAATATTTCAGTATGTTTCTCTGAATTTCTTTTCTGTTTATTGAGTCATACCAAGGAGAAGACCACGATGAAATTGTTGAGTGGCTCTCATATGCATTATTGTTGATCTAACAAAGAGCCCAAAGTACCTTGTCTCTCCTTTTGAATAAAATTATTTGCAGATTCCAGCTTAGTCCACGGCACTCCTGCACTGTTATTATTTTCATATCATTCGGTCCTGCAAGTGAAAGGCAATAATGACGATATTTGATAAACTGGCTGAGGCAGGGAGAAACGGGTATGAACTCAACTTGTTCTGTTTTTGTAAATATGTTTAACTTAGTATCCATGCTTCAGCCTATTATGACCAAACATGTTTGCAATGACAATTAGAGATTATATTTCTCATCCCATGCTTAAGTAACTAGGAGTGGATAATGATTCATTTTGGATGTCAACATTGTGTTAAAATGATTGCGATGTAGTATGATGATATGGAATCCTCCTCTGAATGTTCGGGTGGCTTGACTTGGCGCATGTTCATGCATGTAGTTGAATCAAAAGCAACACATACTCTATGATATTTATGTTCATGGTGTTCATATCCTACTCATGCTAGTATCCAATGTTACTTATGCATAATACATGTTCATGACTGTTTTCGCTCTCTAGCTGGCGGCTTCTCAACCTATTTGCTAGGCTTCGCCTGTACTAAGCGGAATTACTGCTTGTGCATCAAAATCCTGAAACCCAAGTTATTCCAAATGGGTCCACCATACCTACCTATATGTGGTATTGCCCTACTGTCCTAAGTAAATTTGCATGTGCCACCTCTAAAAACTTCAAATAAATATCCTTTTCTGTGTGCTTGGATTGTTCATAGAGCGACAGGAGGTAATCAGTATCTTCCATGCTAAGCGGGTTATTCTCATGATGAGTGTTTATTCACTCATCCTTGCACGAGAGGGGCGGTAATAGGGATTTCCAGTCCGAATTCAAATTGCAAATAATTAAACAAAAAAAACCCAGGATTGATGTTGGTATGGCCAGTATCTGTGGATTCGGTTAGCCATGGAGTGTGTTTGTTGGTGGAGGGGGAGTGGACCTTTACCTTTTATCGCTTGGGAACCGCCACTAATGTGTTTAGCATGGAAGATACCGATAACTAATGGTCGCGAAGTAAACAAGAAGGGTGTTTTTCTCAAAATTTCATTTACCTTCGTTTTAAAAACTTGTGCTCTGGCACCGCTGCAAATCACTGCTTCCCTCCGCGGAGGGACTATCTATTTACTTTTATGTTGTGTCATCACCTTCTCAAATAAGCGCCAGATCCTGAGAGCACTACTGTCATCCTCATGCATTTTGTGTAGCTAATGTTGGGTGCATCATGACTGGATCTTTTCTACCATGAATTACAATGTTTAATCGATGCTTGAACTTTCGAGGTGCTTTCCATTTATGTTTTGCGGTCTCGGAAAGGGTTAGCGAGATACCATTATTGTCATATTATATCATGGTTGTTTTGACAAAGCGTTGTCATTTAAGATATCTTATTATTGCTCGCTAGTTGATTATGTCATTGATATGAGTTAATATAAATTTTAAGAGTCATTGTCGACATGGTTAGTCATGATCTTTGCTGAAAACCTGGGTGGTACATAAGCTTATTTATGTAAACAAGAGCAAAAGAGTTCGTAAAAGTTTTTCTTTTCCACTTTCAGTTTATCAACTAAATTGCTTTAGGACAAGCAAAGGTTTAAGCTTGGGGGAGTTGATACGTCTCCATCATATCTACTTTTTCTAATGCTTTTCCTCTTGTTTTGGACTCTAATTTGTATGATTTGAATGAAACTAACCCGGATTGATGTTGTTTTCAGCAGAACTACCGTGGTGTTGTTTTTGTGCACAAATAAAAGTTGTCAGATTGAAACGAAACATTGTGAGGATTTTTTTTATACAATAAAAGAGAATTTCTGGAGCCAAGAACCACCGGACAGGGCACCTGGGCGGGCACAACCCACCAGGGCACGCCCCCTCCCCCTCCTGGTGCGCCCAGATGGGTTGGCCCCACCTAGTGGCCCCACAGACCTTAACCTTGATACTATAAAATCACATTTTTGGAGAAACAAATTGGGGAGAAAGAAGTATCGCGTTTCACAAGACAGACCCACCGCACCTCATGTTCTTCATCGGAGGCCCGATCTGGAGTCCGTTTGGGGATCCGGAGAGGGGGATCTTCGACCTTCATCATCACCAACCCTTCTCCATCGCCAATTCCATGATGCTCCCCACCGGGACTGAGTAATTCCTTCGTAGGCTCGCTGGTCGGTGAGGAGTTGGATGAGATTCATCATGTAATCAAGTTAGTTTAGTTAGGGCTTGATCCCTAGTATCCATTATGTTCTGAGATTGATGTTGCTATGACTTTGCCATGCTTAATGCTTGTCACTTTGGGCCCAGGTGCCATGATTTCAGATCTGAACCTTTTATGTTATCACCATTGTATCTATGTTCCAGATCCGATCTTGCAAGTTATAGTCACCTATTACGTGTTATGATCCGCGAACCCCGGAGTGACAGAAGTCGGGATACTTTCCGGTGATGATCGTAGTTTGTAGAGTTTGTGTATTCACTATGTGTTAATGCTTTGTTTGGGTTCTCCATGAAAAGGAGGCCCTAATATCCCTTGGTTTCCAATTGTACCCCGCTGCCACGGGAGGGTAGGACAAAAGATGTCATGCAAGTTCTTTCCATAAGCATGTATGACTATTTACGGAATACATGCCAATATTATATTTATGAACTGGAGCTAGTGCCCCATCGCCCTAGGTTATGGCTGTTATATGATGATTATCATACAATGAATTCACTGATCCAATGCCTACGAATTTCTCTTACATTGTTCTTGCTAAGTTACTACTTCTACTGTTACTATTACACTTGCTACAAAATCATTGCTATCACTGTTACTGTTACCATTGTAGTTGCTACTACTATCAAAACTACCATATTGCTTTGCTACTGATCATATTGCTCCAGATAATTAATCTCCAGGTGTGGTTGAATTGACAACTCAACTGCTAATAGACCCAGGAGCCGTAGATTTCGCTATTGGTTTCTCTCAAGAAAATAGCATAAGGTGGGTAAACAAATTACTGTTGGGAAATTGATAGAAGAGAAAATAATTATGACAATATCCAAGACAATGATCATGTATATAGGCATCACGTCCAAGATTAATAGACCAAAACGATTATGCATCTACTACTATTACTCCAAACATCTACCGCTATCCAGCATGCATCTATTGTATTAAGTTCATGGTAAAATGGAGTAATGCAATAAGAACATTGGCATGATGTAGACGAGATCTATTCATGTAGGAATAGCCCGCATCTTGTTATCCTTAATAGCACCGATACATGCGTGTCTTGCTGCCCCTTCTATCATTGGGAAAGAACACCGCAAGGTCGAACCCATCACAAAGCACCTCTTCCCATGGCAAGAAAAAACAATATAGTTGGCCTAACTAAACCAAAGATTTGAAGAAGAAATACGAGGCTATAAATAATCATGCATATAAGATATCAAAAAAAACTCAAATAACTTCCATGGATATAAATCTGATCATAAACTCAAAGTTCATCCGATCCCAACAAACACACCGCAAAAAAGAGTTATATCAAATAGATCTCCAAGAGACCATTGTATTGACAATCAAAAGAGAGAGAAGAAACCATGTAGCTACTGCCTACGGACCCGTGGGTCTATGATGAACTACTCACGCATCATCGGAGAGGCGCCAATGAGGATGATGAACCCTCCTGATGGTGTCTAGATTGGATCTCATGGTTCTCAAACTTGCGGTGGCTGGAATTGTTTTTCATCGACTCCCCTAGGGCTTCTTGAATATTTGGGTATTTATAGGGCGAAGAGGCGATGCGGGAGGCCACCGAGGTGGGCACAACCCACCTGGGCGCGCATGGACTCCTGGGCGTGCCCTGGTGGGTTGTGCTCCCCTCAGAGCCCCCCTCTGGTACTTCTTTGGCCATCAGGTGTCTTCTGGCCCAGAGAAATTCTCCAAATAAATTGCTGCATTTGGAATCCATTTGCTACTGGTATTCTACAAAGTAAAAAAACAAGCAAAAAACAGCAACTGGCACTTGGCACTATGTCAACAGGTTAGTGCCAAAAAATGATATAAAGTTGCTATAAAATGATTGTAAAACATCCAAGAATGATAATATAACAGCATGGAACAAGAAAAAATTATAGATACATTGGAGATGTATCAGCATCCCCAAGCTTAATTCTTACTCGTCCTCGAGTAGGTAAATGATGAAAACAGAATTTTTGATGTGGATTGCTGCCTAACATGTTCATCACATATTCATTTCTTTTGTAGCATGGATATTTGGACTTTTATATGGTTCAAAGCAATAGTCTAGTTTTGACGTGAAGATTTCAATAGTCAAGCATATCAACAAGCATTCATGTCTTTCAAAATATCAACACTAAAGAAAGTTATCCCTAGCCCATCATGCTCCATCATTGATCCATTCATGAAACACACTAGCATATTAGCTACACCCAATGCTTGACGTAATGTCATGCCAACAAGATGATGTGGTAAAAAATTGGCATGTTTTACAAAAGTTTGGACACACACCCTGTACAAATCGGAGCAACTCACTAGAAGGCTCGTGTTTCTGAGAGGGAACAGTGCATGTTTCATGACGAATCGATGATAGCTTCCTCATATGGGCTTCAAAAAATTTCTACAGTTAGCATGCAGTAATACAACTGTCATGTCCGAATTTGGAAAATTCCAGGGGTCATCTATGTCTCATGCAACGGCTAACCATAACGTCTTGGACACATGCATGGAGTGTCATGGCATTTAAATTCTAAAAGTTTAAAAATGATCAGACAATGTAAATATCTAGTGTTCAAAAAAGAAAATGTAAAGATATGGCAAGACAACCAGGCCACACACGATTGGCACTCTATTTTGTGCCTCGAGGTTTGGAAGGTGAGTGGTGCGGATTATTAATCAGACACGATTCTGTATTGGAAACCATCGGCTATTAAGTTCACACACGGCTTTTCCTGCAGGAATCGTGTGTAATTCAAACTACAGTACTTGTAAATTCCGACGACCGACGTGTGTACTGTTCCTGTCGATCTAAATTCCAGCCGCCAATAAAAACTACCTTCCTCACGTCGTCCCGCCTGCATTCACATCTACATCCTCCCCTCGCTTGCCCTTTGTCTCTCTCATCTCTGTCATGTCGCCGCTGATCTGCCCACGCGCCGATGAGGAGGAGACGTCCCACAAGGATGCTCAGTCGAAGAGCAGCGATGAGGAGGACCCCTACGCACCGCCGGACAAGGTTGCGCTTGACCCCCCAACTTTGGAGTGGTTTTGGGGCCAGTACAATCTTTTTTTGTGGAAGTCGTTGCCGCCGGCTGAGAAAGGCAGGCAAGTGGCTTCAAGAAGGAGATGGCGGAGGAGGAAGCCAATTACTAGGGGAAATGTGAAGCCCGTGATCCCGCCTGGAAAAAGGAGGCAGTGGAGCTTTGGGGGCGGGCTCATCGTCATGCAGAGGAGGTGTACAAAGATGGGTGCTTCGCGAGGAAGGTTAAAAGCACTAGGCGCCTCATCGCTGCGTGGAGGTGGGCCGATAAGCTCCAGCGTGCCACCGACGAGGAGCTCCGGTGGGCGCCCAACAAAATGGCAAGATCGTTCGCTCATCCACCAGCAAGAGGCAGATCGATACGTCAAGCACTGCGAGGCGGAGGAGGCGGAGTTTTGCCTCCGCGTTGGGAAGACGATGCGCACCAGGGATCTTGCGAGGGCATATTCCTCCCTATATGGTTTTGGTGATTGATGACAGTGCATTTGCGGACTAATCGTGTGCATTGAGCATTTCAGATATCTCATCTCTAGGCACAAGACAATTTGTTACCCCTCGGAGCCTATCGAAGACGGCGGTTCTCTATGTTTCTTTTCGGTGGATTTGAGTCATAGGAAAGCCATACTATTAAGAGGGGGTCCGCTTCGGAAAGGTTAGGGTGGAATCAACACGTACACATCTGTTTCTTTGCACCACCTTTCCTTCACTTCTTTGGAGCATGATAACCCAAAAGTATAGGGGATCGCAATAGTTTTCGAGAGTAAGTATTTAACCAAATTTATAGATTCGACACAGGGGGAGCCAAAGAATATTTGAAGGTATTAGCAGCTGAGTTGTCAATTCAACCACACCTGGAGATTAATTATCTGCAGCAAAGTGATCAGTAGCAAAGTAGTTTGATAGTTTTGATAGTAGTGACAACAGCGATAGTAACGGTAACAGTGATAGCAGTGATATTGTAGCAGTAATGATAGTAGTAGCAATGGTAGTAACTTAACAAGAACAATATAAGATAAATTCATAGGCTTTGGATCGGTGACTTGTTGGATGATATTCATCATGTGACAGTTATAACCTAGGGCGATACGGCACTAGCTCTAGTTCATCGATATAATGTAGGCATGTATTCCGTAAATAGTCATACATGCTAAGAACTTGCATGACATCTTTTATCCTACCCTCCCGTGGCAGCAGGGTCCATATTGGAAACTAAGGGATATTAAGGCCTCCTTTTAATAGAGAACAGGAACAAAGCATTAACACATAGTGAATACATGAACTCCTAAAACTACGGTCATCACCGAGAGTGGGCCCGGTTGTTGTCACTCCAGGGTTGTCGGATCATACCCGTAGTAGGTGACTATAACTTGCAAGATCGGATCTAAAACATGGATATAATGATGAATTCATAAAAGGTTCAGATCTGAAATCATGGCACCCGGGCCCAAAGTGACTAGCATTAAGCATAGCAAAGTCATAGCAACATCAATCTAAGAACATATTGGATACTAGGGATCAGGCCCTAACAAAACTAACTCGATTACATGATGAATCTTATCCAACTCCACACCGACCAGCGAGCCTACGAAGGAATTGCTCACTCCCGGTGGGGAGCATCATGGAATTGGCGATCGAGATGGGTTGGTGATGAGGAAGAACGAAGATCCCCCTCTCTGGAGCCCCAAATGGACTCCAGATCTGCCCTCCCGAGGAAGAATAGGGCTTGGCGGCGGCTCTGTCTCGTGGATGGTGATAATTCTTTCTCCCTGATTTTTTTCTGGAATAATATGATTTTATAGTATCAGGGGGGGTCGTCAGCGGAGCCACCAGGTGGGTACAACCCACCTAGGCGTGCCAGGAGAGGGGGCCGTGCCCTGGTGGGTTGTGCCCACCCAGGGGCCCCTCTCTGGTGGGTTTGGCTCCAAAAATCCTCTTTTATTCCATTAAAATTCCTTGCAAAGTTTCGTTCCATTCCGAGAACTTTTATTTCTACACAAAAACAACACCATGGTAGTTCTTCTAAAAACAACATCTGTCCGGGGTTAGTTTCATTCAAATCATGCAAATTAGAGTCCAAAACAAGAGGAAAAGTGTGAGAAAAAGTCGATACGTTGGAGACGTATCAACTCCCCCAAGCTTAAACCTTTGCTTGTCCTCAAGCAATTCAGTTGATAAACTGAAAGTGAGAAAGAAAAACTTTTACGAACTCTTCTGCTCTTGTTTGCATAAATAAGCTTAAACAGCACCCAGGTTTTCAGCCAACATTATAACTAACCATGTCAACAATAATATTTAAAGATTATAATAACTCATATCAATGACATAATCAGCTAGCAAGCAATAATAAAATATCTCAAACAGTAACACGTTGTCAAAACAACCATGATATAATATGATAATTGTGGTATCTCTCTAGCCCTTTCTGAGACCGCAAAACATAAATGCAGAGCACCTCCAAAGTTCAAGCAACGACTAAACATTGTAATTCATGGTAGAAAAGATCCAGTCATGATGCACCCAACATTAGCTACACACAATGCATAAATCATGACAGCTGTGCTCTACTCAGTTTCTGGCGCTTGTTTTAGAAGGTGTGACACAACATAAAAGTAAATAGATAGTCCCTTCACAGAGGGAAGGAGTGATTTGCAGAGGTGCAAGTTGAATTTTTAAAACAGAGATAAATGATATTTTGGGATATGCACCCTTCTTATTCACTTCACGACCATCAGTTATCGATATCTTCCATGCTAAGCACGCTAGTGGCGGTTCCCAAGCAGAAATGTAAAGGTTTTTGACTCCATTAAGAGTTTTGTTTGATTATTTCAGAGATGAACTCTTTTTCATGTTTGCAGTTTGGGACTGGGAATCCCTATTACCGCCCATTTTCTCGTGTGATGGTGAGTGAATAAACACTCGAACTGAGAATAACCTGCTTAGCATGGAAGATACCGACCACCTCCTGTCATTCCACGAATGATCCAGGCACACCAAAAGGATAATTTTTAGAAGTTTTTAGAGGTGGCACATGCAAATTTACTTAGGACGGCAGGGTAATACCGCATATAGGTAGGTATGGTGGACTCATCTGGGATAACTTTGGGTTCAAGGTTTTTGATGTACAAGTAGAGTTCCCACTTAGTACAGGCGAAGGCTAGCAATTAAGATTGAGAAGCGGACAGCTGGAGAGCAACAACGATCATAACCATGCATTATGCATAAGTAACATTGGACACTAGCATGAGTAGGATATGGACACCATGAACATAAATATTATAGAGGCTATGTTGGTTTTGATTCAGCTACATGCATGAACATGTGCCAAGTCAAGCCACTCGAACATTCAGAGGAGGATACCATATCATCATACTACATCACAATCATTTTAATGCTATGTTGATATCCAAGATAAATCATTATCAACTCCCAGCTACTTATGCATGGCATGAGAAATTATTATCTCTAGTTGTCATTGCAAACATGTTTAATCATAATGGGCTGAATCACGGGTACTAGGTTAAACATATTTACAAAAATAGAACAAGTCGAGTCCATACCAGTTTCTCCCTACCACGGCCAATTCATCGGATGTCATCATTATTGCCTTTCACTTGCACGACCGAATGATATGAAAATAATAATAGTGCAAGAGTTCCATGGACTAAGCTGGAATCTGCAAACATTTTATTCAACGGGAGAAGACAAGGTAAAATGTGCTCTTTATTAGTTCAACAACTATTCATATGAGAGCCACTCAACATTTTCATCGTGATCTTCTCCTTGGTAAGACTCGACTAAAAAGGAAAAGAAGTTCAGAGAAACACACTGAAATATTTTTGGAGTTTTTGGTTTTCTTAAACAAGCAAACAAAAGGGAAAAGCAAAAACGAGGAAAACTATTTACACGGGAAAGCTCCCAACAAGCAAAAGAAGAACAAGGAAATCTTTTTGGATTTTATTTTTAATACTACTACTAAGCATGAATAGAAAGTAAATTACTAACTAATATTTTTTGGTTTTTCTAAAGTTTTTCAAACACACAAAAAGAAAGAAAAAACATAGATCTAAGCATGGATGATACAATGAAAAAGTGTGAACACCAACAAATAGAATGATATGCATGAACATGAATATAATGTTGGTGAGAAACACGTACTCCCCCAAGCTTAGGCTTTTGGCCTAAGTTGGTAATCGATCAGTGTCCTGGAGGGTAGTAGTCTGTGTGGAAGCTCACAGAGGCTCTCGGTGCGGATGCCTCGGCATGCCGTGCTGCCACCACTTCTGCGTTATGAGCTCGGGCCTCGCTCTCAAGAACAAAATATCTCCCCTTGCTGTAATAATCAAAAAGAGCACTCACAGGCAAATATGTGTCCACAATAGATTTTTGGTTAAACATTAGATTGTAAGTGAAATTATCAACCTTCCCCTTAAGGATCTTATGTTCTTTTGAAGTGTCAAAATCTAAATACCGCGTGGGTAGGATAGGATCAAAGGGCAAGGGTGGGACACCCAGCTCTCATGCTAAACGTGTGTCATAAATTCCACCATAGAACGAGCTACTGTTGGCATTATGCTGAAGTCTACATGCAACAATCGCTCCAAGGTTATAATTCCTTTCACCAGTGAGAGCGGTGTGAATGAGGCTCAAGTCCAGAGCACAAAGTGTACTATAGTCTTGCTTGCCTATTATACATTTCCCCTTTAATAATGCAAAGAACTAAATTGCGGGAAAATGAATGCTCTTTATTCTACCTTGTGTCACTCCCCTCCTTTCACCGTAACAAAGACTAGTCAAGAAAGATTCGAACTCAGCCTTTGGTGGTTCGCCAACGAACCCCAATATGGAAGTTTGCAATGGTAAGAAAAATTATCTAGTGAGATAGTAAATGGATTATCATAAAGCATAAAAGACATGATAGAGTCACGAGGGAAGAATTTAAATCCTTTAACAAACGACTCAGTGAGAAGGTGGCATTGCTCGCACTTATCTGAAATGTAGGGACCGAGACTGGCATTGTGAACATATTGCTCAAATTCCTCCTTAATGCCCACACGCACCATATATTCATCGCAAGGCCATAAGCATGATTTGGTGGTGGCATCATGCGTGGAACTTTCACTTGGTTCAACATAAGACCGGCGAGTAGAACTGTCACTAGAAGATGCCCCCGAGGATCATATCCTAGAAGAGATCCTTCCAAATAGGTTCATCATGTCCGCGTACAATTTTCTGAAAATAAAATTTTTGGGTGACAAAAATTTATCAACAAAACTTTATAGAATTGATAGCAACTACTCATAGGGATACATAGAGGCCATACCAAGAATTCAATTTACTTAGAACACTAAGAATTCAACATGCAAGCTCACCTACAGCAGCACCAAGAGTAGCTAATTATTCAAAGTATAAACCATTAAAACAAAAACAAATTGTACACATGGAGGAGTCACATACCAAGAAAAAAATCCCCGAAATAGTTTCGGAAACAGAGCTTCGAGCAAAGAGATCGAAATTCACGGGTTTGAGCTCAAGAACACGGGAGAGAGAGAGCAACGGAGATTTTTTTCTGGAGGTAAGTGATGATGTGGGCTAAAGAGATAAGGGAGGGGGGCATGTGGGGCCCACAACCCACCAGGGCACGCCTGGGGGTCCTAGCGCCTAGGGGTCCTGGCGTGCCCATGTGGGTTGTGCCCACCTGGTGCACCTCTCTCTGGTATTATTTCCACTAGAAATTCAGAAAACAGACAAAACATGGCATTTTATTTTATTTAAATAGTAAAAAAGGAAACAAAAACTAAGGACAGAAGGTAGTGCTTACTAAATCCATCAACTTCATACCGTTCAAAAATGATTCATTAATAAGGTTGATTAGGTCTTATTAACAACCACTTTTGATTAACATGAAACCGAAGAACTTTCGTAAATCACTAAGTTACCTCAATGGGGATATGCATTTCCCCAACAATAAGCATTTCATATTTCTTTTTGATAGTAGGTAGAGGTATTTGAAAACTTCCAATAGTGATTGTCGGAGATTTTTCAATAACATTAATACCATTCACTTGGAATTGTTTCTTCGGAAAGTGCATTGTATGCTCATTACCATTAATATGAAAAGTGACCTTGCTTTTATTGCAATCAATAACAGCTCCTGCGATATTCAAGAAGGGTCTACCAAGGATAATCGACATGTTGTTGTCCTCGGGCATCTCAAGTATAACAAAGTCAGTCAAAATAGTAACATTAGCAACAACAACAGGCACATCCTCACAGATACCGATAGGTATGGTGATTGATTTATCAGCCGTTTGCAAAGATATTTCAGTAGGTGTGAGTTTATTCAGGTCAAGTCTATTGTATAAAGAGAAAGGCATAACACTAACACTAGCTCCTAAATCACACAAAGCAATTTTCACATAATTCTTTTTGATAGAGCAAGGTATAGTTGGTATACCCAGATCTCCAAGTTTTTTAGGTACTTCATCTTTGAAAGTATAGTTAGCAAGCATAGTGGAGATTTCAGCTTCCGAGATTTTTCTCTTATTTGTGATGATCTCTTTCATATACTTTGCATAAGGAGGCATTTTTAAGATATCAGTCAAGCGAGTACGCAAAAAGACTGGCCTCAGCATTTCAGCAAAGCGTTCAAATTCTTCATCATCTTTCTTTTTGGTTGACTTGGGTGGAAAAGGCATAGGTTTTTGAACCCACAGTTCTCTTTCTTTACCGTGTTTTCTAGTAACAAAGTCTCTTTTATCATATCTTTTATTCTTAGGTTGTGGGTTATCAAGATCAACAGGTGGTTCTATCTCAACATCATTATCTGGTTCTTTATCATTGTTTAGTTGAGTGTCTGCATGAACCTCATCATTGTCTTTTTTCATTATCACTAGGTGGGTGTTCATTACCAGATTGAGTTTCAGCATCAGAGATAGAAGTTTCATTTTCATTATCAGGAGGTTTGTCTATTTCAGGTTCACTAGAAGCATGCAAAGTCCTATCATTTTTCTTTTTCTTTTTAGAAGGACTAGGTGCACTAGTGTTATTTCTTTGTGAATCTTGTTCAATTCTTTTTGGGTGTCCCTCAGGATAAAGTGGTTCCTGAGTCATTTTACCTCCTCTAGTTGCAACTCTAACACCAAAGTCATGTATATTATGATTCATTTCATCAAGTAATTCTCTTTGTGATTTAGCAACTTGTTCTAACTGGGTTTGAACCATAGAAGCATGTTTTCAAACACCTCTAACATCATTTGAGATTCTAAATAACAAGTCACTCAAGCGAGCAACCATATCAGAATTATATTTCAATTGTTTCATAACATTTGCATTGAAGTGATCTTGCTTAATTTTTCAAACTCATAAAGGCATTGGCTAGGATGTTTACTATGAGGATCATCACTATCATTGAACTTCATAAGAGAATTTACCTCTACCACCTTAGGCAATAGTGGTGTATCAAGCCCATGTATTTCTTCAATAGGAGGTAAATTTTTAACATCCTCAACTTAATACCTTTTTCCTTCATAGATTTCTTTGCCTCTTGCATATCTTCAGGACTAAGAAATAATATACCCCTCTTCTTCGGAGAAGGTTTAGGCGGTGGTTCAGGAATAGTCCAATCATCATAATTTTTCAATATGTTATTCAATAATTCTTCAGCTTGAGCAATAGTTCGTCCCCTAAAAACACAACCAACACAACTATCTAGGAAGTCCCTAGAAGCATCGGTTAGTCCATTATAGCATATATCAAGTATTTCATTTTCTTAAGAGCATGATCAGGCAAAGCATTAAGCAATTGGAGAAGCCTCCCCCAAGCTTGTGGGAGACTCTCTTCTTTAGTTTGAACAAAGTTAAATATTTCCTGTAAGGCAACTTGTTTCTTATAAGCAGGAAAATATTTATCAGAGAAGTAGTAAATCATATCCTGGGGACTACACACACAACCAGGAGCAAGAGTATTGTACCAAGCTTTAGCATCACCCTTTAATGAGAAAGGAAATAATTTAGAATAAGTAATAGCGATTTTCTCATCATGAGTAAAAAGGGTAGGCTATATCATTCAACTTAGTAAGATGTGCCACAACAGTTTCAGTTTCATAACCATGGAAAGGATCAAATTCAACCAAAGTAATTAACTCTGGGTCGACAAAGAATTCATAATCCTTATCAGCAATAACAATAGGTGAAGTAGCAAACTTAGGATCACATTCATTCTAGCATTCAGAGATTTCTCTTTATACTTGTGTAATAATTTCTCTAGATCATCTCTATCATTACAAGCAAGAATATCTCTAGTTGCCTCTTCACTCGTAACATGGCCTTCTGGTACCTTAGGCAATTCATATCTAGGAGGGCACTAGCAAATGTTTCAGGAGTTTCAGTTTCAAGCCCATCATCAGATTCAACAACATCATGTTGTATTACTCTAGCAATTTGTTCATCAAGAAATTCACCAAGTGGCACATCATCATTATCAAGCACGGTACTAGCATCATCATAAGCATCATCCATAGTGGAAGTAGCATCATCAATAACTTGCGACATATCAGAATTAATAGCATGTGGTGGTGGTGTGCAAGTTTACTCATAACAGAAGGTGAATCTAAAGGAGAACTGGATGGCAGTTCCTTACCTCCCCTCGTCCTTGAGGGAAATATCTTATTCTTTGGATCCTTCAAATTCTTCAAAGTGATAAATTGATAATAATCCCAAGTGACTCAACAAATATAGCTATGCTCCCCAGCAACGGCGCCATAAAAAGGTCTTGATAACCCACAAGTATAGGGGATCACAATAGTTTTGAGGGTAAGTATTTAACCCGAATTTATAGATTCGACATAAGGGGAGCCAAAGAATAATTGAAGGTATTACCAGCTGAGTTGTCAATTCAACCACACCTGGAGATTAATTATCTGTAGCAAAGTGATCAGTAGCAAAGTAGTTTGATAGTTTTGATAGTAGTGACAACAGCACTGGTAATGGTAATAGTGATAGCGGTGATATTGTAGCAGTAACGATAGCATTAGCAACGGTAGAAACTTAACAAGAACAATATAAGTTAAATACGTAGGCATTGGATCTGTGACTTCTTGGATGATATTCATCTTGTGACAGTTATAACCTAGGGCGATACAACACTAGCTCCAGTTCATCGATATAATGTAGGCATGTATTCCGTAAATAGTCATACGTGCTTTATTAAAAGAACTTGCATGACATCTTTTGTCCTACTCTCCCGTGGCAGCGGGGTCCATATTGGCAACTAAGGGATATTAAGGCCTCCTTTTAATAGAGAACCAGAACAAAGCATTAACACATAGTGAATACATGAACTCCTCAAACTACGTTCATCACCGAGAGTGGGCCCGGTTGTTGTCACTCCGGGGTTGTCGGATCATAACTGTAGTAGGTGACTATAACTTGCAAGATCGGATCTAAAACATAGATATAATGATGAATTCATAAAACGGTTCAGATCTGAAATCATGGCACCTGAGCCCAAAGTGACAAGCATTAAGCATAGCAAAGTCATAGCAACATCAATTTAAGAACATAGTGGATACTAGGGATCAGGCCCTAACAAAACTAACTCGATTACATGATTAATCTCATCCAACTCCTCACCGACCAGCGAGCCTAAGAAGGAATTACTCACTCCGGTGGGGAGCATCATGGAATTGGCGATGGAGATGGGTTGGTGATGACGAAGAATGAAGATCCCCCTCTCCGAAGCCCCAAACAGACTCCAGATCTGCCCTCCCGAGGAAGAACAGGGCTTGGCGGTGGCTCTGTCTCGTGGATCGCGATAATTCTTTCTCCCTGATTTTTTCTGGAATAATGTGATTTTATAGTAACAAGGGGGCGTCAGCGGGGCCACCAGGTGGGTACAACCCACCTGGGCATGCCAGGAGAGGGGGCGTGCCCTGGTGGGTTTTGCCCACCCAGGGGCCCCTCTTTGGTGGGTCTTGGCTCCAAAATTCCTCTTTTAGTCCATAAAAATTCATCGCAAAGTTTCGTTCCATTCCAAGAACTTTTATTCCTGCACAAAAACAACACCACGGTAGTTCTGTTGAAAACAGCATCAGTCCGGGGTTAGTTTTATTCAAATCATGCAAATTAGAGTCCAAAACAAGAGGAAAAGCATGAGAAAAAGTCGATACATTGGACACGTATTAGAGCACCGTCCGTTTATCCTTGTCGCTGCGAGATGAAGTCTTTCAAGGGAGCAGTAGTACCGCAGGGCCCCTCAGTAGTACCGCTCAGTGAAGCAGTAGTACCGCGTCATGCGGTAGTACCGCTCCTTGGAAGCGATAGTACCGATTCCTCTGGCCCAGAATACTGTCGCGCATGGAAGTAGGCACGGAAGTAATTTTTTACTTCCGCTCCCTGCGATCGGTAGTACCATGCCGGATTTTCGCACGTCCCAATCTCAACGGAAGTAGTCACGAATGTAATTTATTTAGTCTGTGCCTTTTCCAGCCCTATTGAGCCCCTACCTTGCGGTAGTACCGCAGGGGCGCGCGGTAGTACCGCAACATGATGCAGTAGTACCGTAGCGACTTGCGGTAGTACCCTGAGCGTGTTCGGTAGTACCGCCTCCTGCGGGCTGAGTAAGTGGGTTACGGTTGGATCTTTTCCCCCACTATATAAAGGGGGTATTCTTCCCCAACAAGACCACCTCTTCTCTCCCCAAGCTCCATCGTTGCTCAAACCTCCATTTTCGCCCGATCTCTCTCCCTAGCCAATCAAACTTGTTGATTTTCTAGGGATTGGTTGGGAAGGCCCCGATCTACACTTCCACCAAGAGAAATTTGATTCCCCCCACTAATCCCTTGTGGATCTTGTTAATCTTGGGTGTTTTAGCACCTTAGACGGTTGAGGTCACCGTGGATCCATATTCCATTGTGGTGAAACTTCGTGGTGTAGTTGGGAGCCTCCAATTAAGTTGTGGAGATAGTCCCAACCTTGTTTGTAAAGGTTCAATCGCCGCCTTCAAGGGCACCAATAGTGGAATCACGGCATCTCGCATTGTGTGAGGGCATGAGGAGAATACGGTGGCCCTAGTGGCTTCTTGGGGAGCACTCTGCCTCCACACCGTTCCAACGGAGACGTGCTTCCTCTCCAAGGGAAGGAACTTTGGTAACACATCCTTGTCTCCACCGACTCCACTCTTGGTTATCTCTCACCTTTACTTGTGCAATATTATTTTGTGTTGTATCCCTTGCTTGCTTGTGTGCTTGTTGTTGTTGCATCATATAGGTTGTTCACCTAGTTGCACATTTAGACAACCTACTTTGATGCTAAGTTTAATTTGGTCAAGAAAAGTTAGAAATTGTTAGTTGCCTATTCACCCCCCCCCTCTAGTCAACCATATCGATCCTTTCAATTGGTATCAGAGTCTCGTCTCTTTATTAAGGACTTTGTCGTCCGGAGAGTATGGTTGACATCACGGACGAGGTGGAGGATCACCCTGGTGTGAATCCCACTTGTCTACGGCCGATCGAGGATCCTCGGTCTCTCGTGAGGAGTTCAATGCGGCTTTGGACACATTGAAAACCTCCATGATGGCTGAGGTTAAAGGCATTTTAAGGAGTTTCTTGATGGGCTTAAATTATCCACCGAACTGTTGGAAGTGGTTGATCCCACTAAAAAGGTGGCGGATGCTAACTCCAAAAAGGGGGAAGCTAGTAGTGAGCAAGCTCCTTTGCCTAGTGGTAGGAGTGGGAGTGGCATCTTTGCCTATGTTGAACCTCCACTTGCTTATGGAGGACCGGTTCCCTCCACGCATATGAATCATGTTGGTCCTCCTCCTAAGCTTGTGAAAAATGAGGATTTTGCTTCTTGGGTGTATCACTTTAAACATCATTTAAATCATAGTTCTACTAACCTTTGGAGAATTATTGAGCAAGTTTTCTACCCGCACGACCCAAGAACCTTCACTCCTAGAGAAGCAGCAGACCATTAATTCAACGAGTCTGCTCTCTTCATTCTCCAAGAAGCAATTCCTCTCAAAGATATTGCACACCTCCGACCCTTCACCGTGGCCAAGAAAGCATGGCAACATGTTGTTTCCATTTACAAGGGAAGCACAAGCATCCAATGCTCCAACTTTGAAGTGGTACAAGATGAAGCCAGTGAGTTTGCGATGAATGAAGATGAAGAACCTCGCGAGCTTTACCGGAGATTAACCACTCTCGCGGTCTCACTCCGAGATCATGGGAGCAAGGATACGAATGACAATTGGATCAAGCACAAGTTTCTCAAGGCCATGATGCCCTACCACGAGGCCATGTCCTCTGTCATCCGTCAAAGGCCGGACTTTCACGCCTTGTCCTCAAGTGAAGTGTTGTATGAGTTTTGTTGCTATGAGGATCTTGTACAAGACCGCCGACAATGCGGTGTTGCGTTCTCAACGGTCAAAGAAGCCCAACCTTGCTTTTAAGGCCAAGGCTAGTGTGGAAGAAGAGAGTGAAGAGCAAGAAGATGAATGTTGCCCCAAAGATACCAAGTATGCTTATCATGAGCACATGGCTCTCGCGTCATGGCAATTTTGGAGCAAGAAGAACACAAGGCCCAACTTCAACAAGAACAACTCAAGTGGCACCAAGGGCAAGCAACATGTGAGGACATGCTATAATTGTGGCAATGTGAGCCACTTTGTTGCGGAATGCCCGTACGAGAAGAGGGAAGACAATGGGGGCAAGCTTATCCGAAAAGACAAGACCAAGTCCTTCCCCAACAAGAACAAATTCACCAAGAAGACTCCTCCCAAGGGGTTGGTGGCACAAGAAGAGTACGATGAGGATGATGATGTCGGTGAGATGGTTTCCATGGCCTTCGTTGCCATTGCAACAACTCCACGGGTGTCCCTCTTCGACTCACCCAATGAGAACATCACCGCCAAGTGCCTCATGTCTAAAGCCACCAACAAGGTAACCCCAACATCAAAACCACCATCACTGCTAATCCTTCCTTGATGGATTGCATTGATGAAAGTGATGGGTCGAAGGAGGAAGAAAATGAATTTGAGTCTTTTATGAGTAAGCTCAAGGGTAAATCCAAGAAGCACTTCTTTCCTCTCTTGGAACAACTCGGTGAAGCCAATGACATGATCGAGGCTCACGAAGAAACCATCTCTAAGATGGAAGAGCATAGTCGTGACTATGCCGATGAGATATCGGATCTCTCTAATGCGCTTGAGGAAGAGCATGATCATCGCTTGGCTCTTGAGGAGTCACCCAATGATGATTGATGACCCACAAGTATAGGGAATCTATCGTAGTCCTTTCGATAAGTAAGAGTGTCGAACCCAACGAGGAGCAGAAGGAAATGATAAGCGGTTTTCAGTAAGGTTTTCTCTGCAAGCACTGAAATAATAGGTGATAGATAGTTTTGTGATAAGATAAACAGTAACGAGAAAAAAGTAAATAAAGTGCAGCAAGGTGGCCCAATCCTTTACATAGCAAAGGATAAGCCTGGACAAACTCTAATAATGAAGAAGGAGCTCCCGAGGACACATTGGGAATTATCGTCAAGCTAGTTTTCATCATGTTCATAAGATTCGCGTTCGTTACTTTGATAATTTGACATGTGGGTGGACCAACACTTGGGCACTGTCCTAACATGGACAAGCATCCCACTTATGATTAACCCCTATTGCAAGCATCCGCAACTACAAAAAGGAGTATTAAGGTAAACCTAACCACATCATTAAACATATGGGTCCAAATCAACCCCTAAGGAAGCAACACATAAACTAGGGTTTAAGCTTCTGTCACTCTAGCAACCCATCATCTACTTATTACTTCCCTATGCCTTCCTCTAGGCCCAAATAATGGTGAAGTGTCATGTAGTCGACGTTCACATAACACCACTAGAGGAGAGACAACATACATCTCATCAAAATATCAAACGGATACCAAATTCACATGACTACTAATAGCAAGACTTCACCCATGTCCTCAGGAACAAACGTAACTACTCACAAAGCATATTCATGTTCATAATCAGAGGGGTAATAATATGCATAAAGGATCTGAACATATGATCTTCCACCAAGTAAACCAAATAGCATCAACTACAAGGAGTAGTCAACACTACTTGCAACCCACAGGTACCAATTTGTGGTTTTGATACAAGATTGGATACAAGAGATGAACTAGGGTTTTGAGATGAGATGGTGCTGGTGAAGATGTTGATGGAGATTGACCCCCTCCCGATGAGAGGATCGTTGGTGATGACTTTGGTGATGATTTCCCCCTCCCGGAGGGAAGTGTCCCCGGCAGAACAGCTCCGCCAGAGCCCTAGATTGATTCTGCCAAGGTTCCGCCTCGTGGCAGCGGAGTTTCGTCCAGTAAGCTTGCGTACGATTTTTTCCAGGGGAAAACCCTTCATATAGCAGAAGATGGACGCCGGAAGCCCACTAGGGGGCCCAGGAGATAGGGGGCGTGCCTTACAGGGGGGCACGCGCCCCTGTCTCCAGGACAGGGTGTGGGCCCCCTGGCCTATTTCTTTTGCCCAAAAATTCTTATTAAATCTGAAAGTTGTTTCGTGGAGTCTCAGGTCTTTTGGAGTTGTGCAGAATAGGTTTCCATCGTTTGCTCCTTTTCTAGCCAGAATTCCAGCTGCCGGCATTCCCCCTCTTCATGGTAAACCTTGTAAAATAAGAGAGAATAGCCATAAGTATTGAGAGATAATGTGTAATAACAGCCCATAATGCAATAAATATTGATATAAAAGCATGATGCAAAATGGACGTATCAACTGCCCCAAGCTTAGACCTCGCTTGTCCTCAAGCGGAAGCCGAAATCGAAAAATATGTCCACATGTTTACAGATAGAGGTGTCGATAAAAATAAAATACGAACATGAGGGCATCATGATCATTCTAATAACAGCAACATATATGGATTTTGTCATATGATTTCCTATGTTCAAGTAATAAGCAATTCACAATGTCAAGTATGGTTCAAAAACTTCATTGTAAACTAACAAACTATAATCTCAGTCATTGAAGCAATTGCAATTTATCGTAACATCAGAAAGAGTCAATAATAGAGCTTTTCAGCAAGCTCACATACTCAACTATCTCGTAGTCCCCTATAATTGTTAACACTCACGCAATACTTGTGGTTATAGAGTTTCAGCCGGACACTGAGAAAGATAGGGGCTTATTGTGTTGCCTCCCAACGTATTCACCTTTAGGTGATGTCAACAATAATAGCCTATGCCAACTTACATCCAATTGGATATATGTATCATGATGTTTCAAACACGAGGAGCTTGCCGAAGGATAAAAATAAAAAGGGAAAGGTGAGGATCACCTTGACTCAAGCATAAAGTAAAAACATAAAGTAAAAGATAGGCCCTTCGCAGAGGGAAGCAGGGGTTGTCATGTGCGTTTAGGGTTGATGCACGAAATCTTAATGCAAAAGAACGTCACTTTATATTGCCCCTTGTATGTGGACCTTTATTATGCAGTCAGTTGCTTTTATTACTTCAACAACAAGTTCGTACAAAGCTTATTTTCTGTGCACTAATAAGTCATACATATTTAGAGAGCTATTTTTATTGCTTGCACCGATGACAACTTACTTGAAGGATCTTACTCGATCCATAGGTAGGTATGGTGGACTCTCATGGCAAAACTGGGTTTAAGGATATTTGGAAGCACAAGTAGTATCTCTACTTGGTGCAAGGAATTTGGCTAGCATGAGGGGGAAAGGCAAGCTCAACATGTTTGGAAGGTCAATGACAATATACTTTAACTGGGATGTCGGAAAACATAAACCATTACGTTGTCTTCCTTGTCCAACGTCAACTCTTTTAGCATGTCATACTTAATGAGTGCTGCACAATCATAAAAGATGTCCAAGATAATATATTTATATGTGAACCCCTCTTTCCTTATCACTTCCTATTAATTGCAACGATGACCAAGGCTACGTTCATCAACTCTCAACAATTTTTATGCCTCATACTTTCTATGTGTGAAGTTATCACTATCCATAAGATCAATATGAACTCTTTTGTTCTTTCTACTTTTTCAAGATCAAAGCAACATAGCAAAGCCCTTGACTCAACACTAATCTTTATTATAGATAGCACACGGACTCGATTATATAAAGAGATCACAACGAAAAACTCAAAACTATTTGATATCAAAACTTCGAACTAATAGATCAAGATACTACTAAAGGATCGAACTAAATAAAGCGGTAAAGATAGGAGTGTGATGGTGATACGATACCGGGGCACCTCCCCAAGCTTGGAAGTTGCCAAGGGGAGTGCCCATACCCATGTGATTATTTCTTCGGAGGTGATGGAGGTGGTGATGATGACGGTGGATAATCGCACATCGAGCATAAAAGCTCCTCCAACTTGCGGATAATGCCCTTGAGCCCAGCAATATGATCCTTCAACAAAATATTCTCCTCTGTGAGATACTTGTTCTGTATGCGGGCTAACTCAATCATCTTGAAAGCTTCAATCTATGTTGGAGTGAAAAGGTTAGGTAAAGGTTGAGGGGTGTCTTCTTCTTTCACCACCAGAGCTTGAGCCTCCATGGCCTTCTTGATCCCTTCATCCTTGTTGATCTCCTCTGGTTCCTCCCTTTTCAACTCTATCTTCAATAGCCAAGCATCCTTGTCTTCGTTGTTGGAGGAGGGAGAAGTCATGGTGCTCTAAATCTGCAACGGAAATAGCTCGAAACGAAAACGGAGGATATTTGCGTGATACGGTGGTCAAAACCTTCGGGAGTACATATAATGATTTTTTACTGACCAAAATACGTAACATACAAGAAAACAGAGTCCGGGAGGCACACGAGGTGCCCACGAGACAGGGGCGCGCCCTCCTCTCTCGTGGGAGCCTCGTGTCCCTTTCAGACTACTTCTTTCTTCCTAAAATCCTTAAATAATCCAAAACTGATGAAAATTGCCATTAGAGTTGTTTTGGAGTTGGTTTACTTACCGTACCACGTACCTATGCCTTTTCGGAGTCTGGATCGTTCTGGAAAGTGTCTCTTATGTATTCCTCAGGGGTTATGGTTTCAATAATATTAGTTTCAACAGTGATAGGATTACCTGAAATATAATGTTTAATTCTTTGACTGTTTACCACCCTCGAATTTGTGCCTTCAAAGTTGTTGATTTTTATAGCACCAGAACGATAGACCTCCTCGATAACGTAGGGACCTTCCCATTTTGAGAGAAGTTTTCCTGCAAAAAATCTTAAACGAGAGTTGAACAATAACACATAATCTCCTACGTTAAACTCACGCTTTTGTATCCTCTTATCATGCCAGTGTTTGACTTTTTCTTTGAAAAGCTTGGCATTCTCATATGCTTGGGTTCTCCATTCATCAAGTGAGCTAATATCAAATAACCTTTTCTCACCGGCAAGTTTGAAGTCATAATTGAGCTCTTTAATAGCCCAATATGCTTTATGTTCAAGTTCAAGAGGTAAATGACATGCTTTTCCATAAACCATCTTATATGGGGACATACCCATAGGATTTTTGTAAGCAGTTCTATAGGCCCTTAATGCATCATCAAGTTTTTTGGACCAATTCTTTCTAGATCTATTCACAGTCTTTTGCAAAATTAATTTAAGCTCTCTATTGCTCAACTCTACTTGACCCCTAGACTGTGGGTGATAAGGAGATGCGATTCTATGGTTGACATCATACTTAGCAAGCATCTTACGGAAAGCACCATGAATAAAGTGTGAACCACCATTAGTCATAAGATATCTAGGGACTCCAAACCTCGGAAAAATAACTTCTTTAAGCATTTTAATAGAAGTGCTATGATCAGCACTACTAGTTGGAATAGCTTCTACCCACTTAGTAACGTAATCAATAGCAACTAAAATATGTGTATAACCATTGGAGGCAGGAAAAGGTCCCATATAATCAAAGCCCCAAACATCAAACGGTTCAATAACAAGAGAGTAATTCATAGGCATTTCTTGACGTCTACTGATGTTACCTATTCTTTGACATTCATCACAAGATACGACAAACTTACGAGCATCTTTGAAAAGAGTAGGCCAATAAAAACCAGATTGTAGTACCTTGTTTGCAGTTCTATCTCCAGCATGGTGTCCTCCATAGGATTCAGATTGACACTTGCGTAGGATTTGTTCATGTTCATGCTCAGGCACACAACATCTAATAATACCATCTACTCCTTCTTTATAAAGGTGTGGATCATCCCAAAAGTAATGTCTTAAATCATAAAAGAACTTTTTCTTTTGTTGGTATGTGAAACTAGGTGGTATATATTTAGCAACAATGTAATTAGCATAATAAGCATACCAAGGAGCAGTATGAGAAGCATTGACAACCGCTAATTGTTCATTAGGAAAACTATCATTAATAGGCAGTGGGTCATCAAGAACATTCTCTAACCTAGACAAGTTGTCTGCAACGGGGTTCTCGTCTCCCTTTCTGTCAATAATATGCAAGTCAAATTCTTGGAGCAAGAGAACCCATCTAATGAGTCTAGGCTTAGCATCTTTATTTTCCATAGGATATTTCATAGCAACATGATCAGTGTGAATAGTAACTTTGGAATCAACAATATAAGGTCTAAACTTATCACATGCAAACACAACTGCTAAGAATTCTTTTCAGTAGTAGCATAATTTCTCTGGGCAGTATCAAGAGTCTTGCTAGCATAATGGATAACATTCAATTTATTATCAACTCTTTGCCCTAAAACAGCACCTACAGCATAATCACTAGCATCGCACATAATTTCAAAAGGTAAATTCCAATCAGGTGGCTGAACAATAGGTGCAGTGATCAAAGCCTTCTTAAGTGTTTCAAATGCTTCTACACAATCATCATCAAAGACAAAAGGAATATCTTTTTGCAATAAATTAGTCAGAGGCCTAGAGATTTTAGAGAAGTCCTTAATGAACCTCCTATAAAAACCGGCGTGACCCAGGAAACTTCTTATACCTTTTATGTCCTTGGGACATGGCATCTTTTCAATAGCATCAACTTTGGCTTTATCAACTTCAATACCTCTCTCGGAGATCTTGTGCCCCAAGACAATGCCTTCATTAACCATAAAGTGACACTTTTCCCAATTCAGGACGAGACTAGTGTCTTCGCATCTCTGCAAAACTCGATCAAGGTTGCTCAAACAATCATCAAAAGAGGATCCATAGACGGAGAAGTCATCCATGAATACCTCACAAATCTTTTCACAAAAAACAGAAAATATAGCCATCATGCATCTTTGAAAGGTAGCAGCTGCATTACATAAACCAAAAGGCATACGTCTATAAGCAAAAGTACCAAAAGGGCAAGTAAAAGTAGTTTTAGATTGATCCCCTACTGATACAGGTATCTGAGAGAAGCCAGAATAACCATCTAGAAAGCAAAAATTTGTGTGTTTGGATAGCCTTTCTAGCATTTGATCAATGAAAGGTAAATGGTAATGATCTCTTTTAGTAGCTTTATTTAACTTACGGAAATCAATTACCATCCTATAGCCTGTAATAATTCTTTGGGGGATCAATTCATCTTTATCATTAGGAACAATGGTAATACCTCCCTTTTTAGGGACACAATGGATAGGGCTTACCCATTCAATATCAGCAACGGGATAAATAATACCTGTCTCAAGGAGCTTTAGTATCTCCTTTCTTACCACTTCCTTCATTTTGGGATTTAATCCTCTTTGAGGATCTCTAACTGGTTTGGCATCTTTCTCCACTGAAATTTTGTGTTGACATAATGTGGGACTAATGCCCTTAAGATCATCCAGAGTATATCCAATAGCATCTCGGTGCTTCTTTAGAGTTTTCAATAATCTTTCTTCTTCTTTCTCTGAAAGGTTAGCACTAATAATAACATGATATATTTCTTTTTCATCAAGATAAGAATACTTAAGATTATCATGTAAGGGTTTGAGTTCAAACACGGGATCACCCTTGGGTGGAGGGGGATCCCCAAGAATTTCAACGGGAAGGTATGTTTCAGCATAGGTTCTCGTTTAAGGAACACTTCATCTATTTCTTCCCTTTCCTTCATATACATATCATTTTCATGGTCTAGCAAATATTGTTCTAACGGATCAGTTGGAGGAACAGCAATGGAAGCTAGACCAATAATTTCATCCTTACTAGATGGTTCCTCTTCACGGTGTTGTCTACGAAATTTAGAAAAGATGAACTCATGAGACATATCACCTAGACCAATAGTAACTACATCCTTTTCGCAATCTATCCTAGCATTAACGGTGTTCAAGAAGGGTCTACCAAATATAATGGGACAAAAGCTATCTTGTGGGGAGCCAAGAACAAGAAAATCAGCAGGATATTTAGTTTTCCCACACAAGACTTCAACATCTCTAACAATTCCCATTGGTGAAATAGTATCTCTATTGGCAAGTTTAATTGTGACATCAATATCTTCTAACTCAGTAGGTGCAATATCATGCTTAATTTCTTTGTATAAGTCAATAGGTATTGCACTAGCACTAGCACCCATGTCACATAAGCCATGATAGCAATGATCTCCTATTTTAACAGAAATAACAGGCATGCCTACCACAGGTCTATGTTTATCTTTAGCACAAGGTTTGGCAATTCTAGCAGTTTCATTACAGAAATAAATAACATGCCCATCAATATTATCAGACAAGAGATCTTTGATAATAGCAACATTAGGTTCAACTTTGATTTGCTCAGGAGGTGTATAAGTTCTAACATTGCTCTTACGAACAACAGTCGAAGCTTTAGCATGATCTTTTATCCTAACAGGAAAAGGAGGTTTTTTAACATAAGCAGTAGGAATAATGGGATCACTATATGTAATAGTCTTCTCTTCGACTGTAATAGGTGCAACTACTTTAACTTCAACAGGAGGATTATATTTAAACCACTTCTCTTTAGGGAGATCAATGTGAGTAGCAAAAGTTTCATAAAAAGTAGCTACTATCTCAGAGTCAAGTCCATACTTAGAGCTAAATCCACGGAAAGCATCGGTATCCATAAAAGATTTAACACAATCAAACTTAGGTGTCATACCTGACTCCTTACCATCGTCGGAACCACAATATTCAGAGTTGCGTTTAATTCTTTCCAATAAGTCCCATTTGAAATCAATAGTCTTTAGCATATAGGAACCAGCACAGGAAGTATCGAGCAGGTTGCGATTATCAAGAGAAAGCCGAGCATAAAAATTCTGAATAATCATTTCCCGAGAGAGCTCATGATTGGGGCATGAATACAACATTGACTTAAGCCTCCCCCAAGCTTGAGCGATGCTTTCTCCTTCACGAGGCCAGAAATTATATATGTAATTACGATCACGATGAACAAGATGCATAGGATAGAACTTCTGGTGAAATTCCAACTTCAATCGCTTATAATTCCAATATCTCGTATCATCACATAGCCTATACCATGTCATTGCATCTCCCTTCAAAGATAAAGGGAAGACCTTCCTTTTGACAACATCATCGGGAATACCTGCAAGCTTAAATAATCCACAAACTTCATCCACAAAGATAAGGTGTAAGTCGGGATGCAATGTTCCGTCTCCTGCAAAAGGATTAGCTAGCAGTTTCTCTATCATACCCGAAGGAATCTCAAAGTGAATATTTTCATAAGGTTCAGTAGGTTGAGGATCATCTATTATCTCTTCTGGTTGGGGTGAAGATACCCCAAACAATCCCCTTAAAGGATTAGTTTCCATAGTGACAAGTAACAGAAAATTTCAGCACACTATATAAATGTTTCCTTACCAAGTTCCACTCACCAAGAGCGCTACGCTCCCCGGCAACGGCACCAGAAAAGAGTCTTGATGACCCACAAGTATAGGGGATCTATCGTAGTCCTTTCGATAAGTAAGAGTGTCAAACCCAACGAGGAGCAGAAGGAAATTATAAGCGGTTTTCAGTAAGGTTTTCTCTGCAAGCACTAAAATAATAGGTGATAGATAGTTTTGTGATAAGATAAATAGTAATGAGAAAAAAGTAAATAAAGTGCAGCAAGGTGGCCCAATCCTTTATATAGCAAAGGATAATCTTGGACAAACTCTAATAATGAAGAAGGAGCTCCAGAGGACACATTGGGAATTACCGTCAAGCTAGTTTTCATCATGTTCATAAGATTCGCGTTAGGTACTTTGATAATTTGATATGTGGGAGGACCAACACTTGGGTACTGTCCTAACATGGACAAGCATCCCACTTATGATTAACCCCTATTGCAAGCATCCGCAACTACAAAAAGGAGTATTAAGGTAAACCTAACCACAACATTAAACATATGGGTCCAAATCAACCCCTAATGAAGCAACGCATAAACTAGGGTTTAAGCTTCTGTCACTCTAGCAACCCATCATCTACTTATTACTTCCCTATGCCTTCCTCTAGGCCCAAATAATGGTGAAGTGTCATGTAGTCGACATTCACATAACACCACTAGAGGAGAGACAACATATATCTCATCAAAATATCGAACGAATACCAAATTCACATGACTACTAATAGCAAGACTTCACCCATGTCCTCACGAACAAACGTAACTACTCACAAAGCATATTCATGTTCATAATCAGAGGGGTAATAATATGCATAAAGGATCTGAACATATGATCTTCCACCAAGTAAACCAAATAGCATCAACTATAAGGAGTAATCAACACTACTAGCAACCCACAGGTTCCAATTTGTGGTTTTGATACAAGTTGGATACAAGAGATGAACTAGGGTTTTGAGATGAGATGGTGCTGGTGAAGATGTTGATGGAGATTGACCCCCTTCCGATGAGAGGATCATTGGTGATGACGTTGGTGATGATTACCCCCTCCCGGAGGGAAGTGTCCCCGGCAGAACAGCTCCGCCAGAGCCCTAGATTGACTCCGCCAAGGTTCCGCCTCGTGCCGGCGGAGTTTCGTCCCATAAGCTTGCCCACAATTTTTTCCAGGGGAAAACCCTTCATATAGCAGAAGATGGACGCCGGAAGCCCACCAGGGGGCCCAGGAGATAGGGGGGCGCCCTACAGGGGGGCGCGCCCCCCTGTCTCCTGGACAGGGTGTGGGACCCCTGGCCTATTTCTTTTGCCCAAAAATTCTTATTAAATCTAAAAAGTTTTTTCGTGGAGTCTCAGGTCTTTTGGAGTTGTGCAGAATATGTTTCCAACGTTTGCTCCTTTTCCAGCCAAAATTCCAGCTGTCGACATTCCCCCTCTTCATAGTAAACCTTGTAAAATAAGAGAGAATAGCCATAAGTATTGAGATATAATGTGTAATAACAGCCCATAATGCAATAAATATTGATATAAAATCATAATGCAAAATGGACGTATCAATGATCGTGCTAAATTAAAGAAAGATCTTGATCATGCTCTTGTTGTATCTCGTGTGCTCAACTCCGAGAAGGCTAAACTTGGGGTTGACCATTCTAGACTCAAGGAGGAGTTTGATATACTTGACAAGGATCAGAAGGCATTGAAGAGTGCCCATGCAAGCCTCAAAGAGTCTCATGATCAACTCCACGTGAAGCTAACCCAGGAGAAAGCCACATTTCCTCATATGGTTTTAATTGATAATTCAAATGCTACTAACCCATGTTGTGAGCATGTTCATCTTGTGGAGGAGAATGCCAAGTTGAAGGAGCAACTTGAGAAAGGCCTTGTGTCGTGCATACAAGGAGAGAAGAAACTCAACGACCTTTTGAGCAATCAAAAGGAAGTTGTGGCCAAGGAGGGGATTGGGTTTGCACCCAAGTCCAAGAAGAAGAAGAGTGACAAGACCACACAACCTCCTCCTCTCAAGAAAACCTTTGTGAAGGAGGGAGAGGGTACTCCTAAGGAAAAGAAGAACAACATTAAGGGTTGCGGTGTCAAGAAGGGCAATTAATGCCACTCCTTCCAATAAAGCCGGTGATTTTAACCCTTCTTATGTGTTATGTCATGCTAGTGATGGGCATGTTATTCCAAATTTTTTAGTTCTTCTTATGAGTACATTGAATGGTCTATTTGGGTTCGTAAGACCCTTGTTGCTAACATCAAAGGACCCATTACAAAATGGGTACCTAAAACCAAGCATTGATCTCTTGTAGGTGTTTGCTTCCGGTGGGGGATCATGGTTGCTCGATAGTGGAGCCACAAATCATATGACCGAAAGAAAGGACTAGGTGGTGGACGTGCATAAAGTGTCATCTATGCCCACCAATGTCGAATTGGGTGATACTTCATCTTCTAAGGTATTGGGTCTTGGCAAGGTTGTCATTTCTCATGATCTCACGATCGAGAAAGTCATGCTTGTTGAGTCACTTGCATACAACTTACTTTTCGTTCGTCAACTTGCACTCATGGGCTTTGCCACTTTCTTTGATATTGATATTGTGGCCCTCTTGTGGAGCAAGACTCTTAAAGTAGCCTTTGTTGGGCATGTCGAGAATGGTCTTTATGTGATTAACTTTTCGGAGCAACCCAATAAGACCACGACATGCCTAATGGCTAAAGGTTACATGGGATGGCTTTGGCATCACCGTCTAGCCCACGTCAATATGAGATCTTTTCAAAGTCTTCTCAAGGGGGACCATGTATGTGGACTAAAAAATGTTAGTTTTGCCAAAGATCGTGCTTGCAGTGCTTGCATCAAAGGAAAGCTACATGAGAAGGCTCGCCCTCCCACGACTATTGTCTACTCGAAGAGGCCCTTGGAGCTCCGTCACTTGGATCTATTTGGGCCTCCATCCTTTGATAGTCTTGGGGGTAGAAAGTACTGCTTGGTGATTGTGGATGATTACTCAAGATACACTTGGGTATATTTCTTCAAGAGTAAGAGTGAGACCCAACAAACCGTCATCGACTTTGCAAATGAAGCTCAACATCAACACAATGTAAATATCTTTACAATAAGAAGTTACAATCGCATCGAGTTGAAGAACTACACCTTGGATGAGTTTCTTAGTGATGAGGGGATCAAGCATCAATATTCCACACCTTACACCCCTCAACAAAATGGTGTAGCGGATAGGAAGAACCGGACGTTGATGGACGCGGCAAGGACCATGATGGCGGAGTTCAAGTCTCCCTACAACTTTTGGGCCGAAGCCATCAACACCGCTTGTCATGCATCCAATCGGCTCTATCTCCGCAAAGGCTTGAACAAGATTCCATATGAGATACTCACCGGTAACAATCCCAACCTCAAGTACTTCTGGGTGTTCGGTTGTAAGTGTTTTGTTCTCAAGAAAGGTGTTCGTTTGTCTAAAGTTGAGGCTATAGCTCATGAGGGCATATTTGTTGGTTATGCTACAAACTCTCATGCTTACCGTGTCCTCAACAAGTCCACGGGACTCATTGAGGAGACGTGTAACATGGCGTTTGACGAGAATAATGGCTCCCAAGTGGAGCAAAGTGGTACTTGTGATGTAGGTTATGAAATTCCTTCCCAAGCCATAAGAAGAATGGGTGTTGGCCATATCCTACCCATTGAGGAACCCCTTGTGGCCGAAGGAGAAGGACAATGTTCCACTCAAGTGGAACCATCACCAACCCAAGACCCACATGCTTCCGAAGAACAAAGTGAAGGCCCTTAATCAAGGGAACAAGATCAAAGGAAAGATCAATCTCAAGATGGTGGTGAACCACCAAGTGATTCCAAAGTTCAAGTTCCACCCCCCCCCCCCCCCCCCCCCCCCCCCGAGCATGTGCAAGATCAAGAGCAAGCTCAAGATCAAGAAAAAGCTCAAGACGACTCTCAAGATGATCAAGTTACCACTCCTTAACTCTCTCTTGAGGAGGAATTGGAGCGTCGTGCCGCCAAGATTGCATCCAAGCTTACTACCAAAGATCATCTCATGAAGAATGTGCTTGGAAGCTTAAGAAAGGGGGTAAGCACTCATAGACAACTAGCAAACTATTGTGAACATCACGCGTTTGTTTCTTGTGTTGAACCCCAAAAGGTCTATGAGGCGCTCGAGGATCCGGATTGGCTCAATGCCATGCATGAAGAACTCAACAACTTCGAGCATAACAAGGTGTGGAAATTGGTGCCAAGGCCAAAGGGGAACCATAATGTCATCGGAACCAACTGGATATTCAAGAACAAGCAACATGCTCATGGGATTATCGTTTGCAACAAGGCTCGTTTGGTAGCACAAGGCTGCTCCCAAGTCGAGGGTATCGACTACGGTGAAACCTTTGCTCCCGTTGCTCGCCTTGAATCTATTCATTTGTTGATTGCTTATGCTTCTCATCATAACTTCAAGTTGTAACAAATGGATGTGAAGAGTGCTTTTCTTAATGGTTCTATTAATGAGTTGGTGTGTGTCAAACAATCCTCGGGGTTTGAGGATCCCAAGTTCCCCAGTCATGTGTACCAACTCGATAAGGCCCTCTATGGCCTTAAACAAGCCCCACGTGTGTGGTATGAGCACCTTACCGAGTTGTCGCAAGATCGTGGGTTTGAAATTGGGAAAATGGACCCCACTCTTTTTACTAAGAAGGTCAAAGCGGAGTTGTTTGTATGCCAACTATATGTTGACGATATTATCTTTGGTTCTCCTAACAAAGCTTTCAATGAGGAGTTTGCCGCTCTCATGACCTTGAAGTTCAAGATGTCCATGATGGGAGAGTTGAAGTTCTTTCTCGGGTTCGAAATCAAACAAAGAAGAGCAGGAACCTTCATCAACCAAGCCAAATACACTCAAGACATGCTTAAGAGATTCAAGCTAAGTGATGTCAAGCCGGCTTCCACTCCAATGCCCGTCAAGTGCCAACTTAACATTGATCCCAATGGTAAAGTGGTGGATCAAAATGTATATCGTTCCATGATTGGCTCCTTGCTTTACCATTGTGCATCTAGACCGGATATCATGTTGAGTGTGGGAATTTGGTTACGGTTTCAAGCCGCACCTAAGGAAAGCCACTATGTACCGGTCAAGCGAATCTTTCAATATTTGGCTCATACCCCAAACTTTAGCTTATGGTACCCAAGAGGAGCTAACTTCAACCTTATGGGCTTTTCGGACTCGGATTGTGCGGGAGACAAAGCGGATAGGTAGTCAACTTCTAGAGGGTGCCAATTTCTTGGTTACTCTTAGGTGAGTTGGTCTTCTAAGAAGCAAAGTTGTATGTCTCTCTCATCCACCAAAGCGGAGTATGTGGCCGCCGGTAGTTGTTGTGCTTAACTTCTATGGATGAGGCAAACATTAAAGGATTACGGTTTCATTTGTGACAAAGTGCCTATTTGGTGTGACAATGAAAGTGCCATCAAGATTTCTCTCAACCCGGTGCAACACTTCAAGACGAAGCATATTGAGATTCGGTATCGCTTCATCCGGGATCACATTAGGCGAGGGGAGATCGAGCTCAAATGTGTCAACACTCATGATAACCTTGCATATATTTTCACGAATTCCTAGGATGAAGCAACATTCTGTGAGTTAAGGCATGAGCTAAATATCATTGATTTGAGCAATGTGGCTTGAACCTTTGCACACCCCACCATAATCATCTTGATGTCTTGTTTAGGTGTAGGCATGGACATTGGGGGAGTGTTGTTCTCTCAATGAACTCTCCCTCCCCCCATTATGCATAAATTGATCAACTCATTCACATTAGCCATTTTTTATGGTACGTGTGCTTCAAAGACGAGTTTTGGTCATGGGCCCAAGGATAATTCTTCGCGGTGCCATACCAATTGACTCAAACATAGGTGGCTCCGGCCACCGCCCTCTCTCTTTGAGAGGTTTTGGTGCGTGTTGGGTCCTTGTTGTCTTTTGCCGTCTTTTGGGCCGTGTTTGTGTTTGAGTTGCCTCATGTGTGCTCGTTTGCATGTCCGGTTGCTTGAAGTTTGCATTGCAAAGGCCGTGATTTTTTTCTGTTTTTTGTCAAAACATGCACTTTCTTAGATTTGCGGTACTATCGTGGCAAGCCACGGTACTACCGCTAGAGATGGGTGGCTCCTGTGCTTGCATAGCTGCGCCCACGGCACGGTACTACCGCTTCCATCGCGGCAGTAATTTTTTACTACCGCTGGAAGAGCGGTACTACCGCCATGCGTGCGGTACTTCCGCCCGGGTGGTACTACCGCGATGACCCGCGGTACTACCGCGCTGTCGCGAGCGCGTGGGGGTTAAGAGCAGGCAGGGGGAGTTCCAACTCCCCCATACCCATTCATCTCTTCCCCTCACAGCATCTCTCTCTCTCTCCTGCCCAAGAACAGTGCCGGAGGACCTCGCCGGATCTCTGTCTCCTACCACTCTCCTTGCATTCCAAACGGTGGGATCGATCCCCACCTCGCCCTCTTGCCATGGAACCCGTTATCTCCCTCAGTCCCTCTGTCTTTGCCCCGTTGTTAAGCTTCTAGGTTTTGGGGAGATGCATGTGTAGTTCTTGTGATTTTTGGCCAAATCATTGCAAGAGGAGACTATGGGAGAGTGCTAGTGTAGTAGGTATGCCATTTGTATGATGCAACAATGTAGTTTTGATCAACAGTAGTACCGATCTAATTTTATGGATGTTCCTAGATCTGCTCTTTTGAAAATCCATTTCGTGCGATACTACCGCTCCTCTGGAGCAGTACTATCGCCCGTTCTTGCGAGATCCGCCCCGTGCGGTACTACCGCTCCTCCAGAGCGGTACTACCGCCCAGCGTGCGGAAGTAAAAAAATTACTTCCGCTCTAAGAGTGGTACTACCGTGCCAACCCGGCGCAGTACTACCACGGCTAGAGCGGATGTAAAATTTTACTTCCGCATCTCGGGCCAGTACTACCGTTGACTTAAAACCTAGTTTTGTTTTGTCCACCCAATCTCATGTCTACTTGTTTTGTTTGGATTTGGCCTTGGTCTTTGCAATAATACTCTCGCACTTCTCGTGTGTTTGGGTTTGTGTGTCTTAGGTGGTGGCTCCGGTTCCAATGCAAGGCACTCGAATCCCAGCGTGACACAAACTCGAAGCGTCTTCGCAACCAAGAAGTTCCTGAGGGCTCAAGTGCCTCGCAATGACATGTCAAGCACATAGCTAACAAGTACAAGGAGCCAACTGTCGGCATGGATGAAATGCCTCAAGCGGAGTTTCTGATTTGACGAAAGCTCAACCCCTACGTCAAGCCTAGAGAATTCAGCAGGGGCAATGATTTGTTTTATACCAAGCAACAAAATCTCATCTTCATAGATGCGATCAAGGCCAAGCAGAACACCTATGTGCCAGTTCAGTGGATTGACATGGACTATCTGAAGAAGAACCGGCGATACTTTGGTGAGGCTCTGGATTTGGTGGAGCAATTTGGTATTAAGGACATTATCACCTTCCATCTTGACTTTGACCCGGAGCTGGTGGCACAGTTCTTTGCTTTTGTCCACTTCCACACGGATGAGAAGCGGATCATGACTTGGATGACAAATGGCAAGATGTATGCTGAGTGGAAGGAGTTCATGGCTATGTTGAACATTTGTGATGAGGGACTTGATGTACCCGTTGGTGCCCGCCCACATGCCAACCCAGAGTCTGCTAACAAGAACAAGCTTCAACCCTTTCTTGTTGAGAAGACCCTCCCTAGTGGCAAGAAGTCCTTTCTGCTGAATCCATTTCTTGACATCATGCACCGGATCTTCCGCAACTCACTTTTTCCTCGCATAGGTGACAAGGACAAGGTGCACTCCTATCTTGTGGACACGATGCTCATGTGTGAGGAAGCACGTCGCCATCAACCTGAGCCTCTTGATGTCTCTCATATCATGTGGAGTGAGCTTCAGTTTGCGATGTTCCATTGGAAGCTGCCCATCTATGGCCCATATTTGTTCCTCTTGATCTCGAAGACTTGGGATAAGCTCTTTCCGGGTGAAGAGTTCATTGCTCCCAATTGGATTTGCCATGAGCCCATGAAGCTGAGCTAGAAGAACCAGTGGGCTACCACCACCCGGGCTGAGGCCGAGGCCGCTCGTATGGATGTTGATGAGGATGAGTTTGAGGAGCAGGAGGCCGAGGACAGTTCTGAGGGGTATGCACCTCCTTCTACTAAGCCCTCATGGGCTAAGAAGCTCAAGGCCAAGGTGAAGTCTTTGTTCTGCATGTAGGCCAAGGGGCAGTACCAAACCCATGTTGCTCAGAAGGAGAGTCGCCATCGTGACAAGAGGATCTTCAGGAAGCTTGGCGAGCAAGTCTCGAGCGGGTCCGAGTAGAACATCACTCCTGAGGGTGCCTGGATGGCGAAGCAGGGCTATCAGTGGACTGAGTCTGATGGGGAGTCCATTCCTGCTGCTGAGACAGATCAGGAGCTTGATGGGTGATCACGTCAGTAGGAGCTACCACCTGTGTTGTAGGTGTCCTCTCTACCTTTTTGGTGTCTCGATGCCAAAGGGGGAGAGAGAGTAGGATTTGTGAGTCTTGTGTCTCTTGTGCTTTCGTTTCGTTGAACCTTCGTTGCTTTGGTTTGTTGGTTTGTGTTGGTGTCCGTGTGAGCCAGGAGACTCATTCTATCATATGGTGTGAGACATATGCCCTCAAGATTATCATTATTATCTAGTATGTTTAGTAGTATTGTGAGCTTATTTCATCTTGTGCCCTTTACTTCATGCTCACTTATTATACCTTGCCTCAATGCTTATTATCACTTATACTGGTGCAAGTTGTGCCTTGTTTATAAAATATAGGGGGGTGTTGATCCTAGTATGTGTGTTGTGCGGTCCAAAGCATATCTACATAGTGCACACATCTAGGGGGAGCCTGTCTCTATTTTATAGATTTTGGGTTTGCTTGTGTTCATTTTATATCCCTATGTGCAAATCCCGTATTGTCATCAATCCACCAAAAAGGGGGAGATTGTAAGGGCATATTTCTCCCTATGTTGTTTTGGTGATTGATGATAGTGCATTTGCGGACTAATCGTGTGCATTGAGCATTTCGGATATCTCATGTCTAGGCACAAGACGATTCGTTGCCCGTCGGATCCTATCGAAGATGACGATTCTCTTCGTTTCTTTTCGATGGATTTGAGTCATGGGAAAGTCATACTATTAAGAGGGGGTCCTCTTCGGAAAGTGTTGGGGATATAACTATTTGTGTAAGCCGCCCAGGAGGGGCCGGGTTACGCAAAGAGGATTCACCAGAGAGAAGCCCAAGACAAAGTATGAAGATGGCGGTTCATAGAGAGCTTAAGGCCCATAGGCGACTTAAGGCCTGTTGTAGTAACCCGCTGTAATAATATTACTTGTATCATAAGGTAGGCTTAACTAGTCACCGAGCCGGACATTGTTTATAAGCCGGCCGGGACTCTGTAAGCCGCAGGGCGTCGCCCCGTGTATATAAGGGGACGACCCGCTGGCGGCTTAGGGCAAGAAACAACTCATCAAGAGCCAGGCATAGCGTATCTCGCTCCCTGGTCATCAAAACATCAATACCAACCCAACTAGACGTAGGCCTTACCTTCACCATAAGGGGTTGAACTAGTATAAACCCTCCCATGTCCTTTGTCCTGTTTAACCCCTTCAAGCTTCCTAGTTGTAATGGCTCCACAACTAAGTCCTTTCACGAGGACATCTGACGTGACAATTCCACGACAGTTGGCGCCCACCGTGGGGCCTACGCACGGTGGATTTGAGTTCTTGAAGGGCAACTTCAAAGGGCTCAAGGGATACGTAGTGGGACGGATGACCAAGAGTCGTCGCGGCAAGATCTACATCGACGTTGAAGGCTGGGGCCCCGACGCCGGCTCAATTGAGTACGGGTACCGGGTCCCGTTTGGAGGGATCCACGTCTTTATCGGCCGGGTTGGTGAGCCGGGGCCTGAGCCGGACAACTGCACCGACCTCATCGAGACGGCTCAGCGTGCGAAACCCGCTCGAGTTCAACCCGGCATGAAGCGTGTTTTTGTGGGCTGCGTCCACGGAGAAGAGTTTTCTGAAGGTCCTAAAGATGGTGGTGAGACGGCCGTCCCCTCTGACGGTGATTTGTCCACCGGTTCAACAGATTCTTTGTATCAAGTTCAAGATGGTGCGATCGGGGGCTGTTCTGATGGCCTTAGTATTCCGGACCTCTGTGAGTCGCCAAATTGGGCAGAAGTCTTTATGGCTGGGACTCAACCCGGACAAAATTCTACAGCAGCGGCCGCAATCACTTCCGGGTTAGGAGCAGCCGGGGCAGGAGGCTCTGTGCACCCGCCGGCTCAAGTGCCGATAGACCTCATGGACAAGCTTACGACTTTGTTAACCGCCACGGTTATCCCTGCAAACAAAGATGAGCATGACGCGGAGGTAGCACAGGTACGTGAGGAGATAGCTCAAGCCAAGGAGGCCTTAGCAGCTGAGGATACTAGGCTAGCTACGGAGCGGGCGACTCTCGACGCCAGGGCGCAACGGTTGCAGTCAGAGGCTTATCAGCTCACAATGAGTTTAAACGCGTACAATGAAGTAATGAGGAGGAGACACCAGAAGACCCAATCCCGGTTACCTCTGAATTACGATCCTAGGGTTCTTTTTGCCACACCTGGAGCCGGCCCAAGTAACCCGCCCAATGCTAATCAGTTTATGACACCCGGAGCAGGGGGACCGGCTCAGCGTCAGGAGATGCCACCTCCTCATATGAGCATGGCACCGCCGCGTTATGTGCCAATACCGGAGGGTCACTTTTCCAACCCCATGGAGAATTTAATCGCAGCATCAGCACGTTTGGCAGCTCTTCCAGTGGACGGTGATGATCCAACAGCAGTGGAGACCCGGAGGATCAGGGAACTTGTTGAGACGGCCCTGGCCCAGCAGGAGACCTATTCTTACAGCCGGGATAGGATTCATTCAACCCCTCCGCCTTGGTTAGCGCCGCCTCGTCAGAACCGGAGCCCGAGTTACAGCAGGCACATGGAGTCCGAAGCTTTATCAAGCAACGCCCAACACCGTAACCAACATGGGGGCTATAACCCGGTGCAAGACCGAATACGTCAGGAGAATGAGCGGGCGGCTCAACAGGCGGCTCAGCTGATGGCTCATCAAGACATCCCGAAGTACCCAACGACTTCTATTGAGTTGGGAGTAGCCACCAGAACCGGTGGGGTTCCTTGTTTGATACCGGCTTTAAGCAACATGCGCCTGCCTAAGGACTTCAAGGGACCTCGAAAGGTGCCGAATTACACGGCTGACTTACAACCCGGAGCATGGATTGAGATCTATGAGATGGCCATGGAGCTGTTGGAGGTTAGCGATGCGGCAATGGCTAAATACTTCACCATGATGTTAGATGGAACGGCCCGGTCCTGGCTAAAAGGTTTACCACCCAATTCCATTGGTTCGTGGGAGGAGTTAAAGGCCCGGTTCATCCAGAACTTCAAAGACACCTGTAAGCAGTCCATGTCAATCGTGGACTTGACAAGTTGTAAGTAGGGGGAGGGTGAGTCCACTACCCATTGGGTACACCGGGTCAAGGAGATAATTCATTCATCTGATAAGATGGATGCCGGCTCTGCAGTCCTCATGTTGGAGAAAAATTGCAACTTTGAACCGCTGAGGCAGAAATTGGGACGCCTAAAGCGTGAATGCACCGATATGGGAACGCTGATGGCGGCTTTAGTCAAATATGCCGATTCTGATAATACCAAGGACCCTGCGTCTGACGATGAGAAAGTAGGGAAGGGTAAAAGGAACGGTAATGGAAAAGGTCAACAACATAACCCGGGGAATCAAGGCGGCAATAAGCGTAAGGCGGACGGTAGTCCGGAGCTTGTGGCTAATGCTAGTACACAGGGTAATAATCAGAGTCGCAAGGGTAAGTGGCCGCGAACTGACGGGTCAGGACCATCTCTTGAGCAGCTACTCAACGAGCCCTGTCCGAAACACGGCACCCGGGAGCACCCCGCTACTCACTTGTGGAAAGATTGTGCGATCATGAAGGCATTTAAAAATTCTAATATCTTTGATGGTGGTCATGGACCTGGTGGCGGTTCAGGGGCCGGTGGCTTTCATGGCCCAGGTGGCAGTTCAAATTCTGGTTTTCATGGACAATCGGGTGGAAATAATCAACAGCAAGCTGGTCAGGGAGGACAACCGCAGCAGCAGTCGGGTTACCAGAGCCAACCGAAACAGTTGAGCGGTGGGCAATATCATGTGTTCACCACTAGCTTATGCAAACGTGACCAGAAGGTTCGTAAGAGGGCTGTAAATTCGGTTGAGCCGGCGGTCCCTCGTTATTTGAGATGGTCAGAGCAACCTATCATTTGGAGCAGAGAGGATCACCCGCTATGAGTTGATAATTCGGGTCAGTTAGCCTTGGTTGTAGCACCTCAGGTTGGTGGATATAAATTCACTAAAGTACTCATGGACGGAGGCAGCAGCATCAATATCCTCTATTATGAGACCTTCCAGCATATGGGGTTAACATAGAAGAATCTAAGGACGTCCAACACTGTTTTTCACGGGGTAGTCCCAGGTAAGTCAGCTTACCCAGTTGGTAAGATTGAATTGGAGGTTGCTTTTGGAGATGAGTATGATTCCAGGGCTGAGAAGTTGACGTTTGAGGTGGTCAAGATCAAGAGCTCGTATCACGCTCTATTTGGGTGACCAGCTTATGCTAAGTTCATGGCCCGGCCGTGTTATGTTTACTTACAGCTCAAGATGCCAGGTTACAAAGGCACCATCACCGTGCATGGGAGTCAAAAGGTGGCCTTGGAATGTGAAGAAGGCGACGTGGCTTACGCTGAGACGGCCTGTGCCGCGGAGGAGCTCAAATTCTATCAAGACAATGTTGACCCGGCGGATATGACCTCCCTCAAGAAACCAACTATAGAGCATGACCCGGTGTTGAAGTTTAAATCGGCCGCTGATACAAAGCTTGTTGACTTCACCTCGGGGGACGCCTCTAAGCAGTTCAGTATCAGTGCCAATTTGGATCCTAAATAGGAAAGCGCGCTCATCGAGTTCATCCATGAGAACCGGGACATCTTTGCATGGAAACCTTTTGACATGCCGGGTGTACCGAGGGAACTCGCTGAGCACACTCTTAATATTGATCCAAAGTATAAGCCGGTCAGGAAGTTTCTCCGACGATTCAACGAAGAGAGACGAGCAGCCATTGGAGAAGAGGTGGCCCGGCTCTTAGCGGCCGGGTTTATTGTCGAAGTCTTTCATCCAGAGTGGTTGGCTAACCCGGTCCTGGTACTCAAGAAGAACGGCACTTGGCGGATGTGTGTGGATTACACGGACTTAAACAAGGCTTGCCCGGCTGATCCCTTTGCACTCCCCCGTATTGATCAAATCATTGATGCTATGGCAGGTTGTGAACGTTTGAGCTTTTTGGATGCTTACTCTGGCTATCATCAGATCAAGATGGCAGTTAAGGACCAGGAGAAGACAGCTTTCATCACTCCGTTTGGGGCCTTTTGTTATGTATCTATGCCGTTTGGGCTCAAGAGTGCCCAGGCAACTTATCAGCGATGTGTGCAGAAATGTTTGCACGATCAGATTGGGCGAAATGTTCATGCTTATGTGGACGACATCATGGTGAAATCCACAGAAAAGGAAACTGTAATATCCGATTTGAGAGAAACCTTTGACAATCTCCGGGTTTACAAGATGATGCTTAACCCGGCCAAGTGTGTGTTTGGTGTACCTGCAGGCAAGCTCTTGGGTTTTCTGGTGTCAAATAGAGGCATTGAAGATAATCCGGAGAAGATCACGGCGATCACCTCTTTGGCTAAGCCGGCGTGTATCAATGATGTTCAACGCCTGGCGGGACGTGTTGCTGCTTTAAGCCGGTTCATAAGTCGGTTAGGGGAGAAGGCCTTGCCGCTATATCAGATGATGAAGAAGACGGACACGTTTGTCTGGAGTGATGCTGCTAACACTGCCTTTGAGGATTTAAAGAGACAGTTGTCTGAGCCGCCGGTTCTTGCAGCTCCCATTGATAAAGAGCCGCTATTGTTATATGTGGCTGCTAACTTACGGGCTGTCAGTGTTGCCATCGTGGTGGAACGAAAGGAGCCAGGCAAGGAGCATCCGGTTCAATGGCCGGTTTACTACATCAGCGAGGTGCTCATTGAGTCTAAACAAAGGTATCCACATTGGCAGAAGCTTGTTTATGGTGTGTTCATGGCAAATCGGAAAATGAAGCAGTACTTCCAAGGTCACCCTATAATGGTGGTGAGCTCAGCTCCTTTGGGAGATATCATTCAGAATAGAGAAGCTACAGGGTGAATTGCTAAGTGGGCCATTGAGCTTGGGCCTTACGGTTTAAAGTATATGCCCCGTACTACCATCAAATCTCAGGCGTTGGTGGATTTTATCAATGATTGGACAAAGTTGCAGGCGCCTGAGGAGAAGCCGGACAATACGTATTGGACTATTCATTTTGATGGGTCCAGGCAGTTAGAAGGATCAGGGGCTGGGGTTGTTTTAACTTCCCCTCGAGGTGACAAATTTCGTTATGTGCTCCGGCTCATGTTTCCTTGCACTAACAATGCAGCTGAATACGAGGCCTTGCTCCATGGTCTCCGGATGGCTAAGGAGATGAACTTAAGCTGGGTAAGGTGCTTGGGCGACTCAGACCTTGTGGCTCAGTAGGTCTCAGGCACATGGGATTCTAAGGACCCCCTTATGGCGGCTTATCATCGTGAAGTTGATGCTGTAGCTGGGTACTTCAAAGGGTATCAGGTGGAGCACATTGACAAAAGGAAGAATGAGGCGGCGGATGCTTTAAGCCGGTTGGGCTCTCAGCGTAAGCCGGTGCAGCCTAACACCTTTCTGGACATTTTACATAATCCTTCTGTCAAGGTACCTACAGAAGAAGAGCTTGCAGTGCCAGACCCGGAGGCACAGTTGGTGGCTGCACTTCATATCATCCCGGATTGGACATTGCCATATCTGGCTTATATGACCCGGGGAGAGCTGCCTGAGGATGAGACCGTGGCGAGACAAATTGTCAGACGGTCCAAATCCATGACAATTGTTAATGGCGAGTTACATCATCTCAGTGTCACAGGTGCGTTCCAGCGTGTGTGTCGCCTACAGAGGGTCAAGAGATACTTCGAAAGATCCATGAAGGGGATTGTGGTCATCATGCCGGCTCAAAATCTCTGGTGGCCAAGGCTTTCCGTCATGGTTTTTATTGGCTGACGGCTCATACTGATGCAGAAGATCTTGTTAGAAAATGTGACGGGTGTCAAAAGTTCTCAAGACGAGCTCATGTGCCGGCTCAGGAGTTGAGGATGATTCCAATTACTTGGTTGTTCTCAGTCTGGGGGCTTGACATGGTGGGGCCTTTCAAAAGGTCTAAGGATAAAAAAATGCACCTCCTAGTGGCAGTGGATAAATTTACAAAGTGGATTGAGGCAGAACCGGTCAGTCAGTGTGATGCGGCCACAGTGGTGCGGTTCATCAAAAAGGTGATCTTTCGTTTTGGTTTTCCACATAGCATCATAACTGATAATGGCACTAATCTCTCCAAGGGTGCCATGGAAGAGTTCTGTCAACAGGAACATATCCGGCTTGACGTTTCGGCTATTGCTCATCCTCAGTCCAATGGTCAAGCAGAACAAGCTAATCAGGAGATTTTAAGGGGTATCAAACCACGGCTCTTGGTCCCCTTACAGCGGACTCCGGGGTGTTGGGTTGAAGAGCTGCCCTCTGTGTTGTGGAGCATCAACACTACGCCTAACAGATCAACGGGTTACATGCCTTTCTTCATGGTTTATGGAGCAGAGGCAGTTCTGCCAAGTGATATCCGGCACGATTCACCCCGTGTGGCGGCTTACGTTGAGGCTCATAATGAGAAGGCTCGACAAGAGGCTCTGGACTTGTTGGATGAGGAGCGAGACTTGGCAATAGCCCGTTCGGCGATTTACCAGCAAGACCTTCGTCGCTATCACAGCCGCCGGGTTAGAAGCAGAACATTTCAGGAAGGCGATTTAGTGCTCCGGCTCATCCAGGATCAGACCGATATGCATAAGCTATCCCCTCCTTGGGAAGGACCCTTTGTGGTCAGCAAGAATCTGCACAACGGGTCATACTACCTCATCGATATTCGAGAGCACAAGGACTCAGGTAAATCGGAGGAGGAGACCCGCCGGCCGTGGAATGTAGCCCATCTTCGGCCTTATTATACTTAAGCCACCGGCTCTTTAGATGTATATATTTTTGACAATGTACATATTATATAAAGTAATAAAGCAGGACCTCTGTCCTTTTTTCACCCTCAAAAAAGTGTTTATGCCCTTTTTGTCAGGTGGTGGAAACAACCAATAGGGACCAGATCAAATCTGAATCCGGTTTACCTTTGGTCCGGCTTATGATCATATCTGATTCTAGCCATGATCACTTGGGGGCTTCCTATTCAAACATAGGTCGTATCCGAACCAAAGAGAACATAGCTATCGATACCCACTTGATCGGCATACTTGCCAAGCCTACTTGGGGGCTTCCTGATCATATTTGAATCAAAGCTTAACCCCTTTAGGTCTGACGTGGATCGTATACGAATCAGCGTCATTAAACAAATCATGTGGTCACTTGGGGGCTTCCTGTTCAAATATAGGTCGTATCTGAACCAAAGAGAACATAGCTGTCGATACCCACTTGATTGGCATCGCCACGCCACTAGGGGCTATATGATCATATCCGAATCTTAGCTTAACCCCTTTGGAACGGTTTACTGATCGTATCCGAATCAGAGGCCTGTAAAAGTATTTTGATTATTCTGATACCTTGTGGAAAGCATTTTAAGGTGTTTTTGTCTTGCCGGTTTAATATTCGTCACCCCAGGTTATTTAAGCACCGGGTGAACATTATATGAGCCGGGAAGATCATTCAAGAATTGCAGAATAAGGCAAGCAAAATTTAACACGCCAAGGAAGTGAAAGCCATAAATATACAGCCATGGCGGCTTACGAAAAGCATTAAGTGATAAAAGCATGCACGAATGCATGATGAGCATTAAGAAGTTATTTCTACCCTATTACATGACTCCCCGAGTCTGAATAGGTGAAGCATTGTATTTTGGCCAAACACCCGGTGATTCACTCCTTCGGTGGGCTTGAAGGCTCCGGGTTACCCTTCTCCGCTTCTCCGTCGGCTGTTGTTTCCTGGAAAGTTGATGAAGCCCAATCAATGCCGCTCAAAGCTTCAAATTCAGCTTCATCATCTATTAAACCGGCCGGGTCCACTTCAGGGGCAAAAGTATGCTTACGAATTGGAGGGATCAGGCTGATTTGATCATATGGAGCATTTGGGATTTTCTGGTTGTTGCTGTCATAAGCCGACGCATACTTGCTGATGTCAGTATCGTTTCCAATAAGGGTGGCCACCGGACGTATGGCCTTAACACAGGCGTGGAAGTCATGATCATCAAAGGCATTATCGTCTTCCTTTAGACTCGGATATCCAAGAGCAAGGTCTGCCGGGTCTAGTTCTGGGAGCCATGCTTTTGCCCGGCTCAATGCAGCTATGGCCCCGGCTCTTGAAGATGAACGCCTTAAGTCTTGGATCCATTGAGGTAGGAAGGCGAGGCTCTTCAAAACATCTTGCAAAAGGCAGGGGTGTGGAGTTGATAAAGCTACAACGGCCAGGGCACGTTGTGTACCGGAGTATAGCTGTTCCACTAACGTATAAACTGCTTTAAGCTTGATCAGCGTGTTCTGCTTCAGATTGACACTCCTGGAGCCTGTATGTGCACAAGCATAACGATAAGTCGGAAGTATTTATTACAATAGTCATTGTACGGTTGCCATGTTAAAACTATGTCACAATAACTTACCAAAGATGGCTGAGACCATTTGGGATATTTGTTGTATTAAGTTTGATAGCTCAGTTGTTGCTTCTGCAAGAGATGCTTCGGCTGTTTCGGCCCGACTCACCAGGGAAGCCTTTTCATCAGCCCAAATTTTCCTTTCCGACTCAAAATTCTTCTTTAGTTTCTCATTTTCAGAGACACTAAATTCAAATTTGGAGTTAGCTTTTTGTGTCTCAAGCTCTTGAGTTTCCAGACGACTCTTCAGGGCAGCGAGCTCTGATTCAAATTGACTTATGGCAGCCTGCAATTGACACCGGGTAATGGTAAGGATTCTAGTAAGGTAAACATTCAAGTCCCAAGCACTTTACAGGTAAAGATACTTGGCACTTGGGGGCTAATGTATGCTGAAAGAAATTTTAACTTTATCCTGCCGGGTCAAACATATTAAATCTCAAGCACCTTACAAGTAAGGATACTTGACACTTGGGGACTAATGTGTATTGCAAATTTAAAGACCTTATGTTATACCGGGTTAAATAAATTCTTTTTAAGCCGGATAAGTTAACAAGTAAAAGCAGATTTCTAAGTCTACAGCGTATTTGTTCATAAGCAGTAGACTTGGGGGCTGGTACAGTATATATAAGGCTCGGATATAAGTATAAAGTTTATACCTCAGATTTATGCTGTATTTGTTTCACCATGTCAATTTCCAGGTCGCGGCTATTATGCACTTGATTCAGATAGCCTGAGACTATATCACCAATGCTTAGGTGAGTATAATCTGCAATGTCATGCTTGGCTTTTTGGCGTTTGGTAAACTCTTCCTTGGGAGTACATTTGGCAAGGATTGTAGGCCGCCCTGGTTCAACAAATTGGGACTTCACAATCTCAACTTCCGGGTCATTTCTCTTGGCCGGGCTAGGACTCTCCGGGTCACTTGTGTGGAGAATGTCTTCGGTAGGTGGATCAGAGGTTGGCACTGGAATATTGGAAGCCGGGTCAGGCGGCGGCTGATGGGTAGCGTTGTCTGGAGCAGACGCATTAATCAGCGGTTCAGCCACGACCGGTTCTTCGGACGGCTTATTCTTCTTTGCCCGCTTGCTGGGCTTCACTTGCATACTGTTAACAAAAGCAGAAGGATGAATACGCAAGCACGGGTAAGGTAAAAAGTGCATAAGTTTACATTACCCGGGAGCAGTTTTGAAAGTCGGCATATTTGACTGCATGGATTCACCAAAAGAAGGAGAGGTATCCTGATAATTGGAGTCAGATGAATTGAGAGGTTGACGAATTAAGCCTGCTAAAGGTAAGATAGAGCGTAAATCGGAGATAACCTCAGTCTGACATTTCCTGGTTACATCAGGTAAGCCGGAGGAGAGTTCTGCATCCTTGTTGTTCCGGGTCTGCCTCCGGTTCTCAAGCTGATGTTGCTTCAAAATAAGTTGAGGATCTTGATAAGCAAGTGCATGTGAAAATCTTACTTTCCGGGTCACCCTTCGGATCTTTCGCTTTGGCAAAGGCTCTAAGTCGGAGGAGATGATAGTTACCTCTTCATTAGCTGCTCGACTGTTCCCCGTATCCTCCTGAAAGGATAAAATGTCAGACATGTGATAACAAGGGACTAAGAAAGTTTAAAGATTACCTCTTCCTCATCCGAAGAGCTATCCTCCAATCTGAGTAAGTCGGAGGCGTTGGGTTTCTTTTTCTTCGAGGTTCCTACCTTGGCGGCTTTCCTTTCAGCTTTCTTGGTCGTTCTGGCTTGTTTGGTAGCTTCATGGTCATATTTGGCTTTCCAAAAGTCATCACCAGCCTGTGGAAAAAGTTAAAGGATCATGAGTATCAAGAAAGGTATCATATATCCGTAAACATTCGTTATGATTGATAACTTACCGCAGGGGCCGGGTTATTCTTGCAAAATGGAAGTAAACCGAAGGCGTTGCTCGTCACAGTGCCCTCCTTCAGCAGTGACTGGGTTGTAGCATCCACCACGTCATCTGGTAAGTCGTCAGGGCTATGGCATTGAGGATCAGTCTTTTCTCCAGTATAAGTACACATTAAGTCGGGACGGCGGCTTAATGGAAGTATTCGCCAAGTAACCCAGACTCGGACCAGATCGATGTCGTTTAACCCATTTCCCAAGAGAGCTTTAATCTTCCTGATGGTAGGATTGAGAGGCATGCGTTCAAGTGTTGTTAGCTTGTCGGGTAACTGATGGTTAGATTCAAGGCACAGGGCGCGAAAGCCGGGCAGAGGCTTTTCATCAGCCGGAGAAGTGTCCTGACAGCTCCAAGATTTGGGGTGACTCGGCAGCTCAGCATAAGGGAAAAGACAGTCTCTCCTCGCTGGATTGAGATGCCACCAAGCTCAAGACTGGGCCCGTTGGCATGTTCATTTTGCCAGTTCATGTAAAAAAGTTCCCTGAACAAAAGCAGACTTGGCTCCTCTCCCAGGTACACCTCGCAGAAGACTTGAAAATTGCAAATATTTGACACGGAATTGGATCCGATGTCTTGAGGTCTAAGGTCAAAGAAATTTAAAACCTCTCTGAAGAATTTTGAGCCGGGAGGAGCAAATCCGTGGCTCATATGATCCATAAAAATTATTACTTCCCCTGCTTTGGGGTAAGGCTTTTCTTCAGACGGGTCAGGGGCACGGTACGACATGACGTCCTTTTTAGGTAGATGCCCAGACTTTACAAACTCAGCTAGTTTGCTATTGGTCACTGTGGATGGAACCCAATTGCAAGTTACAGGGGCCTTTGTAGCCTTAGGATCCATCACAACAATTGGCCTATGGAAAACAAGAAGATCCGGTTCAATTTTAACCCGAGAGGAAAATCTTGATTAAAGTGGTGGCTTAATGAGGGGCCTAATGACATAAGGATGACTGTGCAACAATATTTAAGCCGCTACAAGTATCAAAGTGCAATTCGAAAAAATTCCGGGTTATGAGAAGCAATTAAAGTTCTGTGTCATATATTTAATCCGGACGCCTCGACAGTTGTGTTTCAGGGTGTTCACCAGAAGAGGTGTTCCGGGTGATAAAAACAAGTTTCGCGGATAACAGTTATTATTCTGGATCAAGATATTGCTCTGAAAGGGAAATTTTCTAGACCTAAAATAGGGCAGGGAAGTTCATGTGTTCGAGGAGGATTTTTGAACAAGGGAAATGAGATCTATTTTCATACAAGATCAACACAGACAAGCACCGCAGCAGTTCTACGTGGTTCTGACGATCTAAACAGAGCATTGGAAGGAACTAGCGAGGGTTTGGTGTCAGACCGTGATGAACACCGACGAACTCAGCAACGACCTAATGCAGATCTGAGAAAGGGAATGCGAAGAACTCACGGATGCGGATGCGCCGTGGAGGGTCGCTGTCGATTTCTGGTCAGAATCAGGTCGATGCAGCGGCCTGAGTCGGTGAAGACGAGAGGTTCGATGATGGAGGCGACAGAGCTCAGGAGGAGGCGAGAAGAAGAAGATGACTGAGGGGAAAGACCTAGGTAGCTCTACTTATAAGGAAAGACTGACCGAGAGGGCGTGAAAAACGAGGAGATAACATTCATTATCCAGCGGCTCTGGCGCCTCGATTCTTGGGATGGTCAATAAAGAAAAAGATCCATTGAAGATGTGACGGCATAAAAAATAAAGCTTTAATGAAGATGACGTCACGGAAATTTAACCCGGAGTTAGATGATAACGTCACGGCGGGTTAAAATCCTTCGCGCAAGATAAAAGACTGCAGGGCGGTTCATAAGGTATTTAGGATTGACATGAACCGGTTCAAATCAATCTGGGGCCTAATGTTGGGGATATAACTATTTGTGTAAGCCGCCCAGGAGGGGCCGGGTTACGCAAAGAGGATTCACCAGAGAGAAGCCCAAGACAAAGTATGAAGATGGCGGTTCATAGAGAGCTTAAGGCCCACAGGCGACTTAAGGCCCGTTGTAGTAACCCACTGTAATAATATTACTTGTATCATAAGGTAGGCTTAACTAGTCATCGAGCCGGACATTGTTTATGAGCCGGCCGGGACTCTATAAGCTGCAGGGCGTCGACCCGTGTATATAAGGGGACGACCCGCTGGCGGCTTAGGGCAAGAAACAACTCATCGAGAGCCAGGCATAGAGTATCTCGCTCCCTGGTCATCAAAACATCAATACCAACCCAACTAGATGTAGGCCTTACCTTCACCGTAAGGGGCCGAACTAGTATAAACCCTCTCATGTCCTTTGTCCCGTTTAACCCCTTCAAGCTTCCTAGTTGCGATGGCTCCACAACTAAGTCCTTTCACGAGGACATCTGACGTGACAATTCCACGACAGAAAGGTTAGGGTGGAATCAACACGTACACATTTGTTTCTTTGCACCACCTTTCCTTCGGTTCTTTGGAGCACCGTCCGTATATCCTTGTCGCTGCGAGATGAAGGCTTTCAAGTGTTATAGTTTCTGTGGCATGCGGTAGTACTGCTCAAGGGAGCAGTAGTACCGCAGGGGCCCACGGTAGTACCGCTTAGTGAAGTGGTAGTACCGATCCTTGCGAGCGGTAGTACCACTGCCTCTAGCCCAGAACACTGTCGCACACGAAAGTAGGCGCGGAAGTAATTTTTTACTTCTGCCCCTACGCGGTAGTACCGCTCCCTGCGAGCGGTAGTATCGTGCCGGATTTTTGCACGTCCCAATCTCAGCGGAAGTAGTCACGGACGTAATTTATTTAGTACGTGCCTTTTCCAGCCCTTTTGAGCCCCTGCCTTGCGGTAGTACCGTGGGGGCACGCGGTAGTACTGCAACATGATGCAGTAGTACCATAGCGCCTTGCGGTAGTACCATGAGCGTGTGCGGTAGTACCGCGTCCCGCATGCTAAGTAAGTGGGTAACAGTTGGGTATTTTCCCCCACTATGTAAAGGGGGTCTTCTTCCCCAAGAAGACCACCTCTTCTCTCCCCAAGCTCCATTGTTGCTCAAACCTCCATTTTCGCCTGATCTCTCTCCCTAGCCAATCAAACTTGTTGATTTTCTAGTGATTGGTTGAGAAGGCCCCGGTCTACACTTCCACCAAGAGAATTTTGATTCCCCCACTAATCCCTTGCGGATCTTGTTACACTTGGATGTTTGAGCACCCTAGACGGTTGAGGTCACCGCGGAGCCATATTCCATTGTGGTGAAGCTTCGTGGTGTTGTTGGGAGCCTCCAATTAAGTTGTGGAGATAGCCCCAACTTTATTTGTAAAGGTTCGGTCGCCGCCTTCAAGGGCACCAATAGTGGAATCACGGCATCTTGCATTTTAAGGAGAATACGGTGGCCCTAGTGGCTTCTTGGGGAGCATTGTGCCTCCACACGGCTCCAACGGAGACATACTTCCTCTCAAAGGGAAGGAACTTCGGTAACACATCCTCATCTCACTAACTCCACTCTTGGTTATCTCTCACCTTTACTTGTGCAAGATTATTTTGTGTTGTATCCCTTGCTTGCTTGTGTGCTTGTTGTTGTTGCATCATATAGGTTGTTCACCTAGTTGCACATCTAGACAACCTACTTTGATGCTAAGTTTAATTTGGTCAAGAAAAGCTAAAAATTGTTAGTTGCCTATTCATCCCCCCACCGTAGTCAACCATATCGATCCTTACACAGCTGTTGGCGAGGGGTTGCCGGAATACTGCCCCTAGGAGGGATTATTAGTTTTAGTATTGTTTGTTTTCAGTTTTATGCATTGTACCTAGTAGTTAAGTATCATCACGTATATGTGATGATATTATATATAATCTATGATGAACTAATGAAAATTAATATATACTATGAATTCCATTTTCTATCTGTTTTCGTATACTAATTTGTATCTACTTGTTATCATCCACATATACAGAATGAAAAGCATACACACACATTGAAACAAAACAAATAAGAACGGAAAACAGAGTACTCACATTGAAACAAAGCAATATTATGATTGTTGTGAATACATAGCGATGCACGTCGAAATGACTCAACAAAATAAAACGCGTCCATGAGACCATGACCAGCAGCCCTTGCCTATGGTAGCTCTTGGCTCTGCCTGAACTCGTGCAGGCATTCGTTCAAGCAGTCGACACGCTCGCGGTACATCTGGAGCGCGATCTCGAGCTCAAGGTTGGCTATTTCATCGGAGATCACTAGCTCGAGGATGCGACGCCTTGTTCCTCTACTGCGCCCAGGTGGACACCTGGGCCAAGGAGGCGGTCAAGCCTAGCTACCAGCACGTTGGTATCGAGCAGGACACGAACAAGGCGAATGACGTGACCCATGCGAACGGTGCGGCGGGTATCCGGTGCAAGTACGGCGCAGACAGCCACTGCCAACTCCTGGCGAGGAATGGATATACTGATGGGATGTGTACCTAGATGGATCCGCTCTTGATGTGCGGCGCGCTGCGCCTCTCGCTCTACGGTGCTCCAACGGTCTCGTTGTGCGGCGAGCCGCAGCCTATTGGCGCGAACGCACCTAGCTTGCTCTGCAGCGCACCATCGATAATGTTGTGTGGCGAGCTGCTGCCTCTCGACGCTGACATGCCTATCTTGATCCGCGACGCTGAAGCGCCATGCGCCAAGGGTCTGCTCAACCCTGGCGATGACGCGCATCAAGGTGTCGTCCATCGCGTTGTCGGGGAGTGCCTCGGCCTCGACGGGCCGTAGCACCTTCTCGTTTACCTCGTCGAGGAGGTTGATGGAAGAGGTGGCGCTTTGGTGGGTTGGCATGCTTAGAAAAGGTGGATGTGCTACAGGCAGCGCTTTTTGCCTCCGTGCGTCGCGCGTCGCCTAGATTTATGCGCAATATTGCTGGGTGGCAGCGGGAAACCGGTGAGGAAATGGTGGCATGTTCATAAAACATCATCAATTAACGAAAACTTAGCATAGAAGGAACATCGAGCTAGCACGACGCGTGCGGGCACATTGCTCGCCCAAGGCTATGATCCATATACTTGTGTCCCCAACAGAGCACATTATTCACAGTAAAGAATATTGTTCTGTATGTCGTATACCGCACACACCTTGATCTGGCTGACCTTTTCTTTTGTGTTGCCTAATCACAAACAGTTCATCCGAGTGAATTGTATGCCGTATATCGCACACACCTTCACCGGCTGCCCGTTTCTGTTGTTCCGCCTCATCAAAAACCGTTTATCAGAGTGAATTGTATGTCGTATATCGGACACGTCTTCATCTGGCTGCCTGTTTCTCCTTTTCCGCCTCATCACAAACAGTTCATTGAACTGAACCGTATGCCCCGCATCGCACACGTAACTAAATCTGAACCGTGTTTGATGTCTCCGCCATGGCAAACGTTTTTCATCTTTTTGTCAGTTTTTTTACATGTCCGTTTGCGATTAATGCATCGCACACAGTTTCGTCAACGGGTCACTGATCGTAGTGTCGCGTTAGCAGCATACTGCAGTAGTGATGCCAGTGGCCATGCCACCGCCCAAAGTTCATGTCAGCACCATGCCAGCCGCCAGCATAAAACGCCATCCTCCAAAAAGTCCATCACACAGTTCTTGCTGGCGTTTTCCAGCGGCCGGCACACATGCCAGCACAAAAAAAGGTCGGGATTTCGACCATGTCATCTCAGCCGTGGTCATGCCAGGACACTTGTCGGCATACAAAAAGGATGGCGCATGCCGCCATTGATCACTCGTCGTCGAACTTGAGTATGTAGGCATGTATCTTCTTGAACCATGGCCTCATCCTCGGTGACACGGTGCTGAGGTCCACCTTCATGATCTCCACCTCCGTCATCATGCTAGTGAGGGCCACTTCTTTCGCCTTGGTCTTGGCATTGGTGGTCTCGATCTCTAGCATCTTGGCTTGCTTCTCCGCCTCCATCTCAAGCATCCTCGTTTGCTTCTCCGCATCCATCTCAATCCTCCTGCTTTGGGTCTCCATGAAGGCTTTCATTTGCTCTTCCTTGTCTTGACGACACTTCTTCTCCCTCAAGTCCTTCTTGGTCATCATGCCCTCCACGGTTGCGATCAAGGCGATGGACGCCACATCCCGCTTGTCCTCCTTCTTGGAGTTGGTCTTCCCTCATTCCCGTGGCTTCTCACCCTCCCCAACCTCCTCGTGGGCTTTCTTCTCCCCACGCGCCATGAGGGCGGCATATTGCGCCTTGAACTTCTCCGCCCCATTGATGACCCTCCAACAATGGGAGAGGTTAAAGAACTTGCCGTCATGTTGGACCTTGAAAGCCTCCAAAGCTTGGAACGCCTACAAATGGATAGCATGGAAGCATATGGGCAAATGGGTATGCAAATGAACATGCAAGCATAAACGAAATGAAAACGAAGAGGGCCGCATGCATACCACGTCTTGCATGCCAATGCAGCTCACGGGGCGTGCCTTGATGCTCTCAAGAGTGGCTCAAGACTTGTTGCACTCTTGTTGGATCACCCTCCATCGCTTCGAAATGGACACCCACCCACTCGTGCTTTGCATTTGGTACGGCGCAAACTTCTTGCGCTCATGGTGCTCACGGTGGACACGAATCCAAAAGGTTGATGCCTTTTGTTCGGTGCCGACCTTGGGGTCTTTCCCAATGTCCCTCCAACACTCACAAAGGAGCTTGTCCTCGACCGTCGTGTATGCCTTCGTCCGCTTGCTCTTGCGCTTTGGTTCGCCCCAACGGCTTGGTTGGCGAGCTCGTCCTCAAACAAAGGCACACCTTCGATGTCCAACTCATCCTCTTCCTCGAGCCCGTAGTCGTCCCGAAACTCGTGGTCCAGCGAGAAGCCGTCCAGTCCATGTGGACCTGATCTTCCATGAAGGTGTCGTGCATGCTGGCTTGATCATAGGTCACCGGCGTGAAAGACCCTTGGTCGTCTTGGCTTTGGGTCTCATCGGGATCGTCGCCAGCCGTGGTGGAACCCCAGCGGCCGCCGCACCACCCTCGAAGATGATGCTCTCCATGAAATGGTTGGTCGTCTCGTCGTCGGCAGCCGCCAGCATTCTATCGAACAGGTTGCGGGTGCCAGGGAGCACGTCGACTGGCATCTCCCGCGCGTGTTTCTTGGTCCCTCCGGATGACGAGGCACCAACCACCGGCGTGGCATTGAGGTCGATGGGCGCGGGCGCGGGCGTGGAAGAAGCCACCACACTCACCTCCAGCGAGCAGGAGAGTCGGGAGGCTTGCGGGTAGACGTGGAAGCCGGGGATCAGGTGCGTCGCCGACGCACGCGGCGACTCTGGCAGCACCATCCGAGGAAACGCGGCCACGGCGGTGTTGGTGAGCCCGTGCTGGCCAGGGTTTAACCCTAGGTAGAACAGGGCCTCCCTCGTTGCCGCTGCGACGCGAGATTTGTGTCCTCCTCCTGCTGCGCGGCGGCGGCCGCTGCTTCGTCCCTTGCGGCCGCCGCGTGTCTTCGGCCCTTTCTCTTGGCCGACTGCACGACCCGTTCCTTGCGTCAGCTTCTTCTTGGGCGGCGCCGCAGTCTTGCGAGGGGCGCGGGGCTTGCCTTTGCCGGAGGGGGCGAAAGCGAGGCCGGACGAGGCGAGGGATGCGACGGCATTGAGGGCGTCGTCCATGGCGAGCGACCCGGACCGCGGGGGTGGGAGGGTTTTTGGGAAATTGGAGGAAATGGTGGATGCTGTGCCACCGACTAGCGGACTAGGGGGAGTAGTTGCCGCGCTGCGCTCGCGTTCGTTTCTTGTCCGCGCCGACGTAAATCAATCTAAAAAATGAGTCGCGAATGGGTAGGCAGGCGGACGAAAAGCGGACGCGCGTCCGTTTGGGCCTGCGTGTTGGGCCAACGTTTTTGTCCGCCGCAATCTAAACGAACGCGCGCGATGAAATGGGTCGGCGCATTGGAGTTGGTCTAAGAAGACGGATTTTTCAACCCTATCCAGGAGAGAGTGCACAACGAATTGGTGCATCCGTCTGCCAAAATATGGGATTCTGCAATATCTGCAAGAGACTCGTGAATCGGCTAGAGCAAGACGGCGACTATGGATCTCCGATACTCGCTCCGCCCACACCCTAAAGTGCACGCGCACTGTGTAACCACGCAAACACAGCGCACAACTACACTGAAACCCCACAGGTGACACCGTCACATGGCACGCACGCCGCTGCCATCCCACACCGCCATGTTTAGCCATGAACGCACACACCATCCTCAGCCCACTGGTGCGTACAGATCGCCTCGACTGCACAACAGTAGCACACCATCACTGTGCGAGCTCTCGCACAGCTACAACTACAACGGATTCCTGGCATTTTGTCGCAGCGATCTTTTCACCGTGGATTTCATATTTACATGAAAAGTTTCTTCTTCTGAAGCTCATCCCCAAAAGAACCAAAGAGGAGAATAAACGGGCGAGGGAGGGATAAATCAAAGGAGAGAAAAAAAAAGGTAGAGGGAGATAAAAGGAGGGAAAGCGGCCCTGACAATATGCTGCAGCGGCCTGCTGAACGTCACGTTTCGTGTTGGATCAATCATGGAGGGATGACATGTAGGGTAGCGTCTTGGAAACGTGGGGCCCGCGCTTCGTTCGTTTTGGCTAAAAATCCTCGATTGGAGCCACGTGCTCGCGCCCGCCTAGGGCTCCTTCGATTCACAGGAGTCACAAAAGATTTTGGAGCATTTGAACCTTTCCGTACAGTGACCATTGATTGTAAGGACTAGGATCCATTGAAATTTCAAAAAACAAAAAACTCGGATCTTTTCTACTATATTCTGGAGGAAAATTTCAATTCACTCAAAACTCTTTGTTTTCATTTTTTAAAATGTTTTCTTGTTTTGCATCCACATTCCCGTAGCTTTGGATTCCTACAGAACACAAGAGGACATGATATTGTATTCCCATGTTTTTCTTATGCCTGAAAAATCCTACAAATCAAATAGGGCCATAATATTTCATTAGTTTTATGTTGTTGCGTGGAATTTTTTGATTGATTAACACTATAGGCATTCAAATTTAAGTCTTTGATTATATTATTGCTATTACCCCCTTTAATTCCAAACAAAAAATAGATTTTGCATGCATCTTCTATCATACTTGCATTTAAATGTGGACAATAGTATAGATTTGATTGGAAACGTAAGAGGATATCATATTTGTATACTTATCACACATTATTATTTTTCTTATATTATTAGATTTTTGTACATATACCACAATGTATCCGATGAAAGAACCATGTGAGCGACTAAAATGACGATATTTGGACATAGTGTCTATTTGCCTTGCCCTTTCAACTCCGGCGATTTGTTGTCGCCGTTGATGAAACTCCTATACATGTAGCGATTTCACTCCGTGGGGGGGAATGTAGTCAGGAGGTGGCACGAGGAGATCGCTAGGTGAGTTTATAGATGCAAGGTTAAGGGCCACATTTTGGCGATAATTTTCACTTTGGGAGAACCTATCACGGGTGAAGGAGTATATTTTATAAGTGTTGGGGGTCGTAGCAGAAATTTAAAATTTTCTACACATCACCAAGATCAATCTATGGAGTAATCTAGCAACGAGGAAAAGGGGAGTACATCTACATACCCTTGTAGATCGCTAAGCGGAAGCGTCACAAGAACGCGGATGAAGGAGTCGTACTCGTAGCGATTCAGATCGCAGTTGATTCCGATCTAAGCGCCGAACAACGGCGCCTCCGTGTTCAACACACGTGCAGCCCGATGACGTCTCCCGTGCCTTGATCCAGCAAGGGAAGAGGAAGAGGTTGGGGAAGACTCCGTCCAGCAGCAGCACGACGGCGTGGTGGTGGTGGAGGAGCGTGGCTCTCCAGCAGGGCTTCGCCAAGCACCGCAAGAGACGAGGAGGGAGAGGGGTAGGGTTGCGCCAAGAGGGAGGTGTTCTCATGTGTATGGCAGCCCCGAACCCCCACTATATATAGGGGAAACGGAGGGGTTGTGCCCCCATCTAGGTTTCCACCCCTAGGGGTGGCGGCCAGCCCTAGATCCCATCTAAAGGGGCGACCAAGGGGGAGAAAGGGGGGGCGCACCACTAGGTGGGCCTTAGGCCCATCTGAGCCTAGGGTTTCCCCCTTTTCCCTTCTCTCTTTGCCTTGGGCCCTGGTGGGGGGACGCACCAGCCCACCTGGGGCTGGCCCCCTCCCATACTTGGCCCATGCAGCCCTCTGGGCCGGTGGCCCCACCTGGTGGACCCCCGGGACCCTCCCGGTGGTCCCGGTACGTTCCCGATAGCACCCGAAACTTTTCCGGTGACCAAAACAGGACTTCCCATATATAAATCTTTACCTTCGGACCATTCCGGAACTCCTCGTGACGTCCGGGATCTCATCCGGGACTCCGAACAACATTCGGTAACCATGTATATCTATTCCCTATAACCCTAGCGTCATCAAACCTTAAGTGTGTAGACCCTACGGGTTCGGGAACCATGCAGACATGACTGAGACAACTCTCCGACCAATAACCAACAGCGGGATATGGATACCCATGTTGGCTCCCACATGTTCCACGATGATCTCATCGGATGAACCACGATGTCAAGGATTCAATCAATCTCGTATACAATTCCCTTTGTCTACTGGTATGATACTTGCCCGAGATTCGATCGTCGGTATCCCGATACCTTGTTCAATTTCGTTACCGGCAAGTCTCTTTACTCGTTCCGTAACACATCATCTCGCGATCAACTCCTTGATCACATTGTGCACATTATGATGATGTCCTACCGAGTGGGCCCAGAGATACCTCTCTGTCACACGGAGTGAAAAATCTCAGTCTCGATTCATGCCAACCCAACAGACACTTTCGGAGATACCCGTAGTGCACCTTTATAGCCATCCAGTTACTTGTGACGTTTGGCACACCCAAAGCATTCCTACGGTGTCCGGGAGTTGCACAATCTCATGGTCTAAGGAAAAGATACTTGACATTCAGAAAAGCTTTAGCATACGGACTACACGATCTTGTGCTAGGCTTAGGATTAGGTCTTGTCCATCACATGATTCTCCTAATGATGTGATCTCGTTATCAACGACATCCAATGTCCATGGTCAGGAAACCGTAACCATCTATTGATCAACGAGCTAGTCAACTAGAGGCTTACTAGGACATGGTGTTGTCTATGTATCCACACATGTATCTGAGTTTCCTATCAATACAATTCTAGCATGGATAATAAACAATTATCATAAACAAGGAAATATAGTAATAACCATTTTATTATTGCCTCTAGGGCATATTTCCAACAGTCTCCCACTTGCACTAGAGTCAATAATCTAGTTCACATCACTATGTGATTGTGATGAATCAACGCCCATGGGGTTTGATCATATCTCGCTTGTGAGAGAGGTTATTAGCCAACGGATCTGAACCTTTCAGATCCGTGTGTGCTTTGCAAATCTCTATGTCATCTCCTAGATGCATTTACCACGCTCTATTTGGAGCTATTCCAAATAACTGTTCTACTATACGAATCTGGTTTACTACTCAGAATAATCTGAATTAGTGTCAAAGTTTGCATCGGCGTAACCCTTTACGACGAACTCTTTTACCACCTCCATAATCGAGAAAATTCCTTAGTCCACTAGTTACTAAGGATAACTTTAACCGTTGTCTTGTGATCCATTCCTAGATCACTCTTGTACCTCTTGACTGACTCATGGCAAGGCACACTTCAGGTGAGGTACACAACATAGCATACTGTAGAGCCTACGTCTAAAGCATAGGGGACGGCCTTTGTCCTTTCTCTCTCTTCTGCCGTGGTCAGGTCTTGAGTCTTACTCAATACTCACACCTTATGACACTGCCAAGAAATCCTTCTTTGCCGATCTATTTTGAACTCCTTCAAAATCTTGTCACGGTATGTATTCATTTGAAAGTACTATTAAGCGTTTTTTGATCTATCCTTATAGATCTTGATGCTCAGTGTTCAAGTAGCTTAATCCAGGTTTTTATGGAAACACACCTTTCAAACAACCCTATATGCTTTCCAGAAATTCTACAGCATTTCTGATCAACAATATGTTAACAACATATACTCATCAGAAATTCTATAGTGCTCCCACTCACTTCTTTGGAAATACAAGTTTCTCATAAACTTTGTATAAACCCAAAATCTTTGATCGTCTTCATCAAAGTGTATATTCCAATTCCAAGATGCTTACTCCAATCCTTAGAAGGATTGCTGGAGCTTTGCATATTTGTTAGCATCTTTTAGGATTGAAAAAACCTTCTGGTTGTATCACATATAACCTTTCCTCAAGAAAATTGTCGAGGAAACAATGTTTTTTACATCCTATCTGCAAGATTTCATAAATAATGCAGTAACTGCTAATATAATTCCAACAGACTCTTAGCATCGCTACGAGTGAGAAAGTCTCATCGTAGTCAACTCCTTGAACTTGTCGGAAAACATCTTAGCGACAAGTCGAGCTTTCTTAATGGTGACACTTACCATCATTGTCCGTCTTCCTTTTAGAATCCATCTGTACTCAACAGCCTTACGACCATCGAGTAGTTCTTCCAAAGTCTACACTTTGTTTTCATACATGGATCCTCTCTCAGATTTTATGGCCTCGAGCCATTTGTCGGAATCCGGGCCACCATCGCTTCTCCATGGCTCGTAGGTTCATTGTTGTCCAGCAACATGACCTCCAAGACAGGATTACCGTACCACTCTGAAGTAGTACGCATCCTTGTCGACCTACGAGGTTTGGTAGTGACTTGATCCGAAGTTTCATGATCACTATCATAAGCTTCTACTTCAATTGGTGTAGGCGCCACAGGAACAACTACATGTGCCCTGCTACACACTAGTTGAAGTGATGGTTCAATAACCTTATCAAGTCTCCACCATCCTCCCACTCAATTCTTTCGAGAGAAACTTTTCCTCGAGAAAGGACCCGTTTCTAGAAACAATCACTTTTGCTTCCGGAACTGAGACAGGAGGTATACCCAACTGTTTTTGGGTGTCCTATGAAGATGCATTTATCCGCTTTGGGTTCGAGCTTATCAACCTGAAACTTTTTCACATAAGCGTCGCAGCCCCAAACTTTTAAGAAACGACAGCTTAGGTTTCTCCAAACCATAGTTCATACGGTGTCGTCTCAACGGAATTGCGTGGTGCCCTATTTAAAGTGAATGCGATTGTCTCTAATTCCTAACCCATAAACGACAGTGGTAATTCAATAAGAGACATCATGGTATGCACCATATCCAATAGGGTGCAGCTATGATGTTCGGACACACCATCACACTATGGTGTTCGAGGCGGTATTAGTTGTGAAACAATTTCCACAATGTCTTAATTGCATACCAAACTCATAACTCAGATACTCATCTCTATGATCATATCATAGACATTTTATCCTCTTGTCACAACGATCTTCAACTTCACTCTAAAATTACTTGAACCTTTCAATAATTCAGATTTGTGTTTCATCGAGTAAACATACTCAGAATCTACTCGAATCATCTGTGAAGTAAGAACATAACGATATCCACTGCATGCCTCAGCACTCATTGGACTGCACACATCAAAATGTGTTACTTCCAACAAGTTGCTTTCTTGTTCCATCTTACTAAAAATGAGGCTTTTCAGTCATCTTTCCCATGTGGTATGATTTGCATGTCTCAAGTGATTCAAAATCAATTGAGTCCAAACGATCCATCTGCATGGAGTTTCTTCATTCGTACATACCAATAGACATGGTTCGCATGTCTCAAACTTTTCAAAAAACGAGTGAGTCCAAAGATCCATCAACATGGAGTTTCTTCATGCGTTTTATACCAATATGACTCAAATGGCAGTGCCACAAGCAGGTGGTACTATCATTACTATCTTATATCTTTTGGCATGAACATGTGTATCACTACGATCGAGATTCAATAAATCATTCATTTTAGGTGCAAGACCATTGAAGGTATTATTCAAATAAACAGAGTAACCATTATTCTCCTTAAATGAATAATCGTATTGCGATAGACATAATCCAATCATGTCTATGCTCAACGCAAACACCAAATAACAATTATTTAGGTTTAACACCAATCCCGATGGTAGAGGGAGCGTGCGATGTTTGATCACATCAACCTTGGAAATACTTCCAACACATATCGTCACCTCGCCTTTAGCTAGTCTCTGTTTATTCCGTAGCCTTTTATTTCGAGATACTAACACTTAGCAACCGAACCGGTATCTATTACCATGGTGCTACTAGGAGTACTAGTAGAGTGCACATTAATATAATGTATATCCAATATACTTCTATCGACCTTGCCTGCCTTCTTATCTACCAAGTATCTAGGTTAATTCTGCTCCAGTGACCGTTCCCCTTATTACAGAAGCACTTAGTCTCGGGTTGGGGTTCCACCTTGGGTTTCTTCACTAGAGCAGCAGCTGATTTGCCGTTTCATGAAGTATCCCTTCTTGCCCTTGCCCTTCTTGAAACTAGTGGTTTCATTAACCATCAACAATTGATGCTCCTTCTTGATTTCTACTTTTGCGGTGTCAAACATCGCGAATATTTCAAGGATCATCATATCTATCCCTGATATGTTATAGTTCATCACGAAGCTCTAGCAGCTTGGTGGCAATGACTTTGGAGAAACTTCACTATCTCATCGGGAAGATCAACTCCCACTCGATTCAAGTGATTGTTGTACTCATACAATCTGAGCACAAGCTCAACGATTGAGCTTTTCTCCCTTAGTTTGCAGGCTAAGAAAATCGTCAGAGGTCTTATACCTCTTGACGTGGGCACGTGCCTGAAATCCCAATTTCAGCCCTCGAAACATCTCATATGTTCCGCGACGTTTTGAAATCGTCTTCGGTGCCTCAATTCTAAACCGTTTAACATTACTGAACTATCATGTAGTTATCAAAACGTGTATGTCAAATGTTTGCAACATCCACAGACGACGTTCGAGGTTCAGCCCACCGAGCGGTGCATTAAGGACATAAGCCTTCTACGCAGCAATGAGGACAATCCTCAGTTTTTCGGACCCAGTCCGCATAATTGCTACTATCAACTTTCAACTAAATTTTCTCTAGGAATATATCTAAAACAGTAGAACTAAAGCGCAAGCTATGACATAATTTGCAAAAACCTTTTGACTATGTTTAGGATAATTAAGTTCATCTTATGAACTCCCACTCAGATAGACATCCCTCTAGTCATCTAAGTGATTACATGATCCGAGTCAACTAGGTCGTGTCCGGTCATCACGTGAGACGGACTAGTCATCATCGGTGAACAACTTCATGTTGATCGTATCTACCATACGACTCATGCTCGACCTTTCGGTCTCTTGTGTTCCGAGGCCATGTCTGTACATGCTAGGCTCGTCAAGTCAACCTAACTGTTTCGCGTGTGTAAATCTAGCTTACACCCGTTGTATGTGAACCTTAGAATCTATCACACCCAATCATCACGTGGTGCTTCGAAACAACGAACTTTCGCAACGGTGCACAGTTAGGGGGAACACTTTCTTGGAATTTTAATGAGGGATCATGTTCTAAGCAAATAAGATGCATAAATATGATAAACATCACATGCAATCAAAAAGTGACATGATATGGCCAATATCATTTTGCTCCTTTTGATCTCCATCTTCAGGGCTCCATGATCATCATCGTCACCGGCATGACACCATGATCTCCATCATCATGATCTCCATCATCGTATCTCCATGAAGTTGTCTCGCCAACTATTACTTCTACTACTATGGCTAACGGTTTAGCAATAAAGTAAAGTAATTACATGGCGTTGTTCAATGACACGCAGGTCATTCAATAAATTAAGACAACTCCTATGGCTCCTGCCGGTTGTCATACTCATCGACATGCAAGTCATGATTTCTATTACAAGAACATGATCAATCTCATACATCACATATCATTCATCACATTCTTTTGGCCATATCACATCACATAGCATACCCTGCAAAAACAAGTTAGACGTCCTCTAATTGTTGTTTGCATGTTTTACGTGACTGCTATGGGTTTCTAGCAAGAACGTTTCTTACCTACGCAAAAGCCACGACGTGATATGCCAATTGCTATTTACCCTTCATAAGGACCCTTTTCATCGAATCCGATCCGACTAAAGTGGGAGAGACTGGCACCCGCTAGCCACCTTATGCAACAAGTGCATGTCAGTCGGTGGAACCTGTCTCATGTAAGTGTACGTGTAAGGTCGGTCTGGGCCGCTTCATCCCACAATACCGTCGAAACAAGATTGGACTAGTAACGGTAAGCATATTGAACAAAATCAATGCCCACAACAACTTGTGTTCTACTCGTGCATAGAAACTACGCATAGACCTAGCTCATGATGCCACTGTTGGGGATCGTAGCAGGAATTTAAAATTTTCTACGCATCACCAAGATCAATCTATGGAGTAATCTAGCAACAAGGGAAAGGGGAGTACATCTACATACCCTTGTAGATCGCTAAGCGGAAGCGTTACAAGAACGCGGATGAAGGAGTCGTACTCGTAGCGATTCAGATCGCGGTTGATTCCGATCTAAGCGCCGAACAACGGCGCCTCCGCGTTCAACACACGTGCAGCCCGATGACGTCTATCGTGCCTTGATCCAGCAAGGGGAGAGGGAGAGGTTAGGAAAGACTACGTCCAGCAGCAGCACGACGGCGTGGTGGTGGTGGAGGAGCGTGGCTCTCCAGCAGGGCTTCGCCAAGCACCGCAAGAGACGAGGAGGGAGAGGGGTAGGGCTGCACCAAGAGGGAGGTGTTCTCATGTGTATGGCAACCCCAAACCCCCACTATATATAGGGGAAAGGGAGGGGCGGCACCCCCATCTAGGTTTCCACCCCTAGCGGTGGCGGCCAGCCATAGATCCCATCTAGGGGGGCGGCCAAGGGGGAGAAAGGGGGGGCGCACCACTAGGTGGGCCTTAGGCCCATCTGAGCCTAGGGTTTCCCCCTTTTCCCTTCTCTCTTCGCCTTGGGCCCTGGTGGGGGGACGCACCAGCCCACCTGGGGCTGGCCCCCTCCCATATTTGGCCCACGCAGCCCTCTGGGGCCGGTGACCCCACCTGGTGGACCCCCGGGACCCTCCCGGTGGTCCCGGTACGTTACCGATAGCACCCGAAACTTTTCCGGTGACCAAAACAGGACTTCCCATATATAAATTTTTACCTATGGACCATTCCGGAACTCCTCGTGACGTCCGGGATCTCATCCGGGACTCCGAACAACATTCGGTAACCACGTATATCTATTCCCTATAATCCTAGCATCATCGAACCTTAAGTGTGTAGACCCTACGGGTTCGGGAACCATGCAGACATGACCGAGACAACTCTCCGGCCAATAACCAACAGCGGGATCTGGATACCCATGTTGGCTCCCACATGTTCCACGATGATCTCATCGGATGAACCACGATGTCAAGGATTCAATCAATCCCGTATATAATTCCCTTTGTCTACTGGTATGATACTTGCCCGAGATTCGATCATCGGTATCCTGATACCTTGTTCAATATCGTAACCGGTAAGTCTCTTTACTCGTTCCGTAACACATCATCCCGCGATCAACTCCTTGATCACATTGTGCACATTATGATGATGTCCTACCGAGTGGGCCCAAAGATACCTCTCCGTCACACGGAGTGACAAATCCCAGTCTCGATTCGTGCCAATCCAACAGACACTTTCGGAGATACCCGTAGTGCACCTTTATAGCCACCCAGTTACCTTGTGACGTTTGGCACACTCAAAGCATTCCCACGGTGTCCGGGAGTTGCACAATCTCATGGTCTAAGGAAAAGATACTTGACATTCAGAAAAGCTTTAGCATACGAACTACATGATCTTGTGCTAGGCTTAGGATTGAGTCTTGTCCATCACATCATTCTCCTAATGATGTGATCCCGTTATCAACGACATCCAATGTCCATGGTCAGGAAACCGTAACCATCTATTGATCAACGAGCTAGTCAACTAGAGGCTTAGTAGGGACATAGTGTTGTCTATGTATCCACACATGTATGTGAGTTTCCTATCAATACAATTCTAGCATGGATAATAAATAATTATCATAAATAAGGAAATATAATAATAACCATTTTATTATTGCCTGTAGGGCATATTTCCAACAATAAGATTGTTTGAGAAGCGTAGAACCCTTTTCTCGGGCCGCAATTTTATTTATACAAGCGATGCCGTGGCTTACAAGTAGATCGATCGAGAGTCTGATCGAGAGTTATAGAGAAGGTTGGTAACGAGCGAGAGAAACAGAAGAAGAGATAGAACAGGTTTCCAGAAGTTTAAACCACTAGTTCTATCTCAATACAATGTAGTTTCTGTACAACCTCATTTGGCAAAATATTTCATATAAACCTTTTTTCGCGAAGACATTTCATATAAACCTAACATTCACTCAAAACTCTTGGAACGAATATCTGGTTTATCCGAGGACACAATGTCAGGACCCCGACTCGATGCCACATCGATGTAGCATGTAACACCTCATATCGCTTTGCGGCCTCACGCACGGTATCCCCACGGGTGTCGCCTTACCTTTGCCCGGGACCGTTTGCGCATTTTGGCACACGTATATGATGGTGTCGCTAGCATCCATATGATAAAGAGCCCGGGCTGACATGGCTAGTCGTAAACCCAAAGTGGCACTAACTTACAGGGACAGGCATCCATGACCCAGCATCGAACGTGTCGGTCATCAGCGAGTGAATCCAGGCTGTAGCACTGGGCTAACAGGACTCCGGTGAATCGGGCTGTAGCGGGCTAGCAGGACTCCGGTATTCATCGCGTGACATTTCCCCGAAGGGACAGACATAGGATCGAAGAAGGACACATGCCGGCCTGCCTAAGTGTTCCGGAGCAGTAGCAAGCTACCAGGGCTCAGTGGAAGCACTAGGAGACATTTCCCGGTAAGAGAGGCTACTAAGAATAAACAACTAGATAGTCAGATCCCACACATAGCAATACACATTACACGTACGCATAACATGCAAGTATGTGCTGTACAACATGGCATCACAGCATAACTCAACAACTCATATAGATAAAGGCTCAGAAGAGCCGTCACAGCATTATTACAAACAGGGGTCACATGACCCAACAGTCAGAGCAATCAAGCAACAAGCGGAAGCATTACATGTCTGAGTACAGACATCTACAAATGAAAAAGGCTGAAGAGCCTGACTATCTACACTATCCGATCAAGATCGTAGCTGAGGTACTAGCTACTAGTCGAAGTCCACGAGAACACTAGTAAGACCGAAGTCTCCGCTGCAAAAACATAAATAAAGCAACATGAGTACAAAGGTACTCAGCAAGACTTACATCAGACCCTATCATACATGCATCTGTATCAAGAGGTAATGTGGGGTTTAGTTGCAGCAAGCCAGCTTTGACTCTGTGGCTATCCTGTTCTACGACTACCAGAAACTCTTGAGGTGAAACAACGAACACGAGTCCACTAATCACCACACAATACACCACTATGGATTCATTCCCGTCTCCCTACGAGAAGGCCATCCATAGCACTCACACTTGTCTTGAGCATTTTATAGTATCCACTTCAAGTTGTCTATGTACCATGTAAGCATCCAAGAAGTCCATAACCGCGGACCCGACTATTCGAATAGATCATGTTAACCCTGCAGGGGTGTACTTCTTCACACACGCTCTCGCCACTTACCGCCATGTACACGTCATGTATCTCGGCAACCTTCAAGCGGAAGCCTGGCGAGGGTGTCGGCCACGACCTGACTAACCACACAAGACTCTAGTCCAGGTTTATCGCCTATTCGGGTTCCATCCGCAAGGAGATCCGGCCGGGGTGTCGCTTACGGCCCCAAACGATGTGTACAGGGTTCCCGAGCCCACCAACCGGGTGCCACTCGGTACACCGGGCCACGTGTGCCTAGTCTGTCCCAAGCCCACCCTGCCGGGTGCCACTTGGTAGAAAAATAGCACTACCTACAAACACCAGAAACTAGTTGCGACTCCTGGACAGAGACCAAGTTGGTTAATAAGTCGAGAGGGGTCGAGTTACCGGAACCCAATGTGTGGTAGTATCGAGTCATTGGACAACATACACAGAACTTAGTGCTTAAGGACGGTTCCAGTAAGACAACCACCATGTACTCCTACATGGCCTCTCACCGCTACCTTTACCAAATCGTGTTCACACACTTCACTCTCAGCATCAGAACATATCGTGACACTCCAATTCATTCCCAATGAATCAGACCTGACACAACTCTAAGCAATAGCAGGCATAGCATGGTAAGGAACACATCAGTGGCTTCAATCAACTCCTACACATGCTAGTGGGTTTCAACTATTTACTGTGGCAATGACAGGTCATGCAGAGGAATGGGTTCAACTACCGCAGCACAAAGTAGCATATGAATCGTTGTTGTCCTAATGCAATAACTGAGAGCAGGAGCGAGAGAGTAGGGTTTTATCGAAATGAACAAGGGGGTTTGCTTGCCTGGTAAATCAACAAGGGAGGCACTGCTTCACAGACAGGTACTCTGGAACGTCTCCGGAGCAGGACCTATCGAGAAGGAACGGTGCCGGCAATCAAAACACAATCATATGCAACAATATGATGCATGAACATGGCATGTAGATGTGATGCTGTTTGAGCTAATGCATCTAGTAAACATTTGGTTTGAAGTCCATTTTAGCCAAAGGTTCAAATGCATTTCTAAATTAAGTCTCTTATATATGCCCTAATGTGTTTTCCCATATTCAGCATGTATAAGTTGGTTTTTCATGCATGAAACTAGTACAGATGGAAAGATTGCATTTTTCTGATAATTTTCATATATAAATTATTTAAATCTGAGCTACGGTTGAATTGTTATGAATTTTTGAAGTTTAAATCATTTCTGGATTTTCTGAATTATTTAATTCCAGAAATATATAATTGCGTCAGCATGACGTCAGCACGACGTCAGCGGTCAACTGGGCTGGTCCGGTCAAACCTGACGTGTGGGACCCACACGTCAGTGACAGGGGGTTAACAGGGGTTAATTAATTTAATTAAAAGGTTAGGGGGGGGTCGGGCCCACTGGTCAGCGACCCTGGGGGGTCAAACCCGGTCAACTCGCCGGCGTTTAGCCGCCGGCGAGGCCAGACGCGGCGGAGGAAGTGCATTTGCACGTTACGGCCACCAAACGGGAGGCGGAGAGCATCTACGAGCTCCTGGGAACGAGCCGCAGCTCTTGGTGGTGATGGTTGAGCTCGGGGTGGCCGGAGACGTCGCCGGCGACGACTTTGGCGGTCGCCGGAGTTCGGGCGCCGATGAAAACGGCGCCACCGTGCACGGGAGGATCAACGGGTAGCAACTACGCGTTCTGCAGGCTCCCACAAAGCCAACGGCATATGCACGGGGTCGATTGGCCACCGGAGCCTCGTCGGCGACGAGTTCGTGCGGCGGTGTGCTTCGGGCATCATGGGAAGTGGTGCTACAACGAGCGCTAGGCCGTGGGGTTAGGGGAAACGACGGAGGAGCTCACTGGGAGGTCGAAGCGCAGCTCAGTGGGCCTGGGGACGACCTAGACGGCGCGAATCGAAGACGAGGTCACCGGCGGCCGAAGGTTGAAGAAGAGCTCGAAGTCGACGCTGCAGGGCTTCCGGCGGGGCGTGGTTCGGTGAGGGGGTCGAGGACGACGTCGCGAAGCTCGTGGGCACAACCGAGGGGCGAGGGGGTGGCTGTGGCCGTGGTGGTTCTCGTCGGCGGCGGCGGCCGCGTTCGGTGGAAGTGAGGGGGAGCCAGAGGAGGGGATGAGCATGGGGGGGAGGAGGAATGAGAGGGCCTGGGGTGCGTGGCCATCTCCGTGGCATTGGGAGGGAGTCCGGGGAAGCAGGAGGTGGCCAGCAGGGGGGGAGGTGGCGCGCGCCGCGTGCCGGCGAGCGTCGGGCACACGCCCTCGTCCTTCTGTCCGAGGAGGGAGACGACAGAAGGCAGCGGGGGTGGGCTGGGCCGCCAGCTGGAGATGGGCCAGGTAAGTGGCCCAGGTAAGTCTCTCTCCCCTTTTCTGTTTTCTTTTCTAATTTTCTGACATTTGTTTGATTTAATAAAATACTAAACCATTTTATTTTATTATGCCAATTTTTGCAGGAGCTAGATATATTATTCCAGAGCTCTTTTATAATTGGCATAATTTTTGGACCATATTTCATATATATAGAAATATATTTCCAATGCAAATATTTATCGAATTAATCCAAATGGCCAAAATAAATATCCATGAGCTCCTAAAAATATTGTTTTGATTTTTATCTCTGTCCAATATTTTCAGAGGGCAACATGAGCATTTTCTTGGACCCTTTTGGAGAAATTTTATTTGGGTCATTTTCAAAAAATGATTCTAAGGTTTTCCACCAATCCTCATTTCAAATTTAAATGAAATTTAAATATGATGCACAAATAGCTAGCTAGTCTAAGTCATACCAGACTAGGGATGTGACAACTCGCCCCCACTTAACAGAATCTCGTCTCGAGATTCAGGGGTCGACGGAAAGAAAGCGGGGTACTCCAGTCGAAGACGATCTTCTCGCTCCCAAGTAGCCTCTCTCTCGGAATGATGAGACCACTGAACTTTGAGAAACTTGATGTTCTGACGTCGGGTAACACGCTCTGCTTGATCAAGAATGCGAACCGGGTACTCTCGGTATGTGAGGTTATCTTGGAGATCAAGCGTTTCGTGGTCCACTCCACGAATAGGATCCGAGAAGCAACGCCTGAGTTGAGAGACGTGGAAGACATCATGAACTCGAGAAAGATGTGGGGGTAGTTCCAACTGGTAGGCAACCTCTCCTCGTTTAGCGAGAATGCGAAAGGGACCAATGTAACGAGGAGCCAACTTGCCCTTGATACCGAAACGATGGGTACCCTTCAAAGGAGTAACCCGAAGGTAAGCTTGGTCGCCAATTTCATAAGTCATATCCTTATGATGACGATCATACTGGCTTTTCTGACGAGACTGGGCTGTTTTCAAATTCTCACGAATGATGCGAACTTGCTCTTCTGCCTCCTGGATCATATCCGGTCCAAAGAATTGTCTTTCACCGGTTTCTGACCAGTTCAAAGGTGTTCGACATCTTCGTCCATAGAGAACCTCAAAAGGAGCTTGCTTGAGGCTGGATTGGTAGCTATTGTTATAGGCAAACTCGGCGAAAGGAAGACATTTCTCCCAATCCATACCGAATGAGATAACGCAAGCTCTGAGCATGTCTTCGAGAATTTGATTGACCCGTTCCACCTGACCACTCGACTGAGGGTGGAAAGCGGTACTGAAGGAAAGATGGGTTCCCATGGCAGTTTGGAAGCTCTCCCAGAAGTGAGAAGTGAAAAGACTGCCACGGTCTGAATTGATCTCTAGTGGAACACCATGGAGTGATACTATTCGAGAAATGTATAAGTCAGCAAGCTGACTAGCAGTGATACTCTCTCGAACAGGAAGGAAGTGAGCCACTTTGGAGAGACGATCAATGACTACGAAGATAGCATTATTCCCTCTCTTGGTCCTGGGAAAGCCGGTGATGAAGTCCATACCAACTTTATCCCATTTCCATTCAGGAATAGCTAAAGGCTGAAGGGTGCCAGCAGGTCTTTGATGCTCTGCCTTAACGCGACGACAAATGTCACATTTAGCAATGAACCCAGCGATTTCTCTCTTCATCCTAGTCCACCAGAACCTCTGGCGTAGGTCCTGATACATCTTAGTACTACCGGGATGAATCGTGAGAGGAGATTCATGCGCCTCCTTAAGAATCAATTGTCGCAGATGTTGATTCTTGGGAACCACCAAGCGATTCTCAAAGAAAACAACTCCACGATCATCCATAGAGAAACATCCACCAACTCCCTTCTTAATGTTTCTCTTGATCCGAGAAATTCCTGTGTCTTGCTTTTGAGCAGCGACAATCCGATCTTCAAGATCAGGTTTCGCCACCAGGGTAGAAAGGAATCCGCGAGGAGCAATGTGAAGGTTAAGCTTACAGAATTCCTCATGGAGAAGTGGTTGGCCTTGCTGCAACATGAGATTGTTGCAATAGGATTTACGGCTTAGAGCATCAGCCATGACATTGGCTTTGCCTGGGGTGTAGGTAATCCCTAGATCATAATCTGTGATCAACTCCAACCAACGTCTTTGCCTAAGGTTCAGATCCGGTTGGGTGAAGATATACTTGAGACTCTGGTGATCGGTGTAGATCTCGCAACGTTTACCAAGGAGGTAATGTCGCCAGGTCTTGAGTGCATAGACTACGGCTGCAAGCTCTAGATCATGTGTAGGATAATTCTCCTCATGTGGATGCAACTGTTGGGATGCATAGGCAATCACATGACGATCCTGCATAAGAATGCAACCTAGTCCCTGTCGTGAGGCGTCGCAGTAGATAATAAAGTCTTTAGTGAAATCCGGTGGCACAAGTATGGGAGCAGAAGTCAGGCGTCTTTTCAGTTCCTGAAAACTGTACTCACACTCTGGGGACCACTCGAACTTTTTATCTTTCTTGAGAAGTTCCGTGAGGGGTTTGGCTACTTTGGAGAAGTTCTCAACAAAGCGGCGACAATAGCTGGCTAGACCAAGGAAACTCCTAACTTGTTTAACGGTCTCAGGTGGAGTCCAATCGAGAACGGCTTGAACTCTCTCGGGATTGACAGCAATGCCCTTACCAGAGATTACGTGGCCTAGGTAGGTCACTTCTGGCAACCAAAATCCACACTTGGAGAACTTGGCATAAAGGCGGTGCTCTCTGAGTTTTTCTAACACAAGTCTAAGATGTTCGGCATGCTCTTCCTCGTTCTTCGAGTAAATAAGAATATCATCGAGGTAAACCACGACGAACTTATCTAGGTACTCCATGAAGATCGAGTTCATCAGGCGGGAGAATGTGGCTGGGGCGTTGGTTAGGCCAAAGGACATGACGGTGTACTCGTACTGGCCATAACGAGTGACAAAAGCTGTCTTGGGAATGTCCCCGTTTCTGATTTTGATTTGGTGGTATCCTAACCTTAGATCCATCTTGGAGAAGACTGAGGATCCAGCGAGCTGATCATACAGGTCGTTGATCCTGGGGAGCGGATACTTGTTCTTTATCGTGACCAAATTAACGGGACGATAATCAACGACCATCCGGTCCGTACCGTCTTTCTTCTTGACGAAAAGGACGGGGCAAGCCCAAGGAGAAGAACTAGGACGGATGAAACCCTTTTGCAAGGACTCATCGAGTTGTTTCTTAAGCTCGGCTAGTTCTAAGGGTGCCATCTTGTAAGGTCTCCGGGAGATTGGAGCTGTTCCTGGGATAAGATCTATGACAAACTCTACTTCTCTGTCAGGTGGAACACCTGGCAGTTCCTCTGGAAAGACATCCGGAAAGTCACGGACTACCGGGATATCTTCAAGGTTTGGAAGAGGGCTGGCATTAAGAGAATAGAGCTGACGCTCTGCAACTCTAGTGGAGACGGTGACTATCTTGCCAGACGGGTGTGTAAGCTGAACAGATCTGGTGTAACAATCAATCTTGGCATGATGAGCTGTCATCCAGTCCATACCCAAGATGATGTTAATATCTGAGGACTTGAGGGCTACAAGTGATGCAAGGAATACAATTCTATCAACAAGGATTTCATTACCATGGTTGATTCTGGTGGTCTGCCATCTAGACCCTGGGGTTTGGATTTCAAGCGGAGTTGGCATATCACAAAATGACATGTCGTGCAAACGAGCATAGCCTTCAGAAATGAAGGAGTGAGATGCCCCAGTATCAAATAGAACTGATGCTGGGTGACAATTGACAAGGAGTGTACCAAGAACGACATCTGGATCATCATGAGCGTCTTTAGCTGAGACGTGATGCACACATCCACGTTCAGTGGGGGCTGACTTAACACTGATCATCTTGCGTGATGGCTTAATACAGCCCACAGTCTTCTCGGGCTGGGGTGGAGCATAACTAGTCTGAGAGCAATCACGTGCATAGTGTCCTGGCTTCCCGCATGTGAAGCAAGTCCCTGAGGTTGGACGGGGACCCGCACTGACAAACGGTCTACCAGTAGGCCTGGGTGGAACATACGACTGAGCTGGGGAAGGCACCACATAGGATGACCTTGGTGTATAACCGGAAGGAAGAGCGGAGTTTGGAACCCAAATCCGGCGTTTCTGGGAACTAGAACCGGAGGAAGATCCCAAATCACGGGTGTGCTTACGAGACTCCTCGTAAGTGAGCTGAGCTGTCTCTGCATTGATGGCTTTGTTCACAAGAGCTTGGAATGTATCGCAATGATGCAGGTGAAGATCACGACGCAACTTGGGGTTGAGACCCTTCCGGAACCTAGCCTGCTTCTTAGCATTCGTGGACACTTCTTCTGTGGCATAGCGGGCAAGGTTCTCGAACTCTCTGCTATAAGCATCAACAGCCATCTTACTCTGGGTGAAACTACAGAACTCTTCTCTCTTGCGATCAAGGAGGGCTTGGGGAATGTGATGCTCGCGAAAAGCCTCAGTGAAATCCTTCCAGGTAGGAATCTGGCCAGCTGGAAGCATAGCCTCATAGTTCTGCCACCAAAGACTAGCAGGACCTTCCAGGTGGTATGTGGCATAAGTGACCTTGTCATCTTCAGCTACGTTCGCGGAACGCAGCTTATGAGTGATGCTACGGAGCCAATCATCTGCATCGAGTGGCTCGATGGAATGATGAAAGGTAGGTGGGTGCAAGCGTATGAAGTCATGAATGGTCACAGACTTGTTGGACTGATGTGCGGTGTTCTCCTCGATACGTGCCAACAAGTGGTTGGACTCACGCTTGTTCCTCTCCATCTCTAGCATGAACCCTGTCAACGAAGGCTGATCGGGAGGATCCTCATCCCTACCATCTCCATGGTTCCGGCTACGATTAAAAGAACTTGATGACATCCTGCGAAATGAAACCCAGGGATGCAATCAACATTAACTATAGACTATAGAATGTAGGACAAGGAATTAATATCACTCGAACTCCTTAGGAAAATTCCGGCAGCATAACGGCAGTAAAATGCTCAGAATGAGACATCCTACTAAAAATGGGATAGTACAACAACTCAACATCACCACTCAAGGTTCTGGGATAGTACTAAACAGACTACACCGGAAGTACTCAAAACTGGGGTATGACTCTGATCAACCAGTCCTATGGAACTACGGAGTAATAACACGTGATCCTGATAGACGGAAGAGAAAACCTAGTTCCTTAACCCCGTCGGAAAGATAGGATGACTCAGATCAGAAGGCCATGAGGTATAAGGAGTAAAAAGAGCCTTACGTTCCAACCCACAATCAATTCCCTTACATAACTAAAGAATTTCTAGACTCAACTTCGACCAGTATGGCTTGGTAATCCTACAGGCAGTCAGGCTCTGATACCAAAGCTGTCAGGACCCCGACTCGATGCCACATCGATGTAGCATGTAACACCTCATACCGCTTTGCGGCCTCACGCACGGTATCCCCACGGGTGTCGCCTTACCTTTGCCCGGGACCGTTTGCGCATTTTGGCACACGTATATGATGGTGTCGCTAGCATCCATATGATAAAGAGCCCGGGCTGACATGGCTAGTCGTAAACCCAAAGTGGCACTAACTTACAGGGACAGGCATCCATGACCCAGCATCGAACGTGTCGGTCATCAGCGAGTGAATCCAGGCTGTAGCACTGGGCTAACAGGACTCCGGTGAATCGGGCTGTAGCGGGCTAGCAGGACTCCGGTATTCATCGCGTGACATTTCCCCGAAGGGACAGACACAGGATCGAAGAAGGACACATGCCGGCCTGCCTAAGTGTTCCGGAGCAGTAGCAAGCTATCAGGGCTCAGTGGAAGCACTAGGAGACATTTCCCGGTAAGAGAGGCTACTAAGAATAAACAACTAGATAGTCAGATCCCACACATAGCAATACACATTACACGTACGCATAACATGCAAGTATGTGCTGTACAACATGGCATCACAGCATAACTCAACAACTCATATAGATAAAGGCTCAGAAGAGCCGTCACAGCATTATTACAAACAGGGGTCACATGACCCAACAGTCAGAGCAATCAAGCAACAAGCGGAAGCATTACATGTCTGAGTACGGACATCTACAAATGAAAAAGGCTGAAGAGCCTGACTATCTACACTATCCGATCAAGATCGTAGCTGAGGTACTAGCTACTAGTCGAAGTCCACGAGAACACTAGTAAGACCGAAGTCTCCGCTGCAAAAACATAAATAAAGCAACATGAGTACAAAGGTACTCAGCAAGACTTACATCAGACCCTATCATACATGCATCTGTATCAAGAGGTAATGTGGGGTTTAGTTGCAGCAAGCCAGCTTTGACTCTGTGGCTATCCTGTTCTACGACTACCAGAAACTCTTGAGGTGAAACAACGAACACGAGTCCACTAATCACCACACAATACACCACTATGGATTCATTCCCGTCTCCCTACGAGAAGGCCATCCATAGCACTCACACTTGTCTTGAGCATTTTATAGTATCCACTTCAAGTTGTCTATGTACCATGTAAGCATCCAAGAAGTCCATAACCGCGGACCCGGCTATTCGAATAGATCATGTTAACCCTGCAGGGGTGTACTTCTTCACACACGCTCTCGCCACTTACCGCCATGTACACGTCATGTATCTCGGCAACCTTCAAGCGGAAGCCTGGCGAGGGTGTCGGCCACGACTTGACTAACCACACAAGACTCTAGTCCAGGTTTATCGCCTATTCGGGTTCCATCCGCAAGGAGATCCGGCCGGGGTGTCGCTTACGGCCCCAAACGATGTGTACAGGGTTCCCGAGCCCACCAACCGGGTGCCACTCGGTACACCGGGCCACGTGTGCCTAGTCTGTCCCAAGCCCACCCTGCCGGGTGCCACTTGGTAGAAAAATAGCACTACCTACAAACACCAGAAACTAGTTGCGACTCCTGGACAGAGATCAAGTTGGTTAATAAGTCGAGAGGGCTTGGAGCGCCCGGAGCCCAATGTGTGGTAGTATCGAGTCATTGGGCAACATACACAGAACTCAGGGCTTAAGGACGGTTCCAGTAAGACAACCCACCATGTACTCCTACATGGCCTCTCACCGCTACCTTTACCAAATCGTGTTCACACACTTCACTCTCAGCATCAGAACATATCGTGACACTCCAATTCATTCCCAATGAATCAGACCTGACACAACTCTAAGAAATAGCAGGCATAGCATGGTAGGAACACATCAGTGGCTTCAATCAACTCCTACACATGCTAGTGGGTTTCAACTATTTACTGTGGCAATGACAGGTCATGCAGAGGAATGGGTTCAACTACCGCAGCACAAAGTAGCATATGAATCGTTGTTGTCCTAATGCAATAACTGAGAGCAGGAGCGAGAGAGTAGGGTTTTATCGAAATGAACAAGGGGGTTTGCTTGCCTGGTAAATCAACAAGGGAGGCACTGCTTCACAGACAGGTACTCTGGAACGTCTCCGGAGCAGGACCTATCGAGAAGGAATGGTGCCGGCAATCAAAACACAATCATATGCAACAATATGATGCATGAACATGGCATGTAGATGTGATTCTGTTTGAGCTAATGCATCTAGTAAACATTTGGTTTGAAGTCCATTTTAACCAAAGGTTCAAATGCATTTCTAAATTAAGTCTCTTATATATGCCCTAATGTGTTTTCCCATATTCAGCATGTATAAGTTGGTTTTTCATGCATGAAACTAGTACAGATGGAAAGATTGCATTTTTCTGATAATTTTTCATATATAAATTATTTAAATCTGAGCTACGGTTGAATTGTTATGAATTTTTGAAGTTTAAATCATTTTCTGGATTTTCTGAATTATTTTAATTCCAGAAAATATATAATTGCGTCAGCATGACGTCAGCACGACGTCAGCGGTCAACTGGGCTGATCCGGTCAAACCTGACGTGTGGGACCCACACGTCAGTGACAGGGGGGTTAACATGGGTTAATTAATTTAATTAAAAGGTTAGGGGGGGGGGTCGGGCCCACTGGTCAGCGACCCTGGGGGGTCAAACCCGGTCAACTCGCCGGCGTTTAGCCGCCGGCGAGGCCAGACGCGGCGGAGGAAGTGCATTTGCACGTTACGGCCACCAAACGGGAGGCGGAGAGCATCTACGAGCTCCTGGGAACGAGCCGCAGCTCTTGGTGGTGATGGTTGAGCTCGGGGTGGCCGGAGACGTCGCCGGCGACGACTTTGGCGGTCGCCGGAGTTCGGGCGCCGATGAAAACGGCGCCACCGTGCACGGGAGGATCAACGGGTAGCAACTACACGTTCTGCAGGCTCCCACAAAGCCAACGGCATATGCACGGGGTCGATTGGCCACCGGAGCCTCGTCGGCGACGAGTTCGTGCGGCGGTGTGCTTCGGGCATCATGGGAAGTGGTGCTACAACGAGCGCTAGGCCGTGGGGTTAGGGGGAAACGACGGAGGAGCTCACTAGGAGGTCGAAGCGCAGCTCAGTGGGCCTGGGGACGACCTAGACGGCGCGAATCGAAGACGAGGTCACCGGCGGCCGAAGGTTGAAGAAGAGCTCGAAGTCGACGCTGCAGGGCTTCCGGCGGGGCGTGGTTCGGTGAGGGGGTCGAGGACGACGTCGCGAAGCTCGTGGGCACAACCGAGGGGCGAGGGGGTGGCTGTGGCCGTGGTGGTTCTCGTCGGCGGCGGCGGCCGCGTTCGGTGGAAGTGAGGGGGAGCCAGAGAAGAGGATGAGCATGGGGGGGAGGAGGAATGAGAGGGCCTGGGGTGCGTGGCCGTCTCCGTGGCATTGGGAGGGAGTCCGGGGAAGCAGGAGGTGGCCAGCAGGGGGGGAGGTGGCGCGCGCGCGTGCCGGCGAGCGTCGGGCACACGCCCTCGTCCTTCTGTCCGAGGAGGGAGACGACAGAAGGCAGCGGGGGTGGGCTGGGCCGCCAGCTGGAGATGGGCCAGGTAAGTGGCCCAGATAAGTCTCTCTCCCCTTTTCTGTTTTCTTTTCTAATTTTCTGACATTTGTTTGATTTAATAAAAATACTAAACCATTTTATTTTATTATGCCAATTTTTGCAGGAGCTAGATATATTCTTCCAGAGCTCTTTTATAATTGGCATAATTTTTGGACCATATTTCATATATATAGAAATATATTTCCAATGCAAATATTTATCGAATTAATCCAAATGGCCAAAATAAATATCCATGAGCCCCTAAAAATATTGTTTTGATTTTTATCTCTGTCCAATATTTTCAGAGGGCAACATGAGCATTTTCTTGGACCCTTTTGGAGAAATTTTATTTGGGTCATTTTCAAAAAATGATTCTGAGGTTTTCCACCAATCCTCATTTCAAATTTAAATGAAATTTAAATATGATGCACAAATAGCTAGCTAGTCTAAGTCATACCAGACTAGGGATGTGATACACAACCAAACGACTCAAAATCCTCTAGAATTTCAAATGAACATGGCATTTCAACCATGCGTTTCCCCCTATCCTCTCTGTTTTTCAAAATTGCTGAAATCATTACTTCCTACTTCCACCCCAGCGATGCCGCGGGCCCCGGTTTGCAGGATTTACCCCGGCGAGCATTGATCCTCCGGGCCCCACATGTCATGGAGGAGCTCCACCACGGCGCCACACCCCCCACTGTGCGACTCGAGTCCTACTCCTCCTCTAGCTAGACCAACCAGACAGAGAGAGAAAAAACGAAGACAACGACAGCGACGTGACCTCTCAGAGTCCATCCCCTCTCTCTCCACCACCCCCACAAGGCCGCAACTCCACAAGGAACCTCCCTAGAGCTCCGAGCTAGCGCTCCTACGCGCGCATACA